>NC_142715.1:15124280-15436060 GCF_055471065.1 Atractosteus spatula | reverse complement strand
CTGGACAGTGAGGTCTGCCTGTGTCCAGTTTCTATGTCCAGGCTATGGTCACTGACCCTGTCCTCTCTGGATAGCTGGATCTATCAGGTCTTGTCAGTGTCTGTTTCTCATTGTTTTCTCTTTCGCTGATAATATATCTTGACTGTGACTTTTTCCTACACTGACAGGATAAGGGAACTGAGTCTCTTTAATCTGAAGGGAGTGTCTCACACAGACATGCTGAAGGAACTGAATCTCTGTCTTAAGGAATATTGTTCACTGACAACCTAAATACGCTGAATCTCTTTAGTCTTGAACAGAAAATACTTTAAGTACATCTTATACAAGTATATAAGAACTTCAAAAGCATTGAGACTTAGACAATTTCTTCACAACTAACAATAACACACAAACCTGAGGCTGCCTGCAACACATTTAAAACTAAGAGGAGGTAGGTTTTTTTTTTAATGGCAATAGTTGACACCATGACATGAATATAGTAAGAACGAAATGTCAAAATTTGACATGATCTGTTATCCTTTTACTGCTTTGCCTCCTATGTTAATTTATCATTAATGCTGATAAATTTACTCTGGGGTTTACCATATTTTACATGTAGTGCATTTCTACAGACATCACATACAAATCTATCAGTGGATTTTGACCTTTAAATCTTTACTACAAGGTCTGGTTTTCTGAAACTGTGACCGTAACATTGAGATTTTACTTTAAAAGCAAACAATGGTATCTGTCTGCCTTTTAACACCATAGCTAATTTTATAATCGAAAGAGTAGCTAAACTGAAACAATAATTAAATGTAAAAGCACCATAAATTGAATGGTATAAAACTTAATGCATTTCTTGAATTTTAAAATAAAGAGTGATTCTTAGAATTGAGTTTGCACTTATGCTGTAATAAAAAATGTTGAGATATTTTATGAGTGAAAATTCTTACATTAATAAATTGTATGTTATTTCCCCATTCCAGGCATTACAGTAAATGCTCTGTAGCCTGTTCCCTTTTGTTTTAAAGAAGAAATACTATGTCTAGAAAGCTGCTAATAGTAATAAAAACAATGTTATAATTACTGATATACATTTGGTTCATATATATTTTTGCTAATTATATATAATTAGTATTATCAGCAATAGCTACAAAATACTGTAAAAAGAGCAAAGGGCTAGAACACAATAAAGCAATGATGAATTTTTATTTTATATATATAACACATACAGTTAAATGAAATACATTGTTAATATAAAATGTATAGTTGCATGTTGTGCAATATTTTGATATCCTGCTATTAAGTTAAATTTGTATTATCTTTAAGTAGTGCAGATGGAATTTAACACCTGAGTTCTTCTAGAGCTGCAAAACACCAATCATTTCACAGACAATTTACTGAAACTGTACACATTTGAATATATTAAATCATTGTCTGCCTTAATTTAAACCCAGAACTCTACACAAAGATCAAATTCCGCATTAACTGTAGCAGTATCCATAATTGAAAGAATAGCGAGTAGAACATCAGAATTTCGTAAAACTAGCAATATTCTATTATTATTTTGAGCTCTTCTGATTCTTTTTGTATTTGTTTTGTGTCTCTAAAATGACTTTTAGAAAATTGTCACACTCAGAAAATCAAAATGGAAATAAACAAATTATGTCTTGGAACATATATAAAAGCAACATCTGCCTTATCTACTGTCACTGTTTCAAATAATGTGGACGTTCACCCTGATTCTCTATTTAATTTTACTTCAATAATTTAAGAGGCTTTACCCAAAAGCACACAGACAGTAATACATCAAATGTATCCTAAAAAAATGGAACACCAACCACCTATGACACAACCTCTGGAGATCCTCATCCTGACTGCCTGTCTGAAACAGAATCAGTGCCTCCTTCTGACCAAGCTCAGAGGTCAAATAATAGTGGAACACTTACTAGCAGGAGAGAAGATGGACAGGCAGCTCTCTGTTGTCGTCAGGACAGAATGCAGCTGAGACCCCTGTCTTCACCCCTGAGCCCACAGGGCAACTGAGCTGCTGCTCCGCACCCCGGACCCCCAGTAACAACACAGCCCCCCGCCCCGCCAATCACACACAGCACTGCCTTTTCGGACTGATAACAGGAACATCTCACACAGGCGGGACGCCAATCAGACAGGGCCCTTGCAGTCTTCTCCATATATATCAGAGACACATCACTGTTTCCTCTCCCTGAAGACACTCCCAGCAGTGTAGAGGAGAGGAGAGACAGGAGCAGCTCTGTGTCTCACTGGAGGAAACACAGATACAGATACAGACAGCAGGGCTGCAGGTGCTACAGGGGCAGGAAGAGCTCAGATATTAACACTGAAAAATCTTTGCAGTTGTAGACAAGTACTATAATTGTAAATCAGAATCAATTATGTATATATGGTCCTGTGATTCTTGCTGTCTGTGTCTGGCAGTTTCCAGTGACTGGTGTCCTGAATATAGTCCTGTGTCTCTTGCTGTCTGTGTTAGGCAGTGTCCAGTGAATGGTGTCCTGCAGTGAGTCTTCTGGTCCTGGTCAAGGACAGTGTGAGGAGAGCCTGTCCTCAAGATGGCAGTGAGGTCACTCAGGTAAGCACAGGAATACAGAGACAAGGTGGACTGAATAAGAACTGGCTGTCTTGTGGCTATGAACAGATAATTTAAATAAAAAAGAACGAAAAGCCCCCTCTGAGCCAGGTGTACTGAGCCAGGTGGACAGCAGCTCTTCCAGTTAAGTCCCTCAGACCCTGAGTCTGTCCCTGAGCAGCTCCAGTCCACACAGATGTTCCAGCCCCTCCAGCTGTGGTTCCAGTGTCTCTCTCTCTGTGGAGCTGACTTTTTGAATGAGACTCTGTAACAGCACAGTGGAGCTGAACTGATACTGATACCCTGAAACACCCACAGGCTGAACACAGTGAGGACACAGCTCACTGACCTCCTTATTATTAGTAGTGGTAGTAGCAGTAGTGTTACTCGCAGCAGTATTAGTAGCAGTAAGAGTCCTACTTGCAGCCGTAATAATAGTAGTAGTAGAAGCTTTAGTAACATTAGTAATTGCAGTAGGAGTAGCAGTAAAAGCTTATCAGTTGCTGTTGTATCAGTGGCAGCAGTAGTAGTAGCTGTAGTAGCTGTAGTAATAGCAGAAGCATTAGCAGTAATAACAGTAGTAGTATTAGTAGTTATGCTGTATTTAAACTCTTTAGTTCAACAATTTAGTAGAGTTGTGTTGCAGCTTTGCTATAATTACTGCAGCAGCAGGGGCAGAAGAGCAGGAGTCAGTTTCAAAAGTCAGAGAAACAACAAAATGAAAAAAAAACAGTCCTTGTTAATACACCCAGGCTGAGCAGTGAGAACACAGCTCACCTCCTCCTTATTAATACAGTAGTAGTAGCAGTAGTAGCAGTGGCAGCAGTAGTAGAAGTTACAGTAGTACCTACAGCAGTAGCCACAGTAGTACTAGTAGCTTTAGTAGCAGTGGTAGTAGCACCAGTAGTAGCTGTCATAGGTGTAGTAGCAGTAGTAGCTGAAGTAACAGTAGCAGTGTTAGCAGTAGTAGTAGTAATAGCAGCAGTAGTATTTGTTGCAGATTCACCATAATAACTGCAGAAGCAGTATTAAAGTATTAAAAAACAACAAAATGATTAACTAGAAATATTCAGTCCTTGTTAATACAGCAGAACAGCTGTGATTTAAGCCATCAATCCCTTAGGCCAGGATGAAATATTTTCATATAATGACATGACAACATAATTTTACAGAGGGACATATTATCTTCAGTAAAACTGCACTATCTCTTCACTCCCCTGTTCTTAGGAAATGGGCCTGTTTCGTCAGAGCTTTACCGGAACTGCAGGTCAGACTGCAGTGAGTCTGTGGTTTGTGCTCCTCTGAGCTTTTCCAGCACAGGAAGCCAGGCCGTACTGTGAGGCTGTGGGTGTCAGTGTGATGACTGAGAGCTGAGAGCTGAGCTGTACAAGGAGACACACAGGGAGTCCAGTGTTCAGAGCTCCAGTGCTGCACAGGGAGACACAGGAGAGCCTGGTGTTCAGAGCTCTAGTGCTGTACAGGGTGACCCTCAGTGTTCTCCCCTCCCTACACAGCTCTCTCAGTGTGTCTCTCAGGGCTGAACAGGAGGGGCTGTTCCTGTCAGAATGGAGGCTGACTCTCAGAGCTCCAGTGTCAGTATGAGGAGAAGCTCTCAGACCTGACTGCTGCCAGAGCCTCTGAGCCTGAGTGTCCATGAGCACTGAGCTCCTCAGCAGCTGAGAAAAGCCTCCTGTCTCCTGTGGTCACAGTGTGGTTGAACACCTGCACTGTCTTTCTGCTCCTTCTCCTCTCTCTCCCCCTTCCTGTCTCTCTCGCTGTGCATGCTCTTATCTGTCTATCTCACTCCTCTTTTCTCACTCTGTCAGTCTGTGCAGAGTATCTGAAGGGGATGTAACATCACATGACAAAGGATAAAAATTCTCTGAGGTAGAATAAAAAAAAATCCTCTTCTCAGTCAGATTCACAGCTCAGACTCACACTCAGAACTCTGGGTCCCTCAGTACTTTACCCAAACTCCTACCTCCTGAACAGACAGAAGCTCATCTTCATACTTTTCTGTCCTGACAATCCAGAACCAGAGGACATTCAGAAAATCAGTGCTGCTACATGAATAATATCAGACAGAACAGCCTGGACTCAGGTCACATCTCCCCCTTTTCACCTTCCTCACAGCCTCTAAGAGACAGAAAAGAGCTCCTGGTTCTCTTCTCTGTGAGAGGGCTCAGGGGTCACTCATCTGGCTGCTGTGGGCTCTGTTCCAGGTCAGAAGCAAGAAGCTTCTATTAACCCTTTCCAGGCCCTCCAGCCCTTCAGTATTACTGTCCTGATTCATTGTCTTTACTGTAAGTCAGGCTCCAATCCTCTGTCATAAGTGTTTGACTGACAATTGAGCAATATGTGATTATTTCTTATATTATTTTTACTTATTTAATGAACAGCAGTATTGCCACTCTTACCAGTGTATTATGATTCTCAGCAGCAACAGACCAATGGTCTTGTCTACAATAGTGACCAGTTGACCAGTCTGTAGCTCTGAGCAGTGGGACTCAGATCACACAGAAGACCTGTCTGTGTGTGATTCCACACCAGCCCTGGGATTCAGCATCTCCCACACGTCTCTCACGGAGAGACTTATAAATATACAGTTAAAGAGAGTCTGATAACGGTTATACAGTTAATTAAATCATCAAATTAGCTCGAGTGGAAATAAAACCAGGAGATGCCCTTGAACCTCCAGGATCAGGAGTCTGATCCTCCTGGCTTCTATTCTGTGGAGGGCCGTGTAAAACGCTTAAAAGCGCTCATCACAGGGGCTTGTGCCCTTTCTCTTCTGCTTTACGGGAGTAAGCTATACAACGCAATAGTCTATGTAGTAAACTATTTTTTTCCTGCTTAATGAATTTCATTCCTCGGTTTGTCGTTCTCCTTCTCCAGCTGTTATGAATCGCCTCTCCTCACAGCCCGGTAAGTTTTATTTTTGAAGATGTTATATTTATAAGAAAAGCCCCCCGGGCTCCGGACAGGAGTCTCCTCCAGCGGAGAAGCGATCTGCTCTGTCAGAAAGAGCGCTGTGACGTCACAGACACCAGCCAGAGCGCCGGGATCAGAGAGCGAGACCGGGGGAGGCACGCGGAGCGCAAGAGAGGAGAGTTATTGATCACTTATCCACCGACAACCAATTAATTCAACTAAAAAACGTAGAATAATCGATTAACTTCACTTATTGGTGGGTACTGATTCTTTTCCCGTTTTGACCCTGTTTTAAATATCTAGAAAATAGTCAATAGAGCCTGTATCGAACAATTACCTTAGTGTATTTAGTGTTAATAATGTTCAATCCGAAATTAAATTATTATTACTCAAATGATTGTTAAGGAATTGGATGCTAGAGCTTAAAAAATATATTCCAAGTTGATACATTTGTGTAGATAACAGTTTAATTTCATTTTTCCACGGTTTACAAATCATCAGTATGGTAACCACGGTGACAGACGCCACGTCACTGTTCACCGCTAGGTGTCTCACCTTCGTCACAAAGAGCGGTGTGACATCACGGACAGCAACTAATACTAATATTACTGTCTTCATGTTAATATTAGTGTGAGTATAATCGGTAGATTTAATATTAATACTAGTGTTCATTTGAGTATTCATGATGATAGTGCTACTGATTGTTTTAATGCTAGTATTCCTGTTAATATTAGTGATAATTATAGAAATAAGGTTAGATTATTTACACTAGTAGTCATGTTAGTTTTAGTGATAGCATTACCGTTATTATTAGTATTATTAGTGTAGTAGTATTTTGTGTCAGTGTTAGAGATAATGATAGTGTAAGTCTTAGCGATAGTGTTACTGTTGTGATATTAGTTGTATTTGTATTTGTGTTATTTATAGTGTATTTGTAGTTATGAGTGTATGTGTCTGTGAGTGTGTGGTGTTTGTGAGGAGTGTGTGGTGTCTGTCAGTGTATGAGTGTGTTTGTGATTGTGTGTGTCTAAAAGTAATTGTAGTGTCTATGTGTGTGTCTGTGAATGTGTGCGAGTAAGTGTGTGAGTGTCTGATTGTGTGTTGGCTATGAGTGTGTGAGTGTTTGGATGTGTGTCTGTCGGTGTGTGATAATGTGTGTGAGTGTGTGGATGTGTATCTGTCAGTGTGTGTGAGTGTGTTTGTAGGTGGGCTTGAGCTCCACTTCTGTCACGATCGCTACTCCTCCTCTTAAGGGCACTCCAGCCCTTCCTCGTTCTTTCCCATTACCTGCACCTGTTCCCTATTTCCGTTCCACCTTAAAAGCCAGACGCAGACGTCACTCCTGGTTCCTCATTGAATTCCGCGTCGTGAGAGGTCCTGCTGCGTCTTGCTCCGTTATGGTTTTAACCTTCTGTTCCTGATTCCCCGCCCCGCCGGTCCCGACCCGGTTCATGGTTTTATTCTCTGGATGGATCCCCTGGCCTTGGACTCTACCTTCTGTCTTGGATTACCCGTTTGGATTTCTTCATGGATTGTTCACCCCGGACTCACTCCCCCTGGACACCTGCACACCAAGGACACGCCCCCGTCTCCATACCAGTCTCCTGCATGACTGTCTCCCCCGTGTTTCCTCACTAATCTGGATCGTGTCGTCTGCACAGGGCCCGGAAAGAACTGTTCATGACACTTCTGTGTCTGACAAAGGTGACCCATCAACAGGTGTTGAGGTCCAGAGTCGCTTGCGAATGGAACCACTTTCTAGAGTCCAGACCAACATCCAGAGATCTGTGAGTCCTCTGATTTTATCACTATTAGTAGTAATGACAGCAGCAGCAGCAGTAGTAGTAGCAAGAGTATTAGTATCAGAATTACGGATGCAGCCATTCAAGTGCGCGGCACAGACACGTACCGAAGGTAATTGGCTACGGCCTTGCGCATCGTGACGCGTGATTTTGCAAAACACCGCGGTACGTGATTGGTTGACCGACAGGGGCACTCGTGGTGCGTTGGTCGGTCATAGAAAGATTTAAATGTCTTTACTGTGCCCGTTTTAGTATTGAATATTTATATGGAATTTTACCACTGAAGGGAAATCTTAGTAGCTGAGCATAAAAAGAATAGGAGCATAATGCATGTGAAGGCCATAAATGATATTAATTTTGGAACATAAACATACAGTATTACAGTATATGGCTGGTCTCGGTACTTTAAAGAAAGAATACACACCAGTATTCCATTTCTCCCTAAACATTTTAAGCATCGAAGTCTTTAACATGTGAAATAGCATGTAAAAAAGTGATAGTTTTAAGCTTTTCTGCAAATATAATATGGAATCGTGTATCTAAAGAAATTAATAATGATATAATTATATTCTAATTATAATTATACTGCAACAGGGCTGTTTCGCCTCTCATCATGTGACTTCCCCAGTAGCCTACTGGTTTACGGGCTTGTTTAGTTTAGTAACCCACAGGTTGTGTGTTCAAATCCAGCTGGGGCTGCAGCTTTTCCTTTTACAAACATTTCTTTGAATAGCAATATTATGGACAATTAATTGACTTTTTATATTTCTAAATATCACAACATGATCGAATCTAAGTCATTTTTAATAACAACGAATAGTCACCTTCTTTTCTTCTGACAACTGTCCCTGCTTCTGCTTCCTGCTTCTATCGTGTGTGTGTTTTGTTTTCAAATACATTTTAGAAAAGTGTAATCTATACTAAAAAGCTGTACACCACCTGCTATATAGATACATATTGGCAGCTTTTAACTCCGCAAGTCATACACCAATACTCCATTTCTCCCTAAACATTTTAAGCACCAAAGTCATCACTCTCTGCGGGAGTGCTGGCTGTGACGAATTAAACTGGTTTCACAGGTATTTTCAAGTGGTCGAGTCTTCAGCGGGAGGGGGGGACAAGCTCAAAAGTAACACCCACCACAGCATTCTGTTGATCTAACTAACAAGGATGGGACATTAGCTTGCCAATATGATAAAGGAATAACTCTTTATTTATTTAGCACATTTATTGAACATTTCCATCGATTGTACAAGCACTAAAAAACTGTTCAATCCCTAGTTAGTCGGGCATTTTCTTTTACTATAACAGATAGAAAAACTCCCTTGCTTTTAACAGAGCGTTTCATAATTTCTAACAACGAAAATTATTCAAACTGCGACACTTTTATTGTTCAACGAGAGCTCAAAATATCACAAGGATCCTCAAGAGATCAACAAAGACAACAGAAAAATATGTGTATAAGATTATACCATGGGATATAGCTTTTTTATCTATGCTACAGTAAGTAGTCTTTAATATTTCTTCATTACACAGTGAAGTCAAAGTTCTGGGATGTGCCTATGTACGCTGGGCAAACGTTCCGAAGTAAAATTCTTCCAGCACAGGGGTACCTTTAAAGTGGAGACGATGGCACCAAAACTTTTTGGCATGCATAAAAAACAGCAATTCTGTCAGTAAGCCCTAAATGAATTAATAGCAAACATGGTTTACATAAAATACATTTTTCCAAGAAAGTTTATCCTTTGTCACTAATGAAACCACTAAATAAAGACATAAATATAGAAATCTTTATATTTTTAAAATACATGACTTTGCTTAAATTTATTTAAAAATAAAAATGATTACAAACGCCAGCGGAGAGAGAGAGTGCTTAATTTGTCAGCACCCAGACAAAAATACAATGCTTTTATTCATTCTTAATCAGATGGTGAGAGTGAAGGGGGAGCGATAAGGTTGAAGGTGAGGAAAAAGAAGTGAAAGATGGGGAAGCTTAATTGACTAGAACAGGGGAGGGATGTTGGTTTTGCATAAGGAGTGGGGCTATGGAAATGAGGTATATTTTGGAATGCGGAGTTACATGTTCTGCCTGTTGGTGAATTATTGTTTGTTGAGGTATTGATTTTGGGTAATGCTTTATGTTGAGAGAGAGAGAGAGAGAGAGACTTCTTTTTAGTTTTGTAGCCAAAGGGTCTTGCAGATCAGATCGGATTCCCTTCGCCCCACGGAAAGACAGACACATGTTTTCACAGTTTAGAAGTCACTATTCAGATGCAGGCAAGCAGCCCCTAGATAAAACATCAACTTTATTTAAACTCCAACAAAAGTATTAATGGATTTCAATTACCGTACTCTTATGGAACATGCCACCAGCCACCTGCATTGAATGATTAAAAATAAAAACGATTACGATTGGCACTCCTGTAGCTTTTTCACGAAACCTCCAACAGAGCTGTTCAAGCAGTTTTTATCGGGCACCTCTTATGTCAGGTGTAAGCGATAAATATACAGTATTTAGCTGAAAATCTGTACAACGCAAGACATTTCGTTACTCTAGGAGGTTTCGAGAAAAAGCACATTGTGCTGCTGTAATAGTTTAAAATAATTAAGTCTAAACAGTATCAGCTTATTTATGGGATGTAATTTTAAAAAAAAGTCCAAAACCGCACTCAAAATGCAATTTAGCACTTTCTGGCAAGAGGAGACCCCCAAATTAATAATGTAACATGCTACTGTTTGTGCATGAACATAGTTACTGTATACTGTTATTTCTTTAGATACACGATTCCATGTTTTTTTTTTAAATCCCTGGCAGGACCGGACGTCCAAAAAGAATCGAATAATAGGTTTCATTGTGCTTTGACAGATCGTCTTTAAATCAATTGTTGATTTAAAGTTTGACAGTAAATGTTTATATTATGACGTATACTGTACAGCCTCTATTTCTCTATAAAAATCTAAAAGATTGTTTGCGCAGCCTAAGTGAATGCACTACAATAGATTAGCATACTGTAGAGGAAAACAGTATAGGCATTATTGATATGAGGACTTTTGAAACAAAATTTCCCAATTTTAATATGTGCTTTTCTATATGAATTGTATTAATAAATATATATTAAAATATATTACTATTCTATTTTTTCAAAGAAATGTTTGTTAAAAGTCATAGCACTGGCTGGATTTAAACAGCCAACCTGGGGGGGTTACTAATCCAGCACCTAAACCACCATACTACCAGAACAGTCACATAAAGTGGTGAAGCAGCGTATACTTTTCTTGTGTTGCAGTACATGAATATAATTATATCGTAATTAATTTCTTTAGATACGCGATTCAACATTATATTCCCTATTTATCAAATTCTAAAAGTATGCTTGTTGACTCAGGTATTGAGCGTATTTGCAGAAAAGCTTAAAACTACCACTTTTTATACACACGTTATTTCACATGTTAGTTAAAGACTTCAAAGCTTAAAATGTTTAAGGAGAAATGGAATACTGGTGTGTATTTTTTCTTAAAGTACCGAGACCAGCCATATACAGTTTACATACTGTAATACTATATGTTTATGTTCCAAAATTAATATCGTTTATGGTCTTCACACGCGTTACAGTATGCTCCTATTCTTTTTATGCTTTTTATGCTCAGCTACTAAGATTTCCCTTCAGTGGTAAAATTCCATATAAATATTCAATACTTAAACGGGCACAGTAAAGACATTAAATATACATATACATACTGTATACAGTACAGTTTTGCATACAGTAATATGTTTATGTTCCTAAATCAATCTCTTTTATGAGCACGTGAAAGGCATGGTGAATCGATTCTCAAAAATTACTGTACTTTGCATGATTGGAAAGAAATGTGTGATTAGATCAACGAAATGCTGTGGTGTTACTTTTACAAAGATGGTCAATGAAAAAAAGAATGTGGACCAGGACAATACTTTGAGTTTACAGCTTGTCCAAGGTCATTCATTATTAATACTATTAATAATATCTTCAGTAAAGACTTTGATGGCGACAGCTCAAACATGAGAGGTTGAGCTTTATTAGCTCCACCTTGCGGAAATTCCAGATACTATTATTTTACTTGCGGTATCATGCGGTACTATGCGAGCATATACAGTATTAATACCGTAACTTGCGGTACACCGCGTCAAGCGCACCGCAAAATAATGCGGTATCGCCTGCTTGTTTTGAATGGCAGCATCTGTAGTATCTTAGCATCTTGCACTTTTCTAATTATCTCCTTTCCATCCAGTTCTCCAGCTCTTTCCATAAGCCTTTCTGTTTGTATCATTGTGTTCCTAATAAAATCCCCTATTTTTATAAAACGAAGCAGTCCTGATTTGAATTCACACAAATCAACCTCACCGCTACCTTGAATTCGGGCTGTTAAGCATTGTGTTAATTGTCACATTAGCCTGATTGTGTTTTCAGAGAACAGTATCACTCAAGGGTTGGTGTGGTGATTACTACCAGATCACAGGACCTGTTTCATACCTGGCGTATCAGTGACACATGGTCTGGGTCTTACAGTTGAAAGTGCTTGCAACAGGGTCTAAGGTTTAGTCACATGTGCTATTCTCTTAATTCATGTGTTCTTTAAGTAGAATCTCTTTATCCATTTTCCACTGATTTCATTCCTATCACATCAGATTTGACATCTCTTAAATGTTGTCTTATTCTTTCAAAGCCTGCTTCCAGAAATGTAGTTTTCTTTTTATTTTGCACTCAACTCAAAGAACACTAATTCTGATGATGGTACCCTAAATCTCCAGGTTTTTCACCTCTGCTTGCCTTACTACATCCTGGTTATCTGAAAAGAAAAGATCAAGGCAAGCACTGGCTTATGGGTATGAAATCTGTCATTAAACATGTCTCTTATTTCAATTTCTGCTGTTGAAATTCCTATTTGTCTTTCATAGTCTATGCTGGAAATGTTGAAGTTTCCCATCAAATGCTTAATGTTTTGCACAAGAGTTGTTTTATTATGAAAAGAAATTGTTGAATCATAATCAATCATAATGTATATCTGCATTTGTTGGCTTTTAATGAGTTTGACCCACATAGATTCAGGGACTTGATTCCTCTTGCTGATGTTCCTGTACCTGAATAGTCTGTCTTACAGTTTATATATATATACAGTATAGTGTTCCACCTCCCCCTAAATCCATCTTACCTGTCTCTCTGAAACAATGTGGTGGATTCTATCTCATCTCATTTATTTCTGATACTCGTGGCCCTGAAGTACAGTATGAGAACTAAACTATCCAATCATTTGTTTTGTACTCTCTTTAGTTTTGTCTTGGTCTTTGTGAAAAGGCAGTGAGACCAGTCAAAATGGAGAAACAAACCCCAGCGGTTAATGGATGGGTGCTTACAAAAAACAACGCAAAGTTTACTGCCATTGTCCTAATTGAACTCCCAGATCCACATTGACACATCGGCCATTTTGGTAGGAGAACAGTCAAAAACCTGGGACAAAAGCTACCACTGGCCTTATTCAATTTTTACATCGACTGATGTCACAAAGTCTTCTCTTGCTTGTCAGTGATTCTTACTGCTTTTGAAGGAACAGGGGAAGGTTTATAAACAGGGTTTATTCTGTGCTGAAAAGAAAAGAGACCTAATGTGTCGGCTGTGGAGCTTCTTCAGGTGTCATTTATTGCTTCTGTCCATCATTACACGAGTTCTTGGGCTGATTCTGATTTGTGAGTCAGTCGTGCATCCAGGCTTCACTTTCACAATGAACACAAAAACACGGCTTTCATTTCAGGCATTTTGAAATGTTTTTTATTCATATCTATTTTGAAAATTGGCTCCATCTTGATAAGTACAATGTGATGGTTTGAATTGATTAAAAAATAGGAAATACAAATTGGAAAAAATGGAAATAATGTGTTTAAATTTATTTAAAAAAAATGGAAATAAAAAATAAACATAGTTGAAGTTGGAACAATAAATATTTCCCAACTCCGCTATTAGCCCCACTGTAAGGAATGACCAGGGTAAAGAAACCGTCAGTGAGCCTGACCTTGTCTATGACACTAAACTTCACTAAACCAGGTTCATTTCTGTATGCATGGCTTCACATTAATGATCAGTCTGTGAAAAGTGGGGCTTGGTTTCTTTTAGGGGAGAGATGTCTTCAGTTGAGATGGGGAGATTTCAGTCACAACACAGACTCTGAACACTTTGAATTATTTGAGATTGTTCCTTCTTCTTCTGAAGATTTCCAATTCTCTCCTTGAATCCAGGTTTATGTTCCTCCATCTCCTTGGAAATCAGGAGCTCAATAGACAGAGGATTGGGCTTCAACGCAATCTCTTCTAATCTGCTTACACACTCATGTGATTTCTGAAGAAACATCTCGACTTTCTTTTCGGTTTCATCCAAATCACGCTGCAATTCTGCTAACACCATTTCTGCATTCATTGTAGCCCCGCATGCTTGCTCATACTGTGCTTTTTGTTCTTGATAGGTGCATTTCTCATGTTTTACTGTCTGGATGTAGTTTGCTTTTTCTCTGACGTGCAGGTCCACACTGCACATTCCAGGACAGACTATACATTCAGAGTCCTCCATTACATCACACCACTTTAGGACAATAGCCCAAGAACAGTCGTCATGGCAAGTCATTTTGCAGCGGTTGCAGTTATTTGAGTAGTGGTCCGTGTCCTTCTTTTCCTTCACTAATACTGGTACTGTGTAAGTGAAATTTTTGTTTTCCTCCATCTTGTCTGTTTTTTTTGAATTCTTGCCAAGTCCGTCTGAGCTCCTCTTGTTTATTTAATGCAGCATTGATCTGGGGCTGCAGTCCCTCCACACAGGCCTGCAGCTGTTTGCGCTCTTTCAGAACCTCCTGGGTTAACTGCAAACTCTTTGGCTCCATTTCATTCACTGCCTCAAAAAATGTTTTCATGCTTTTTTCACCTAATTTCCAGAACATTTCGTCAAAGCTCTCATCATCATCATCGCTGTCTTTACTGGATTGTTTCTTGCTGTTACAAACAGAGTACAGGGCAGAGTTGTTGAATTTGAAGTGAACCGGTTTTTATCTTTAATACAAGGAATAGCTGCAGCGTTTATGGCTTCAAGAACAGCAGGAGGTTTTCCATCTGCAAATGTTACAATTATCATGATGTTTTTCTCGATGTCCTTTCCAAATATTGACAGGATAGAGTCAAAAATATATCTCTGGGTAGGTGTGAGACGGGCTTGTGATGCCTGGACACAAAGCACACCGCATCGATCATGTGAACACCCTTTGGCGATTTGAACAGCTCGCGCAAACTTTCAGTGATCATTCTGTCTTGCTCAATCCCTCTAGTGTCTCCAAACCCTGGAGTATCATTTATAGCCAGGGAAAATAGAACTCTAAAATTGTCTTGTTTGTTGATTTTGTAAACAGTAACTGCTGTGGTCTGAGATTCAGCTTGAGATTTGCTCTTTATGCTCTCATTTATAATTTCAATCCGGAAGTCGTCTTCCTGTTTAACTCCCAGGATATAATTGACTATTGAATTAATGTGGGTGGATTTCCCAGAGCCTGTGGCTCCAACCATCATTATTGTCCTGTTCCTGATCCTTGGGTCATTTTTACCAAAGGTACACCTTCTGATCATCCCCTTCGGATTAAGATCCTCAGTTTTTGTCTTTAGTAAGTAAACTTGTGGAGATCCACGTGTTTTCACTGTACTTTCATTAATGATTTTATATAGATGATGTGGATGTGCACATTTTTCTTCTTTTTGTGCTGTCCTAAAAAATAAATAAATAAAAAATCAAAATGAATATAGAAGTAGCAAATATTTAGCCAACATAGCAAAAAAAACATGGTTCTTTTAACATAAAGGTTCACGAGAGTTTCAAGTCTTTCATTTTCATTGTTCAGTTTCTTTTTTTTCACATCTTGATGCACATTTGAATTTAGTGAATATGTCATTGCGGGATACTCAAACAGGCTTGTCTTAGAGAAAGCAAAAGCCATCTTACTGTAGGTGCTTAAATAATGAACAATAATGAACAATTGCTGGAATTTCATTGTAACTACAGTGCTATGAAAATGTACTCAGTTCTTGCACATTTCTTTACATTTTGTTTCAGTCAAATGCCTTTGAGTTCACATTTATACACACCAATTTCAAGTAAAGTGAGCACTTAGGTTGTTGCAATTGACCCATAGTTGCCAACATACCTCATTATAAATAGCAAATGTACCATAAATGTTTATAGTCAACAAGAGATACAAGTCTCTTGCTTTTCATTAGAATTATGTGCGTTGAAATACGCCATCGATGAGTGTAATTCAATAGAAAAAATAAACCTCTGTTGTTGCCGTGAACTGTTGCAGTAAGCTTGCTGAACAGCTAAATTGAGCTTGTTGAAGAACTCTTATTCTGGATCCTAGAAAAGATAAACACATACAATTATTTGCAAGGGTTTGCAAATCACAACTACGTGTAGAGGTTCAGCAATTTTTTCCCAATGAGTAATTGATTTTAACTTTATGAATGGATTCAGCAAACACCGACAATGTCGTTGGCTGCTCTTGATGTATTTCCTCTGTCATGAGACTCCTTCTTCCATGTACATGGATTGGGCCAGGTGTCAGAGTAAATCCAAGACAAATGCCAAGGAATGAAATAAATAAATATGTTTGGTGATTATTTCCCTCCCCTGTGACACAAGGACAGCAGATGAACCTTCACCTTTGTTTTCACTAACTGTACTTTCATCAATTTCCCTACGGGATTAATAAAGTATTATCTATCTATCTCTACTTCCCACCTGGCTTGGAAGTCAGCCTTTTAATTTTCAATACAGACCACAAGAGGGCACCATGGAACAGCTCCACATCCTTCTTGTGACTATTTTCTGTATAAAATAATGTATTTGTCTGGTTAATACATTTATCCCAAGTGACATACAGATATTTTACTTGTTCAGTTCAAGTGAAGTATCTTGCTGAAGAGTAGAACCACAGCATCTCACCTGGGATTTCAACCCAAAACCTTCCCTTTCCTTCTTAACTCCTTACTGCAGATAAGAGATTGATTTATATCTCTCTTTTGTGCAGTGGCCAGTTGAGGACAAGGTAGTGGTGTTCAAAAAAGCTACCTTTTGAAATGATAAGGAGTATTGCATCAATCCTGTACCACTGTAATCCTGCAAACCTGTAATTATTACTTAATTCTTAATTGAAGGTAAGGGCTAGGGGCAGTAATATGTCATTCTTATCTTTCAGGAAACTTAAGTGACAGGAATACCTCTCTTTAAATTCATCCCATTTTTATAAATCATATTTCCCCCCACATTTGCTGAAAAACAACAAAACTGTCATGGAATTGGGTTTATACTAGATTGAAAGCATAACCCATTACACTGACCCAGGAAAACAAAAGCAATGTTGTTAGTAACCAGCTGCCAGCATATCAAAACAACTGCCATCTACCTGCAAAAGCATATTTATTTCATACTCACATGTTAAATAGGTATATTTCAGAATCATATTCCTAATTAACTTGCTTAGTAAAGTTTACCAACTTAATCTGATGTGTATAGTAACAGCATGGTTAATACAGTTCAATACAAAGCTAAAATATGTTAGTTATGTTAACAGTGTATTAATATTAATATGAGATCTGTAAATAGTAGTTGAGTTTTATTTTGTATCTGTCACGCTCTCTGCAGTGTTGCTCTCTCCCTCTGGGACTATATATTTCCGGGTCTTGCACTCTGCCCGGGCTCAGCATTGATGTTCGGATGTCTTGAGACCCGCCTAGCACCAGGTCGCCCCACGTCCGCTCCCTGAGGGCATAGGTTTCTATACAGCAGTCCTGAACTCTTTGCACTTGCGAGCCCAGGCCTTTTTCCCGTTAACGCCGCCACGCATAGGGTCATTTTCTGCTCTCCTGCCTCTCCACGGTTCATCCTGTTTTCAGACTTCCGTGACAGAATGCTGAGCCCTTTTTTCGACCCCGCCAGCGGCGCCTTTTGTTTTTTCGCAGTTTTTTCTTGTTCTGTGCTGTTTTTTTTCTAAGTTCCTCTATTCTAATTGCTGGATATCACTCCGAGCATCTGTGTCTGGAGCGGACTATGGTCTGGCTTTCCTCAGGTTGTCCACTCCGATATCAGCGTTAGATATGTGAACGTGCCTATTGCTCAGTCTGTGATATTTTTTCTCCGTGTTTTTTGCTTTTTTATCTTGTTTTTTGCCTGTTTTGGTCCCCCTGCTCCCCATGTCTCGGAATTTTGGTTCCTAGCTGTGTTTTGTAGCTTGTCTCCCTGTTCTCCCTGGTTCTTGTTTTTGTGCTTCTATTTGGATCCCCCTGTTCCCTGTTTCTTGGAACTTTTTGGTTCCTTCTTGTTTTTGCAGTCTGTCTCCCTGGTCTCCCAGGTTTATGTTTTTGTGGTTTGTGTTTGTGTCTTTTGCTTTTGTTTTTTGCCTCCGGAGCCCTACCTGACCCCTCCCTTCCTCTACCCAATAAAGGTTTATACCCCGGAGGAGGGGGTCGCTCTCAGCTGTGTACTCCCGGAGGTTTCCTTTCAGTTAAATGAGGTTTTTCCTCCCCCAGTGCTGTGCAGCTCATTTATTTGTATGGGCGTCAGGAGCCGCCCATGAAGGGGGGGAAGGGTACTGTCACGCTCTCTGCAGCCAGAGGGCGCTCCTTCTCTGTCCTCTCTCTCATTTCCGGCTATTTGCTGTCCTTCCGGAGTTTCTCTCTCTGGGGCTATATATTTCTGGCTCTTTCAGTTGTCATGGCTCAGCATTGGTGTTCGGATGTCCTGAAACCCCCCTAGCAACAGGTCGCCCCATGTCCGCTACCTGAGGGCATAGGTTTCTATACGGCACTCCTGAACTCCTTGCACCAATGAGCCCGGGCTAACTCCCGGTCTCGCCTTTTTTCGCATTTATTATTTAGTTTTTAAAATTAAACTACGTAAATCATTATCTTTGTCTTCTAAGTTCCTTAATTAACTTTAAGCATTTTTGCTCTCCTGCCTCTCCACGGTTTGTCTCGTTTTTCAGACACCCGTGACACGGGGGGGCGTGTCCATGGAGTGCTGGTGGTCGGGGAAGGTGTAGCGAGGCAAACAATCCGGGGACGAGTCCAAAGAGAAGTCCAAAAACAAGGCAAAAGTCCATGGCCAGGAGATCCATCCAAGACAGGAGATTAAAAACCCGAACCGGGTCGGGACCGGCAAGGGGAAAAGGAACAGAAACTTAAAACCATGACGGAGCCAGACACATCCAGGACCCGGGCTCGCATGATTCAGGAACCAATGCAGAGCCCAGATTTGCGCATGCGTCTGGCTTATAAGGGGGAACAGAAAAGGGGCTGGAACAAGGGACAGGTGTGGGGAATAAGGCAAACAAGGAAGGGCTGGAGCACCCTTAAGAGGAGGGGTTTGCGATCATGACAGTAATGTACCTAGGTGCACCTAGGCGCGATCAGAGCTGAATGCATAAAGATAGTCTTTTATTATTATAGTCTACTCCTACTAATATAGTCCACTATAGCTTATTGTGAACATGATGTGTCTTTTTCAGGTTTACACCTGAATTGAGAAAATCTATATTTTGTCTTCATCCAAATGTCATCAGCCAGTAATCAGCCAACAATTTAACTTGGAATTAAAACCAAAGATTAACTGTACTATATAGTACACCACCTGGGATTGAACCCAGTCTGTCACGTCATTCAACAGGAAACCAGCTGGCTGGGCTAAAGGAGATCTCAGCCCAAGTGCCTGATTTGCTCTGGGATGTTGTGTCTGGCAAAATTGGCTCCTGCGTGTGTATTTGGATTAATTATTATACGTAATGGTCTTATGTTTAAGCATTTCTTAATGGAAATCTTTAAGTTAATCAAGGGAGGTTGGAATGGTTATTTTGTTTTACAATTGCGAGTAATTGGAGAACAGCCTATCAACCAGACGGCCAAATGATTAAATTTTTTTGTAATTAAATAAAAAATAAGATACAATGATGTGTCCCTACCTAACATCGCATGACTTTAAAATCTGTACAAAAATGGTTTAGTTAAAAACCACTTTTTATGCGCAAAAAATGGGTGATTCTTCATCTTCGTGAACAGCTTTGAACCTTTGTGTTAGCTGTAAGATTTTTACTTTTTAATTAAATGTTTAAAATACTCGAATTTCATAAACATAACACACGTTTCATACAGAAAAAAAATCACATTCTCTTCTCTTCCTGTTATGTAGGACACATCAGCTGGTCTTTTTTTCCCAGTCAGAGGCTGTGAAAATACTGCGCCCCATCAAAGACGGGGGGAGAAGCAGCACAGCCTGAGCTTTCGCAGTGCAAATGGCACCAATCGCGTCTGCATTTATTATTTAGTTTTTAAAATTAAACAATGTAAATCATTATCTTTGTCTTCTAAGTTCCTGAATTAACTTTAAGCATAGCTTTCTCACCATTTAGATTTATTTTTCATACCATCGTTAAACAAAGCAAAAGCCTATTGTACTTCCTAATGGCATCACACGTGGAAAGATTAGATTGTAATCTGTTGTCATAACAATCAGAAATAAAATAGTATGTGATATTTGTGTAGATGAAATGTTTCAAAAATGTATTTTTTTAATTATAAATGATTAAAATGTATAATCTTTCCATGTGTAATGTCATTAGAAAGTACAATAAGCCCCTGTTTTGTTTAACGATCATTTCAAAAATAAAACGAACTGGTGAGAAAGCTATGATTAATAATAAAATATTTCAAGTTAAAATAAATTATTTATACTCTATTATTAAGTTTTAAAGGCAGGCGCACTCAGAGCCATAAACACTGCGCTGCGGAATGGTGTCCTTACGGCGCCCTCTTTTTCTCTGACTGAGCTCAGTGGGTACAGCGTTTTCTCAATCTCCTGCTAATTCATTTCACACCACGGGAAAACAGGAGAATGTGATTGTTCTGTATCTGTAAGAAATTTGTGATGCGTTTACAATATTAAAGTCTTTAAAATGTTTAATTAAAAAGTTTTAAAAATGTACAGCATGCACAAAGATTCTAAGCTGATCACACAAAAGGAATTTTTTTTTTCGTATTTTTAACTAAACCCGTTTTTATGGGTTTTAAAACCATGCAATGTCTATTTGAGACACACACTTTATTGTTTCCTATTTTTGATTTTCTTTAAAATTAAAAGAATCGGTTGCCCATCGTGCCACACAATATTATGTTACATTTTTATGTTTTTGAGAGACTTCAGCATGCTTCAAGTGATGCATAAAAAATATAGCATAATGCCTTCTCGCGTTATCACTTGCACCTGGGATCCGCTTTATTTAAACTAGGATTTCTAAAACTGCAACCAGGTACTAGATATTGTTTAAATTAAAGCTGTGAAATGTTTCACAAATCACGATCTTTAAAACTGTAGGTTGCAGGCTCTGTCATTTGTTCACAAAATTATCGACATCTGAAACATTGTGTCTCCTAAACAGGTATTTTAATAAGCGAAGCTTATGAAAACCGAAGAAAAAAATGACTCTGAAAAAGCTTGAAATTATTATTATTAAAATTAATACTGTTAATAATGACCAGACACATTATTATAGTTTCAGTGGTATTTTTAATTTGTTATTCTCGATACTAATTACAATATATACAACTTCGTTTTAAGGCTTGAGGCGTCTGTTAAACTGCCCAACTGAATGAAGCGTTTTGAATCAAATCGGTTGAACAGTTGACAGTATTCCCGTTTGATAATTCACGTTTTTATTTCATTATTAATATAAATTAACATTGAATATGTTATGATAAATATATAAATATATAACATGTTAATATAGTGTACATACTGTAATACTTACTATTTTTTTTTAAGTATTTGTTAGAAGAAAAACTTGTGCCGTAAGCAGGTATTGAACTTGGATTGTCAAGGGCTGCTCAAAAACACAGCTGAGACGAACAGTTTTAAAGTGTTTTGAAAGTAATCATGCGCGATTGAGTCAAATTAAAAATAAACCATGTTTACAAAGAATGTGGATTACAGTAAATTAATATCAGGTTTTTTACTGCGATAACGAGCAGAAGTATTCATAGAAAAGGTTAATCACTTAACTCAGTTAACTTTGAATGTGTTGTGATATTTAGAAATACCATCAAATTCAATATATTGTCAATAATATTTACTATTTTAGTTTTTCAAAGAAATGTTTATCTGTTAAAAGAAAACTCATGGCAAGAGCTGGGTTCAATCCCCCAACTTACAGCATACAAGTCAGATGCCTAAGCCATTATACCAAGACACTGCTTGACAGTTCAAGTTATAACTGAACAGAGCAGGCCAAAAGTTTCCAAGTAATCGCGGGTAAATGAGTCAAATTGATGCAGATGTAGAAGAAAGCCTACTACTGTAATATTTTGAGCTATATGAATATAATTATATCGTTATTAATTTATTTAGATACACGGTTCCGTATTATATTCCCTATTAATCAAATTATAAAAAGTATGCGTTTTTTTACTGTGATATCGAGCGCATTTAAATATGAATAAATATTAATGAAGTTAATACTTTTACTTTTACTTAGTATATAGTTTTATATACTTTTTGTGAAGTACTGTATATAAACTTAATAAAGTCAGAAATACGTAAAACCTTTTCCAAAATAACCACAGTATGTAACCGAATGAAAGACTGATGCTTAAAATGTTTATGAAGAAAGTGGAATACTGGTGTGTATTTTTTATTTAAATTACCAAAACCAGACATATACATTTTACATAATATATTTATGTTATTAAATTAATATCATTTATGACCTTCAGACGCGTTATACTCCTCTTCTTTTAATGCTCAGCTACTAAAATGTCCCTTTAGTTGTAAAATGTCCATATTAATATTCAATATTAAGCTGATTTAAACATGCATTGTAAAGAGATTAAATGAAGCAACCGTTTCACTAACAACCAATTCATCATGAGTGCTGCCTGTCAGTCATTTTGGCCAGCCAATCACTTACTGCGGTACAACTCGGTGAACTGTAGAAACTTTCCATAGTACGGGGTTGTACTGTGCATTTTCAATGGCTGTATCTGTATATATAAAAATTATAAAAGCCAACCACTTTTATCATAATATTCTCGCTGAGAGGAAGGAATCAGTGTAAATATATCATTACAAGTGATAATAAGAGCAGCTTTATGATAACCCTAAGAAAATACTACAATATTGGTTGTTGGGGGAATGTATATTACATATATCTAGAATATAAAATTAAGGAAAAGGAAATGTATCACTCAAAAGGAAAAAATGAGAAAATCATTAGTTGATGAACTATTAGAATATTATATATTTAATATTTCTGAGTACATGATTATGTAAAGTTAAAAACTACGTATTATGTTGAAAAAACTGCAAAAACACAATAATATGCAAACAATGCATGGGATAGTGAAAAAATAAAACTTTTCTGACATTTGGAATAGAAATTATACAACAACTGAAAATAAGAGGTTTATTTACTATAGCCGGAACAAACTTTATATCGTAAAGTGAAGAGACAGGTGAGTTTATAAAGAGCAACATGAAAGTGAAGCTCCCAGAGTTCAAATTGCAGCAACTTAAACCCTTAATCAAACTAGGAGAAGCCTAGACAAAGAAGAACCAAAACAATGAAATAAGACTTTTGCAATGGTCTAACACAATATAAGAATACACTTAGATGAAATCTTTACTATTTTACAGGAGAACCTAATAGGGAAAGTTATAAAAGCGTGTATGTGTCAGAAACCTAGAGAGAATTCACGTGCAGTATCATTTTGCTTAAAGTTGAACTGAGCACAAACAATACAGTTGCATTGTATACCTGTATGTGCAATACACTATTTCAAGTCTAAACTATCGTACAACTCACTCTGCTGTGACTCCTTGCATCTCTAGGCTATAACTTCCATCGAAGAGAGATTTTATCAGCAGCATGCAATTGATTCTTCCGACATTTTGTTTAATACTGTAATGTGGATGTAAGACCTCATGAAGTATTACCAGGATCTACATTTAGCACTGCTGATATTGATGGAGTTGAAATGCATGATGTATTTATTGACGGCTATATCTGAGCCGATAATGATTAAAATACCTCCTGTAAAGTGTTAGGATTCATAGCAAGCCATATTTCTCCCCCCTAAACGTTGCTATTGCATTGCACATTATATGAGCCTTACCAGTTTCAGTAGCTCCTGGTGTGTGCGGTTTTTAAAAACCTAAAGTAATAAGAAAATGACTTGTACACAGCAGTGTGTCTGTAGAGATTACCTAGGAAACGCTGAAGCTCCCTGCACACAAGCAATCCAACATAAATGAAAAATGCCTGCAGTCTGCCACTTATGCGTTTCCTTTACTACAGAGTAAATTCATAGGAATGAAGAGAAATGGAAGGAAAAAATATCACATTAAAGTTTCCAGTTACTTGGCATGAATGAATCAGCTATTTCTATATCCAGTCACACAGGAGACGGGTTGATTCGCCGATGGGGATGTGTTGTTTCTCTACCTTCTTACTAGACTGTCGTTCAATTCTGTCTTCTTTGAAAGCTTTTTACATCTTTTAAGTGCTTTCGGTTAAACCACGCATAGAAAACCATCACTGCTGATGATTTTCATGGGCCGATGCACACTTGTTCTGTAGAACTCTAGTGATAAAGCCCTGCCTGTGAATATTGTACGAGAATTATAAAGGGCGAAACAACAGCCCCAACCACAGGAATGGTAACAGGAAGGATTGTGTTCTTATTTAATATGTCCTTTTGAGACATGCCTTGTAAACGCACACAGGTGTTAGAACGTCGACAAATAATTTATAATGGAGCTGTGAAAACAAAGATTGAGTTTTTCCTATACCAGCCAATAGTAAAAAAGGGAGCAGACTCTTAACCTTTGAGACACAATGACACCTTATCACGGGAAATATTAATTCAAACATCATCACAACAAAGTAATTAGTGGGGCTTTGAGTGAACAAAAATCGCTTTTATTGAACACTTTTGTCTACATAACTTTTGAGTGAAAATTTGCACATATCTTGCATGCGCGTTGGTACAATAATGGTGAGCATAGCTGCCTCCCAAGCAGGTGATCAAGATTCAGTTCCTGAAACAACTGGCAGCCGTGGGATTCCAACCCCTGAAGAGACTGGAGCCTTAATCCAGCGCCTAAGACCCTCGGTCACACTACCCTATACCCTGTGTCTGTTCTTCGAATCACTTGCTCGGAGAATGCTGGGTGGCTTCAGCTCTTGTTGTCCATCCTAGTGGTTTTATGACGCCTGGAAGCGACTGCACCTCCATTTTCTGAGATGCTTCTCCCTCTCCCCTCTTCCCTCTCGACTTCTCTGGCATCACAGTCCTTCTGTGGAGCAGGCTTCAGGTCTCTTCATACAGCCCTTGACGTCATTTTATTTTTACAGCAGGACGCATCCAGAAAGTTGTTTTTTTACTTTTTATTTGAAGAACAAAAAATAGATACAATACAATCAAGAACACATATAAAGTATCAATAACATTGTCAGGGATACATACTATAATAAATTAGACCTTATTAAAAAAAAGATTGAACATATTAAAGATATTTCAAAGTAGTCCGTATATACGCCTTTACATCTATTTTGAACTGTTCAAACAAAAGACTCTTCCCAGACCATTTCACTTTATATATATCACATTCTGAAATCAGAATGTGTCTCCTGTTTAAGAACTGTTTGGGGCAGTATGTCTTATACAACGCACCCACAGTATTCTAACTGTGGACTGCAGATCTGTGCTATAGTTCAGCCGAATCCGAAGGATCCAGCATTCGTACTGGAATTGACTGGGATTCTGAAATGTCTCTTGAAAAGGTTTTCAGGTTTACTTAAACCTTTCATTAAAAAAACTATCTGAAACTACCTAGCTTACAATCTCTGAGGTAGTTCTCACTAAACTTGGACATGATGTCCGCAGATGTGTAGTGTACCTTTACTCTTGTCGTGTTCAAGAGTATTTTCACTGCGTGAGCTTCTCACTGCGTGTCCTGTACTGTACTGTGATTTCTTTTAGATTATCTATGAGGAGTACAGGGACTAGAACATCTTGAACTACTTTCGTTATATAAAAAAACGCAAAAGAATATGCAAAGTGATTAACATTACAATTATGTCGATTTTCTGATTATGTCGCTGCTTTACTTAATGAATTTCCTTAGTGACAGGCCATTTCTTTCCAATATTTTTTCTGGTGCAGTTATTGATCACATACAAAATCTTATTTTCATAAAGAACACCAACAAAGTCACTGTGAAACTGGCATCGGGAAAAGTTTCATAATATTTCTTTTTATTAGAATACAAGTAAATCTTATCGTTACCTATGGAATTTCTTGCCAGTCTGGCGCTTGAATTCACAACCCTGAGATTCAGAGTTTCATGCTAGTTGCTCCAGAGAAAACTGAAATCTTTTATTTATATTAAACACTGCGGCTCCTGTCCTCTACTTTTCGTCACTGAAGAGGTGGATCTGGTCCTCAGTTTGCCAACAATAAGCTCAGGCAGTGCTCCTTTGTAAAGCTGTGTTTGTTCGGATTGGTTATGTGGGACGGCACATCAGCTCTATGACCGTTTTCCCCTTCACTCAAATATCATAGATGGCAGCTCTCTTGTCTTGGGTTGCTGTAACCCAGTTTCAAAGCAGGAGTACTGTGGTCTCAATACAAAGTACTGGCCACTATACCATTAAGGCAAGCAGCCCAAACGTACACGCATTTTGTCATGCGTGTGTGAAGCTTTATTGTCTGGGGCTGCTGTCAGTTTTGATAAACCTTGTATCCTACTGTTCTGCACTTCTCCAGGAGCCAGTTCAGCACACAAATACCCTCCTTCAAACAAAGGCTGTAATCGCTTGATAAAAGCCATTTCTCATCCTTTCTCTTAGTGTCGGTACTGCTATTGCATGTAAAGGAGGCGACTTGAAAATAAAATGTGTAATTGCCTTACAGAGAGTCTTCACGAAGGCGTGTGTCGCCTAGCTCTCTACTGCCAATTGACTGGACTTTTGAAGAAACCAATGTCATACGACGACTGCACAAATTGCACATCTTAAGGCACACGAAGAGAAATCTGTATGCTGATTGACGCAAAACATGTTGCTACAAATTATCCGCCGAGCTGTTTTACATGTCCGACCATCTCTTTCCTTTTTAATTTGCAGCGAGCACAATTCTTTCGGTTCCTTCTTTTGTATGTTTCTTGCTATTTTACTGTCTCCTTCCCCCACGTGGAGATGGATCTACAGTCAAAACCCTGTGTTTCACCTTGTGTTTGTGCAGCGTCAGTCTGTGTAGAGCGAGAAACTTACGCAGCTCCAGGGGTGCAATCGGTCAGCAGTGCACAGCGGAGTCATACCGAGGTTATGAGTTCGAGTCTCAGCTGGAGCAACATCACTTATGTCTTTAGCTACTGAAATAGTTGAGTTTAGGTCAGTTTGTTGTGACACATTCTGCTCAAAAGAGCTGTATTAAAGCAAGCTCACCTGTTTCCACAGAATCGTTACTGCTTCTCGTCAACCAATATACTGCAGCCAGATCTGATACTGATACTGTCATTGCTTGTGCATGTAACACGTTCCTGCTGTGAGCCTGCTATAGCATGTTCAGTCCAGATATACTGCTGATGTACTACAAGAGCAAAAAAGGAAATGAAAGCATACCCAGCTTTTTTATTAAAACAAGGCACATCTGTGAGCTTGGTAATGATGAGGTTTGAACCCACAGGTGCAGTGCATAATGAATTAGTAGTCCATCGCCTTAACTACTTGGCCACTTCGTCAAGAAAACTAGCACCTCCAGGCATGAGGTGTTATGCTTTAGATGACCATCTTTCCCTGTAGGTGAGGGTCATTTTCCTTTTCCAACTGCAATTTCGAAATTTTTCTTGGGAGCTGTCAAGCTACCAAGCCTGTGCTGTGCTTCAGTGGCGGGTGTACAGGACATCCTGTTGTACACAGAAAGCACATTGAGCTCCTTTAACATGAAAAGTGCCAGATAATAGCATTTTCTCATCCTTTCTCTCAGTTTCAGTGCTACTATTGCTTGTAAAGGAGACAGCTTGCTCAGCGAGCAGGCTCAGCGCACACCGAACTTGGGTGTCTCAGAGCGGTGTGTACAAGTGGGTGTAAAAGGGGAGCACTCTGTTGCTTAGCTGATCAAGCACCTGTCTAGTAAACATCCCAGATCCTACACTCAAATCCCAGTGGTGCCTTTCTTTCTGTCTTGTTGTACAGAATTTATAGTCATGGACAACATACGTCTTGATTTAGCTTAATGCAAATATTCATTGAGTGGGTGGCAGAAGAATTCATTTATACTCCTCTTGTCTCCTCAGCTAAAATATTTTAAAAATACAGTACAGATTTGTTAGAGAACTTGACAAGTAAAAATGACAGCTCGCCGGCATCATTAGGTTAGGACTGTAGAGTTCTATTATAATCTTTTGGCATATTTATCTTAATTTTAATGTGAATCTAAAGACAAATGCCATTCACTATTTTGTAATTTTTAAAAAAAAAATATTTTAGCTGTGGATGCAAGAGGGAATGTTATACCTTCCAAACATCCAATACAATTGTAAAAGAGCCTGTTATTTTAATAAAATTAGCGAATAAGAGAAAACCACAATTTTTATATTATCACTAAATATCAACGTTCAGAGGAAGGACTTGAAGAATCTATCAAAGGATAAACAATGACAGGAATGGATTTTTTATTTTGAACCAATATTTGCGCCGCAATAATCCACTCATTCTCAAAAGAAGAAAACACAGGTATGTTTTGAGTCTCACCATGATCGTCTTCTCGATCCCCCCAAAAAAGCTTAAATGTGATAGTTTCCATTGTATTTTGGATGCAACATCCCTCGAAGAGAGTTTCACCTTGAGACAATGACTCTTTCACCTGGTAAAATGTACTACCTCTCTTCTGTGATTGAGACCTGTATTAAAGCCCAGAGCCCTGGCACAGTGACTCTCTCCCAGTTGCATGCTGTAGCTATCTCAGATATCTGTTTACAGGGCACTCAGTACTTCCACAGCCTCACCCAAACTTCCCGCCATTCTGACATCTCCTGTCCAGCCCCATCTCCACCTCTCTCCCATCACCAACCTGCCATATCAACCAAAACACAGTGCACCCTGTTCCCTTTTGACAGCAAACACTTTAAATCAAGTCTTCACCCCTGAGGTTCATAGTGCAACATGCAGGCCTGTAGGAAAGCATCTAGTAAACCAATACTCAGTCACTAACATGCAGCATTGCTTGCAAGCCTCAAATATTAAAGTCTGATTAATTTTATTGAAGACCTTGGTGACACAAAGTATTACAATACAAGTTTCAAAACATATTCCTGCAAAATTCTCAAACAGACAGACTAGAAAGGCTTTAGAGAGCTGAGAAACATGCAATTAGTTCTCAGATTCTCTTCTTGGTGCATTTAATGTGCTACAATATGGATTTAATTAATATAAAATGAAAAGCATATTCAGGTGCAAACATGTTTTTCCAATGTTCCACTCACTATACCATTGTCAGCTTATCGCAAATCATCTTCAAACATGGTCAAATACAGTACGTATGCTAAATAATACCCAGAAAGAAAAGAGGAAATTTCATATTTTGATTTTAAATTCAAATTTCAGTAGTGCAACAATGACCAAGCCCCAGTGCTCAAGTCTCACTGTAGCTGGATTCCAGTATCATCAGCTCTTGGCTGGTTTGTAAATCCTCTGATCTTCATGTCCTCCTCTTGGGGTGCAGGGAAGACGGGGAGGTTGTTCCCCTAGTCCTGTCTTGTCTCTGTTCCCAGATTATTGACCGCTTCCTGTCACAACAGTGCCTCCAAGAGGAGGAGCCCTGAACAGCGCAGTGTCTCAGATATATCAGGATAATTAGCCTGAAGCAACTATGCCAGTTTCATATCTCATTGAGACAGTCACCCAGATACAATACAACCCTGAAACCTAGATACAATCACAGGCCTAAAAAAACAAACATTAAAGAACAAGCAGAATAAGTGAAGAAGGGCATGAAAGATTACTGGTGAAAATGTCTCGGCACAGCTGACTTTAAACCTGCTTCTCTGCTCTGGCACACATTTCTCTCAGTGCAGGAGGAGCTGAGTGTGTGTTTAAGCATTGTGTTTCACTGCTTCTTGATGCTGCAGTCAAGACACTGGTGAAACTGTGTAGGTCAGTGTGTATAAAACACTTGTGACATTATATTGTGTGAACTAGGGGTCACAAATTATATTCCAGCATTATTTGCTTTGTCTCAACATCACTGTTTAGCTTCTGGCTTTTAGGTTGCAGCATGGGGTCAAATTCTTCAGCCTGATCGCAAGCTCCTCTATCTGTCACACTGGAACTGGTACTCCCCTCCGAACTGATGTGTGAAGAAACACCTGAAAGACCAACAACGGACACACTGGCCATCACCAATTCCCCGGCCACCAACTCCTGACTACTGCCAACAACAATAACAACAGACACACCGGTCATCACTGATCCCACACCCAACGACTCCTGACCAACAACAACAGACACACTGGCCATCACCGATCCCACAGCCACTGACTACTGAACAACAACAACAACAGACACACTGGCCATCACCGATCCCACAGCCACTAACTACTGACAAACAACAACACCAGACACACTGACCATCACCATTCCCACAGACACTGACTACTGACAAACAACAACAACAGACACACTGCCCATCACCAATCCCACAGCCACTGACTACTGACCAACAACAACAGACACAATGGCCATCACTGCTCCCACAGCCATTGACTTCTGACCAACAACAACAGACACACCGGCCATCACCGCTCCCACACACACTGACTACTGACCAATAACAGACACACACTGGCCATCAATGCTTACACACACACTGACTACTGAACAACAGCAACAGACACACTGGCCATCACTGCTCCCACAGCCACTGACTACTGACCAACAACAACAACAGACACACTGCCCATCACCAATCCCACAGCCACTGACTACTGACCAACAACAACAACAGACACACTGCCCATCACCAATCCCACAGCCACTGACTACTGACCAACAACAACAACAGACACACTGACCATCACCACTCCCACAGACACTGACTACTGACCAACAACAACAGACACAATGGCCATCAGTGCTCCCACAGCCACTGACTACTGACCACCAGCAATAGACACACTGGCCATCACTGCTCCCACAGCCACTGACTACTGACCATCAACAACAACAGACACAATGACCATCACCGCTCCCACAGCCACTGACTACTGACAAACAACAACAGACACACTGACCATCACCACTCCCACAGACACTGACTACTGACCAACAACAACAGACACAATGGCCATCACCACTCCCACAGCCACTGACTACTGACCACCAGCAATAGACACACTGGCCATCACTGCTCCCACAGCCACTGACTACTGACCATCAACAACAACAGACACACTGGCCATCACCAATCCCACAGACACTGACTACTGACCAACAACAATAGACACACTGGCCATCACTGCTCCCACAGCCACTGACTACTGACCATCAACAACAACAGACACACTGGCCATCACTGCTCCCACAGCCACTGACTACTGACCAACAACAACAGACATACACTGAACATTGTTGCTCCCACAGGCACCTGCTCCTGACCACCAACAAATACAGACACACACTGGCCATCACCGCTCCCACAGACCCTTCCCATCACCCTCCCCCTTTCAGCAGAGTCTCACCTGAGTCTCCACTGTCCACTTAGGGGACTGAGACTTTTTTACTCAGCATCTCTCTTCCTGGGAATGAAGCAGTAAGTCATGTTATTTAGTCTGCAGACAACACAGTCACCAGGAGTTTTTTAACTCATTCATATTTGTGTACTATATTAATACAGTCCAATATCACTGTCATACAGAGAGGCATTTCTCATGTGTGACCCTAGACCATTCTATAATACTGAACTACACATCCAGAATACAGAGAGACAGCACTGACAGTATGAGTGACAGATACTGTAATGTGAAGAGACAGTGCAGTACTTGCTATGTGTAAACTGGTAATTAACTCTTACCCATCTTCCTCTTCCAGAGAAGAATGCAAACCGCTCCTGTTGCCAGAAGTACCAAGCAAACTGCAGTTGCAGCTACACTGATGGCAACTCTGGGATCTTGGGACTCGGATCCACCTGACAACACACACAGCATAGAGTTATACAGTGTGTCAATGTCTATAGCACAGGAGACTGGAGAGCTTCAGTGTAGAATTAGTACAATACAATCTGAAGAGTTCCAGTGACGTACCCCATGTCAATGTAACATTGTAGTTGGAGCCACGGTGAATAACAGTACATCTGTACTCCTCTGTCTCACTGGCTCTGATCTCCACACTCTTCCTCAGCTGGAAGGTGGTTTCACCACTGGGTCTGATCCCACTAGACTGCACCTCCTCTGTCTCATTTTTTCCATTCGTGGACAGACTGACCTCTATGTCTCCAGGGTAGAAACTAGTGACCAGACAGGAGAGAAAGAGAGTCTGAAAGAATGTTTTCAGAGTGTGCTGGGTCACAACCAACAAGGATCTTAACATTGTATTAACAGAGAAGGGCCAGTAAAGTATTTCAGCCTTCAGAGCTTTACAAAACCCTATGTAAAACCAACCAAAAATAAAAACACAGCTCCCTAATTTTAGGAGGAATAATATGAGCAACTTCTTCAGTATTTCTCACTTTGTCCTCTCTAGAGTCCAAAATAAACCATCACCAAAAGCTAGACTGTCTCTCAGGTTCTCTTCAAACAAAAGGCCCAGACTTGTAAGCCACAACCTTCGGAGCCAGAGAGAAGGCGGGTAATTCCTCACAGCTCAGAAAAAAATGAGCAGGCTGTTTCCCCCCCAAGGTATCTTGGGACTTGAAGTTCTCTTCCTGCACAGAGGAAACTACAATTTTTTAAACAGACAGGGTCAAGAGGGTAGAGGCTCCTCAAAACTCTAGACCCAAAGCACACTCCCTCTATAATTATGCTTACGTTGCACTTTTCTGGATACTCCACTCATAGCACTTTACAAGTAATGGGGACTCCCCTCCACCTCCACCAAAGTGTAGCCCCCACCTGGACAATGCAAAGGCAGCCATAGTGCACCAGTACACTCCCCTAACACCAGCTGTCAGTGGGGAGGAGAACAGAGTGATGAAGCCAGTTCATAGATGGGGATTTTTAGGAGGCCATAATTGATAAAGGCCAATGGGACATTTTTTTGGCCAGGAAACCAGGGTAACACCCCTACACTTTTCAAGAGATGCCCTGGGATTTTGTATGACAAAAGAGTGTCAGGACCTTGGTTTTAAATCTCATCTGAAGGACGGTGCCTTTTCACAACCATCACTATATTGGGGCATTAGGGCCCACAATGACCATCGGGTTAGCGTCTCCTACTGTCCCCCCTAGCACCTCTTCCAGCAGCAACCTTAACTTTCCCAGGAGGTCTCCTATCCAGGTACTGGCCAGTCTCATGTGTAGTGTGCTCTCACGAGGCACCAGTTCTGTAGGGGTTTGGGCATTTACTAGGACAATTATTAATTGTAGCAGTAAATCACAAAATTATTCTTTTAATGGCTTTAGAATCCAACCATGCGGTATAACTCAAACAACGCACACACACAGGTACTAATACACAAGAATACATTTATTAATACATACAATATGCATGTAAACCTAATAGCTCTTATCGAGAGGGTTATCAGAATACAAAAGATATATATTCATTCAATCACGAAGAGTTACACATATCAAGAGGACATACGTTCGGTATATCATTCATTTAGACCGTTTCGTAAATGAATTTGGTCACAACTTCTACACTAGACACTCAAAACAAGTACATAACTCTTAGGAATTCAATTGATATCAACTGGTTGGGATAACAATTGAATTCTCAAGCTGTTATGCAGTGAAGTTGAATACTCATCCAATCTCTGGGGATTCAGATCTCCTGCAGGCACAAAGAAACAGCTGCAGGCTTGTTGCTGTCCAATCCGCGCTCTCTGGCTCCGTGCCAGGCTGTGCTGTGCGGCTTGTGACGGTGCGCTGCTGATGCTCTGCACTGCTCTCTGAAGACCGGCTAGTTAGTGTTGGCTTTAACTAGCGAAGTTTGTGCACAGGAGAAAAGATGACTGTGGGTCCCAGCAGGTCAGGAAGAAGACCGGTTCGTTCCTGATGTAGCGCTAGTTCTGAATAGTGATTCAGCTGTCCACAGTTCCGACCTGTTCACGAGGCTTTCTGCTGGTGCTAACCTCGGGTGGATCCTTTGGTTACTCGTGGCAACCTCCGCTCTCGACTCTTAGAAACAAGGAAAGTTCTGGCATTCGGACACACTGGCCGTTCCGTGGTGGTCCGGGCTGAGTCTCAGGATGGTCAGGAGGCGCGCTGCGAGAATGTCCTGCCCTTGGGAGCCTTTCTGCTCCTGGGCTGTCCTGCCCTGGAATTGTCTCGCACCCCTGGAATTCTCCTTAGAGATTCTCCTTAGAATTTCTCCTTCTTGCCTGTTTTTACCTGGAGGAACTTCAGCTCGTTAATTGGCTGAAAGTTTCATGGGCATCAGAGTCCCACATGGGTTACTCAGCCCTACCAGTCCCTGATTGGTTGATCAAGGTGAGATATGAGTCACTTACTCCTGACACCTAGGAATGCAGTCCAGATGTCCATCTGGCACTCCCTAGACAGATAGGCGCCATTGGATGACCATTGACCATGATAGCCAGGCTTAGCTAAGTGCATCCCCATTTGGGAGCTGTCCCTTATCAAAAGAAAACATCTTTAAATCAGCCTGCATGAATAGCTTCTCTGTGGCTGCACCACAGAGATGAAGAGAGAGATGGGGCCTCATTTGGGAAAGCACAGCAACACTTAATTCCTGTATTTTAATAAGCCTTGCCGCTACACATGCCTGCTGAGCTTCAGTGGGTTGTTAGTTGTGAGTTGCAGGGTGATATGGCTGCTGGCACATTTATGCACACCTAAGTCCTGGCCCATATTTTTTCATAATTTCCTTTCACACACTCACCTGAGTGATGTCCCCTGACCTTCAGGTAGCTGTCCATGAGCTCGGGACAGATGTATTTCAGATCATCTCTGTTCTCTCTGTTGTAGTCTGTGTTGCGGTCCATGTGCATCTTGAGAGACTGGTGAATGGGAGAGAGACCCTCCCACTGGGTGTTGAAGCTGTCGAACTTGACCATCGTACCCGATCCAGTCGAATGATTCCACCCTCCCTTTCTCATCCTTTGAGCAGCCCACAGACCTCTGCAGGACATGAACCCCTGAGAGACGGACAAGAATGAGCTTCACTGTTACCTCTCTTCAACATCTGAGAGACCACCAGAGAAATAACATACACAATTCACAGGCAATCAACATTATGTGTCAACAAAGAGTTCTATACATGTGAGGACAAAATATCACATATTTGTGACAAAATATTAGGTCTTTCCTCTCAGCACCAGTTAGGTTTTTTAGCTCTTTCATCATTTCATAGAAGAAAAGCTCCTCCAGAATGCATTGGTTTGCAGAATCTACTGCGACCTGCTTCAGCCAGTCCTGCGTGAACACGACACACTTCATGCCACTGCTGTACTCCATCAAGGGCTCCCCATCCAAAGAGACTAAGCCATGGAATTTCCCATTGCACCGAACCAATTTCAGTCTCTCTGGAAAAAAAAGAAATGGTATGTTAATACTTACTGCACAGTATGTACACTCCAATACATTAAAACTGCACTGAGAGAGAGGGGTTCATACAGACACACTGACTGGACACTCCAGTACATTAACACTGCACTGAGAGAGAGAGGGGTTCATACAGACACACTGACTGGACACTCCAGTACATTAACACTGCACTGAGAGAGAGGGGTTCATACAGACACACTGACTGGACACTCCAGTACATTAACACTGCACTGAGAGAGAGAGGGGGGTTCATACAGACACACTGACTGGACACTCCAGTACATTAACACTGCACTGAGAGAGAGAGGGGTTCATACAGACACACTGACTGGACACTCCAGTACATTAACACTGCACTGAGAGAGAGAGGGGTTCATACAGACACACTGACTGGACACTCCAGTACATTAACACTGCACTGAGAGAGAGAGGGGTTCATACAGACACACTGACTGGACACTCCAGTACATTAACACTGCACTGAGAGAGAGGGGTTCATACAGACACACTGACTGGACACTCCAGTACATTAACACTGCACTGAGAGAGAGAGGGGGGTTCATACAGACACACTGACTGGACATTACACTGCATTAAGAGAGTTTAATACAGACACACTCAACATTATATTATATTAACAGCGGTCCTGGAGAGATGGTTTGTTTGCATTTTTTTTTTCATTCCAAATCAGCTGATTTAACATAAATCAGTTCATGTGTATAAATACAGCCTTTTTGTCACTGCCTCTCCCAGCTTTTCAGGTCCGTCAATTTTCAGCGCTGTAGACACTTTTGCTCCAAATATGAGCACACTTTCCTTGGACGTTTATGAAATTACCCAGCTAGGTGAGTCTGGCAAGACACCAATTGCTAGAAATCACTCAGTCATGACAACAGGCCTGTTTGTACGTTAAATCTATGGAATTGAGACGTGAAGAGGAAATTATGTTTTTGTTGTGCTTCACGGAAAGCGTATCATAATTATCATAATTAATGACCCCCAAGGCTGTAAACGAAATGGACAGATGCAAACAAAGTGACGACAATAAAATATTGATTAAAGTATAGCTTTAGCCGTACATAAACATAAAAAAGCAGCGAGCCCTTATCCCGAGTTTACTACTCGTGCGTCTGGAAAAGCACCAGCAGGACTCATCTCCAGCGACCCAGCCTGGAAGACCCAAAACCACCAGAGCAGCGAACAGCATCATCATGCCCCTGCTCTGTTTGATTCGAGCTCTTAAAAATGAAAAAGAGAAAGAAAAAGAGCCCTTAAAACACCAAAGCGAAGGTGATTGTGCAGGTGAGGACGCCAGTGTTTCATAACACTCAAGTACTTTCGGTTTCGGTAACCTGTCAGGCTCGTTTTACACGCGGGCGGTGCTCAGAAAGCCCGAGTATTTGCTTCTGTGTGTCGCAGATACTGTTTTTACTGGTAAAAAATCCGACATAGGGAAATTCTATACAAACTGATGTCATGAGAGGCCCCAGGAAAGATACTGTATAAAATAAAAGTTATTACAGTTTGTTGATAAAGCACTGATACTCCTTGGCAGGGTTATTTCAGACCTGTGCGCGCGGGACAGACAGCTCTGAGTGACAGCAGGCGACACACCTGGGCGCAGGTTCACACAGACGCACCTGTCGCCTGTGAAACAGACAGCCTGAACCATCAGTCTGGGACAGAGCTCACCTAGAGCCAGGTGACCCAGGGTCCAGGACTGGGAACCCCGAACTCACTGTGTTTTAGTGAGTGAATCTAATTTACCCGAGTCTCGCGTCGGTTTTAGCCTTTTACGTTACGTTACGTGTTCTGTAATCAGCATGTTTTACTTATCACGGTTTGTCCTGTCAGTGGCTTTTCCTAATTTTAATTGTGTATTTGTTTGCGTATTTGTATTCAGAAAAGGGTGGGACGTGTCTAAAATATCTTTATCAAATGAACAAGCTGACGTACAGAAATCCCGGAGCACCGCGAACATGAGACTCGTTTACAGCATGTTGATCCCGCAAAGGAACGGGAGAGAAAGAGAAACAACATTTCGGCTGTTCAGACATTTTCATGGTCGACACTGCATTGTTTTTATAGCGTTGTTAGTCGAACATTCATCTGATACCGCAGAGCTTTACTGTGTCAATGGATATAATAGTCTCTGGACAGACTCAGTCTTCACAATAGCAAACCACTGCTCTGTTAAAATAGACAAAGACTCTGAATTCTGAATTCCTGTATATTATCATGTCCCAGGTCTGTCAGCCAATTACCAGTCTGTATAGAGCTATTACCACAACAGGTTCTTCTTGACTGCTAACATATCAACTCCGACATCCTACATCATATATCTAGTATAAATGTTCCATTACTGGAGCAACATTACCAGAAAGAAACAGAAAGATACATCTGGTTTTGTGAGTAAGATATCTAGTACAGGAAAGTGCTTGTTCCACCAAGACCACAACCATCACAGAGTCCTAATCTGGATAGGACAGAGACAATCCACACTGCCCCACACACTCATCTTCCACCTCATGTTTTTCCTTTTTGGCGCCTGTAACTTAAACAATGCTGCTACTCACAACTGGCAACCCACTGAAGCTAAGCAGTTGTGAGCCTGGTCAGTACCTGGATGAGAGACCTCCTGGGAAAAGGTTGGGGAAAGGTTGCTGCTGGAAGAGGTGTTAGTGGGGCCAACAGGGGGTGCTCACCCTGCAGTCCATGTGAGTCCTAATGCCCCAGTATAGTGACGGTGAGACGTAAAACCGAGGTCCTGACTATCTGTGGTAATTAAAAATCCCAGGGCATTTCTCAAAAAGACTAAGGGTGTAACCCTGACATTCTGGCCAAATTTTCCATTGGCCCTTACCAATCATGGCCTCCTAATAATCCCCATCTATGAATTGGCTTCATTACTCTGCTCTCCTCCTCACTGATAGCTGATGTGTGCTGAGTGTACTGGCGCACTATGGCTGCCATCGCTTCATCCAGGTGGATTCTGCACATTAGTGGTGGTGGAGGGGAGTCCCCATTACCTGTAAAGCGCTTTGAGTGGAGTGTGCAGAAAAGCGCTATATAAGTGTCAGCTATTATTATGCAAAGGAACAAGTAATAGGTTTATTCCATGCTGAAAAAGAAGAAAGAGAACACAACGTTTCAGCCGTGAGGCCTTCTTCAGGTGTCACACCTGGTTTTAGACTTTGGCTTTTTTCTTGACTTTGTTATTGGTTTGTGTTCAGTTGTTCTCTTCCTGGATTACTTTCTGGTTCTGGACTTTTTATTTGTTTCTAGGAGTCGGTTGCAGATTGTTTTAGAGAATGTTTTTTTCTCCTCATTTACATTTCTTTGATAGCTGGAACCTGGATGTGATCTATTTCTTGAATATCTGAGCTGTTGGGCACCCTTTCTAGCAAATAGAATAAAGATGTGTTAAAGTCCCAAAATTAGCTCTTTTGGGCTGTTCCATGTCAGCACAATTGGAACTCATTCGCCACTGCCCACTGTAAAATCTCTACTAGGACCGTAGGCCTTTTCAAGACTCCAAGAGAGGCTGCTGAGCATGATTTCCCCACAACTCCGGCTGAATTTATGATTCTTTTTCACTGCTCACGTGTCAACACTTAGGTCCTGGACTTCCACCAAATTCGCTCTGCAGTCTTGGGACCAATCAGGCTTACAGGAGCGAGACAGGCAGGGTGCCTGACATCGGTCTAGAGAATCACCCTCAGACCTTGATGCAACTGGAATGCCTTTTGTTTGCTCTGCAGGAAGACAATGACGATCGCATATAATGGTATATATTGGTACACACTGACTGACACACTCAGTGACTGACACACTGACTGACACTGACTGACACACTGACTGGCAGAACTACTGACTGACACACTCCCTGACACACTGACCGGAAGAACTACAGAAACTACAGAGTGACACACTGATTGACACACTGACATTCCTTCGGTGGCTACTGGGCTTTTTTGTTTACTTTTTGGCCTAAATAATTAATTTTCAAACTTTGGCAAATCATTTAATTTTCAGCCCCAAAAACCATTTTCCCACATGGCTTTGGAATTAATTTGAATCCTTTAAAAGTGTCCTGAATTTGAATTCTTTTCCGAGTGGTCATCTTCCCCTTCTGGCCAGTTGTGCAGTGTCTGGGATATTGTTGCATGCACACTGGCTCTGGCTGGGCTATAAAAGTCTAAATCGCTTTCCAAGTTGCTATTGGCCTCTTGGTGTGGTCTCATTCTGGCTCCTTCAGTGTGGAGGGTCCGTCTGATGGAGGCAAACTAAGGCAGAGTGTATGACCATTACCACTCTACATGCCTTGATCATCTTCACCATGTCTTCCTGTAAGTGATCAAGGTCTTTGGAAATAAAATATCCCCATCTACTGAGCCGAGTTTTTTCCCCAAGCTTTTGAAAGCTCCTTGGTACTCCTGGATGAATCTCTACCCAGAAGAGAAAGCCAACAGAGGCCACAGTCAACAACTGTAGAACAAACATTCGAGCAACATAAACAAGACCCAAGCCTCCTTCCTCGAGCTCACTCCAAAATCCACAGCTCATTCACTCTGGTTCACACCCCTGCCTCTGCAATCTGCTGCCCCCTCCTGGTCCGTCTGTGTCACTGGCCCCGGCTCCGTCTCCGTCCAGCTTTGCGATTTTCAGCCATTGTTTTAAGTTAATTTGTTAAAAGACAATTTTAGGAGTTATAAAGTCCGGCCTAAACCTTTTTCATACGTAGTTTCTGTAAAATCGACCTTTCCTATTCTCTATTAATAACTACAAATAAGTTTGGATTTTGCAGTTCATAAGAGCTAGCCTCAGTGATCTGGCTACATAACCCTTTAATCTTGTACAAGTTGGCTTACATCACGAACCTGGTGAAAAAATTGCTCACTTCCAGCCCCGATTTGATTTGCAGTGGGACTTGCAGTGTGTAACCAATGGGTGCGCTCCACATCAGGGGTGAGTAACGATGAGTATTGCCGTAGGTGAATGTAAGCAATTATCATATAGAATTATTACACTTTATTGAAAAAAAAATTCACATCCCTGGGTGGGCTCAAACCACAACCTTTCAGTTAACGGCCGAGCGCGGGCTAACCTATTGCGCCGCAGAGACAGATTTTTTTTTTTGCTAGCAGAAATTATCGTCTTCAAGGTGTATTAATTAGATTTCCATTTTTTAAAATCAAAATGTGCATTTTGGTCTGATTTTTACACATACGGGGATGTTAGCACAGTATTCGAGAAGGTGAAGAAATAAATGTTTGACTGCTGGCTCCACACCAAGAGAACAATAAAATCGTTACCGGAAACTACAAGTTAGAATTTAGCTGGTTTGATAGAAACGATTATAGGCGATTTGCATCGTTCTCTCAAAAGCATAACTGTATAATCAGAATCTTGACAAATACTACTGGCCTGGAATGTCTTGCGATTTTGAGAAATTGGCAGGTTTTATAATTTATTGAAATTGATTTTGTCTCATGTTTAATTGAAATTGTCTTCATGAAATATATTTGTTAAAAATGCTCTGATGTATATTTGCAGGTTTCGCAATGCCCCAAATTTCAGTCAAGGAAGATCCCTATAAAGCAAGATACAACATGCTCTCTAATAGAGGCCTCTTGACTTCATTCATTAATTCATACTGTATGTACTCTATTTACATTCTCACTACTGTCAGTCACTACTTTCTGTACAAATACTTGCTAACATTTCCTTTTCAGTTGTTTGCCAATTTTGGGAGCAAATCATATCAGCATGGATTCCAACAATTACTGCTGAATTTGTGTGCAGAGTGAAAGCAATAGGATGGTGACACAAATGACATAACACTGGAAATGTAGATTTAATTTTGACTTTAGGTCAAAGCAGGATTAACAGATCTGTAATGCAATTATTGAAAGACTCAAGGTGAAGGTTGAAATGTGCTGCCAATGAGTCCTGGAGTTTGTGAATGAGGTATTTGTTTTGTTATTTTCCAAATACTAAATTGAAATAATTGTGGCATTTTGAAATGTAATTTGAGTTTTACATATTTTACTCCACTTTTTTTAAGCATTGTGAATATGCTGAACGTGAGTACCTTTGTGTTCTTTAACATGTAAAGATTAACACAGTTCTCTCCAGTTTGCTAGACATTAAAAGTCTGCTCCATTTCATCCACAGACCAGATGAATGAGAGAATGAATGGCACAATTCAGTTACATTAAAACAGTCCTTGATTACACACGAATCAGTTAATAATATATTAATATTATGTTTTTTATGTGTGATGTTAATGAACAATGAACCAGTGATCTTTGCACTATAAGCTTATAATACAACACAGCCCTGGCTGGACCAGCAGTCCCTATACTGTAGGATTACAAACTTACACCATCCAGATAGGACCAGTGATCTCTGGACTGTAGGGTTACGATATAACACAGCCCAGACTGGAGCAGTGGTTTCTGGACTGTAGGGTTACAATTCGATTGAGCCCTAAAGCTCAATAAATCTCAATCCACCATGTCAGTTACAATCAATTAATCAATTCATTTGTCACCCATACCAACATTTATAGATAAGTTTACAACACAATGTTCTCCTCGCAGGTCTTACTGACTGGGCAGGATGTGAAAATAAGACTGGACGCTGAGTCTGTAGCTCAGGACTGATGCTGCAGTGGTGGTGGAACTGACTCCCAGGTCCGGGACTCCTGATGGAGCTGATGTTCAGGAGGCACTGTCCCAGTGTTGCAGCATCATAGGAGCTTCTTCTCCATACAGACACCCAGAAAGTCATTCCTGTCAGGTCCGGGCACCGATACTGTCATGTCCTGCACTCGCAAACCTCATTACATTCCCAAACCCACTGTTTCACACTCTCATTCCTAACTGAACCCATCACATTCCCAGGCACCAGATTCCACAGATTCTCACTCCTGAACCAATTATCCAACCCATTCCTTTCCTTTCAGTATTTAAAGTTCCCTCACGCACCAAACCCTGCTCACTATTGAAAAGCCTGAAAAGTTGAAAAGTTTTCTAGTGCGTGTTATTTTCTTGTTGGTTTTCTCGGTTTTTGGACTTAACTTTTCCCTTTTGATCTCGCCTTCTGGATTTCTTCTCGGTTTTTCTCAGCCCTTTCTGGTTAACTGATCTCTAGCTTCGCCTATCGACTTTGCTTCTGGATTACGCTTTTGGATTGTTTGCCTCTGCATCCCATAGAGTTAACGGCTACGTTAACGGAGTTAACGGAGTTACGGAGTACTACCTGCCAGATCCCTGAGAGATACAGCAGATATACAGCAGGATACAGCAGGATAAGATTTATTGTTAATTGACCAGACAGCATTTCAGAGCTCCGGCTGACATTAGGACAGGGTCTATTCCAGCTGACAAAGGGTCACAGAGCTAGTCACCACAAACCCAGGATAGAGGGGTTCAGAGAATGAGGTCTGGACTCTGTGCAGGAGGGTCACTGTGTCTCCAGAGACGCTATAAAATGACAGAGTTCCTGCCCTGTGATTCACATACACTCCTATTCTGGAGGAGAGAGGGTCAGTTACTGCGGTTCTCACATTGTTGTGCCAGAAAGAGCAACTGGAGCCAGAGCAGCACAAACTCCAAGACTGGTCATTGCGCCCAAGAATACAGTCAACGCCCCCTTTTCTCCCGATTCCTTTGTAGGTGACGCCTATAAAAGCCCCTGTCCCTCTCCACTCCACCTCCCAGTAACAACGAGTCCCAAACAGCCCTTCTCTGCACAGCACTTGTCTCCAGCTGTCAAATCTCTCGGGGTGATCAGGATATTTCTGGCCCTTGTCACTCCAGGTCACCTTCCTGCTCCCATCAGACAGATAGAGATGTGTATTGACTGTGTTGGGATCCAGTGTGAGCTGGGAGAAATCTGATTGGACAGAAGAGGAGAGTCAGAGGAGACACAGGCAGAAGAGAATCCCTGAGCAGATCTCATCTAAACTCCAGCCCCCACAGCCCAGTAAGATACACCCTGAGGTTTTTGATTGGAAAGAAGAAGACGGTCAGAGGACAGACAGGCAGAACAGACATACATCTCCTGACACTCATGAGTAAATGCTAACTTCCTGAACCCTGTGACTGTTTTGGGTTGTTTTTCACAAGCTTTTTCTCTCACACTTGGAAAATAATAGTACCACACAGAATTCCAGCAAGCCGCACTGTCTCAAATAAGATGTGTGTCAATGTGTCAGTTTGTATCAATGTGTGAGTCATACTATGTGTCGGAGTGTATGTGAGAGTGTGCATCAGTGTCTGTTAAAATGTGTATCAGTGTGTTTATCAACGTGTGTGTATCATTGTGTGTATCAGTCTGTCAGAGTGTGTATCCGTGTGTGTATTGTTACAATGTTAGGTGACTGAGAAGTGTATCTTAGATTTTAGATAAAGTTTGTGACACTTGGAACAGTAAACACTTCTAACTTCAAAGCAGAGAGGATGTTTGCTGAGGTCTGGAGTAGAAACAATTTTAAAATTGACCTTAATTACCTAGGTAAAGTGTGGATTAACGATTGTCAAGGAGCAGTACAGAAACACACAATATAAGATGACATTAAGAGCACAGAAAAAAGGGGGGGAGAAACAAGGAGAAGGTAAAGGAGTCCGCAGGAGTTGGGACTTGAAACTTGCGCCAGGCGAGAGCCCCTACTTCATGATCATCCAAACCAAATCTGACTGGAGCTGAGTATTTGAACCTTGTTCAAAGAGCATGCTATTCTGTGTTTTTAGGGAACTTGGGTTTCCTGGGTAAAGAATACTTCAGTTAGAAACGTCTTTTTTGCTTACGGTGCATGTTTATGGATAGGGATATGACTCCCATTAATTTTGTGGCTTCCAGGGTGCAATGAGAGAGAGATTTAACTGCAGGTTGCTTTGTATTTAGTTAGAAGGCAACTCATCTCTTATGTGGCCTCTGTAGGCATATTAAGAGTTTAATGTTTAGTAGCAGTCTGGGGCTTTCTGGGTGATGAGAATGTTAGGCCTCTGAAACGCTTTTTTTTCTAAATACTGTACGTACAGCAGCGTGTGTGCTGTATGTTTTGTTGTGTGTAGTGTAGTTTGTGTCTTGTGTCATTGTAATAAATATTTGTTTTAACCATGTGTGCCTGGATTATTACTCCTCTCATCAAAGCTGTGTCAGAGGACAAAGAATACACATGCCTCTAATTATACCAGCCACTTGGGTGTATTGCTAGAAATCACTTACAAGTTGAATAATTATTTCATTTTTTGACTAAACTGCTCGGTCAAATCCTGATTTTCACCATTTCCTTACTCCCCATATGGAACAGTATCAATGTGTGTGTAGTTTAGTGTGTATTAGTCTTTCTAGGTGTGCATCAGTGTGTGAGTGTAAGAGTGTATATTAGTCACAGAGTGTTTTGGTGTATCTCTGCTGTGTGTCAGAGCTCCAGATATCTGTCACTAGGAGATCTCAGTGACAACAGACTCACAGTGTAAAAGCTCTGCTCTGCTCTGGGGTTCTGGAGTCTGCAGACTATAGACATCACTCACTGGGGAGACACAGATAGAAATTTCTCATCAGGGCAGATCTGTTGTAGAATTAAACCAGCTGGTTCTTTCATCTGTATTGGAGTGTTGATTTTACTTTTATCAGTCATGGATATGTTTTCCATCTCTTTCAGTGTCTAGAGCTTTGATTCCAGAATACATACTGTAGTTGAGAATTCATGGAGATTTGAGTCCTCTAGTACTTCATTGGGTCCTTTTTTAGTACTGGGTCAGTGGCTCCTAATGTATCTGAATTGTTCTACTGTACTCTGACTGTAACTCCTATTGTAACTGGACTGTTCTACTGGGACTGTAGCTATTATAACCTATCGTAACAGAAATGTTCTACAGTACTGGGACTATAGCTCCTATTATTAGATTATGTTTCATCACTAACCTGTTCTGGAGATCTTGACTAATTCCTTTTTGCAGATGTCTTCCAGTTGCTCTTTCAGTCCTAAGACAGCTCTCCTCACAGCCTCAGTACAGAAGTGTGGACTGACAGGAATGATGGGGGAGTCTCCAGCTCCAGGAGAGACACAGAGAGACTGGACAGCCTACAGCAGGGAAGATAGGGAGGAGTTTCCAGGCAAACCCCAATACGCTATGACACACATTCCTGAGGAGAAGCCAAAAGCAGCTCCATTGGAGAGCTCTGTGCCAAAGACATCTTTCTTTACTGCAGAGTCCCAGAGCAATGATGTTACCTGGAGAAAAAGGATGTGATCCTCTGTGTGTGAGAGCTGGTTCAGCTCAGCGTCTCTTGTCCTCAGCTCAGCGATCTCCTGCTCCAGTTGCTCTCGGAGTCGTTCAGCCTGACTCACTGCAGCCCTCTCCTGAGCTCTGATCAGCTGTGTGACCTCAGAGCGAGTTCTTTCAATGGAGCGGATCAGCTCAGTGAAGATCCTGTCAGTGTCCAGCACTGCTGTGTGTGCAGAGCTCTGAATAAGGAGACACAGGAATTGTTAGCATTATTACAGAGGAAAACACTCCAACTGAGGACAGAAAAGATGTCCCTCTATCCTTGATCACAGGAAGAATTTAAACTTCTCATGTCACACTCACAGTCCTGATAGTCATTGAGGTAAGATACTGATGCAGTGTCAGAGTTTCAGGCAGAATGGAGAACATCAGTATGTCCTCACATTTAGGTATCAGTGTGAATTAGGCTCCTCAGAACTAAAACTTGTTCCAGTCGCTGGTTGACTGGATTACATCTTTACATGACCTCTATACTGGATGTTCTAAATTAGATTTGTTGGGTGTATTAAGAGATATAATATTATCACATGTCGCCAGTAGCTATATCACCCTGCAGCTCTCAACTGGCAGCCCACTGAAGCTCAGCAGGGCTGAGCTGGGTCAGTACCTGGATTGGAAACCTCCTGGGAAGCTATGGTTGCCAACGGGGGGTGCCCACACTGCGGTCTGCGGGGACACTATACTGTAGTGAGCGCCGTCTTTTAGATGAGACTCTAAATCAAGGTCCTGACTCTCAGTGGTCATTAAAGATCCCGGGCATTTCTCAATAAGACTAGGGTGTTATCCTGGTGTCCGGGCCAAATTTCCCCCTCTCGGCCTTTACCGTGGCCTCCAAATTGTCCCCATGTGTGATTGGCTTCCACTCGCCCTGAGATGGACTGGCACCCTGTCCAGGGTGTATCCTGCCTTGCACTCATTTCTTGCTGGGTAGGCTCTGGCTTCCCACGACACCGTAGGGTATAAAGCGGTTTGGCAAATGATATGACAATATTGTCACATGATGCCACTGTGTTTCCCAGGAGTACTGGTTTGTCCAGTGGCCAGCTATGGAAATGAGCTTCAATCTTGTCAATACCCACTCTGAGTGACTCCACTGCATGGTTCAGCTCCTGCAGCTCCCTCTCTCTCTCCTGGAGACTCTGCTGGGTTTGTGTCAGTAGCTGCTTCTGTGGAGAAATGCAGACTCTCAGGACATTTCTCTCCCCACTCTCAGCACAGATACATTGTCTACAAGACACTGAACAGTGTAATGAGTAAAATACAACTGCACAGTACTGAGATATTGCTACCGTAGTACATAAATTTTCATGCCGGATCAATGAACATGATTGATAAATCATGATTATTTCGATCACAATCTATATTCTTCTTACTTTTTTTTTCCTAAACACATATTGATTTAATGTACCTTCATATATTACAGTTCTCAAAACACAAGCTAGAAGATGGATTTACCCTGAAACAATTAAAGCAAACAGTCCATTAAACACAAGATTGACTGGAATGTCCTTAAGATTATTGATGCATGCCTATCCTGTTGATCCGTCCTTTTAGCATTTGGAAAAGAGAGGAAATGATTCTTGGAGCTGACATTTCCAGATGCACCCTAATGAATAACTCCATCTCTCGCAGCTCCTGTGCCGAATTTCTAAGGACAGTGAGTCTGTCTTTCTTCAAAGTTCTGCAAGCCTGTTGTTTCCCTGCTATTGTGAGATGAGGAGCTCTTTGACCCCAGCTGAAGCTCATGAAGGTGGTTGAGGATTTTGTTCTTAATTGTGAATCCAGCTCCATCAGTCTGATGTTCTGCCTCTGATTCAGCATTCCTGAAGCGGCTTATCTCAAGCTTGTAGTGTTACTCTCAGAGTGGTGATATTGATGTCCTATATCCTGTCCTCTATTCTATGGTCACAAATGCAGTTTACTGTTATGGGTTGTCACTGTATGGACAGCTCATGAGGGTCCTGATGTTCCAGGTCTCACATTCCGATTGATACTTCTGTGTTTTTTGTTCACAGTAAGATCTTACTGGGCTCTTTTTTCCTTCCTCAACAGTGGTGAGCAATGTTAAACATTGTTAAACATAAAAAATACACTCTGTCTCTGCCCAGATACCTGACAACCCAGAAACCTGACCAGGAGCAGGAGCTTCCAGACATCACTGTTCTGATCCCTGAAGGATGTGCTGGGGGTTGAAGAGGTCTGTGTGACATCTTCTGTGGTAGAGAGACCAGCTTCCTCACCTGTTTATGTAACGACACCATGATCAAGTGGCATGGAGACCAGTAGACTGGAGGTCTCTTTCAGCTATAGCCTTTGCCCATCAGAACAGCAGCTGAGACATTCCAGGTGGTTCATCTTCCTCTGTCTGTTCTGCTATTTTTAGGATGTGGCTATCAGAGCCCAGTTTTTGGCAGATGAAGGCAACAGGAATCCTAGCAGGACAGAACAGTTTGTCCTCACACCAACCTGTGGATACTAACCCCAGATCACTCACTGTCCAGGTTCCACAGAGAGGAGGATGAAATTTGCCTTCCATTAATCTCTTCAGTAACACGATAATTTGAATAACTGGCAGAGCACTGATCTGCTAATCTGTGACTTCAGACCATAAGGAATTCATGAAGAGCTGCACCAGTTGTTCCAGTCAGAGGTTATTGTGATGAGTCTGTCTGTGTAAGAATTTCAGCTCTCTGTGGACATGGATTGAGCTAAGAAACACCTGGATACCTTTGGACAAAACAAAACGATATGACCTAGTTGAGAGTTGTACAGACATTCCCTAATTGTTAAACAGTATCTGGAAATACAGTATATATTAACCTTCTAGTCATCTCTGTTACTAATGTAGATAATTAATGATAAAAACAACATGTAAATGAATAAGAATGTTGATTCTACATCGTGTGATGATGTGTCTTCATCCATTTGTGTCACTTAATTTCTAGTGCATTTATAGGAGTGAAAGGTGAGTACAGAGCTCTCAGTTACTGCTGTGTTAACTGGACAGTTCAGTAAATGAATGGGAGTTAGGGGTGAGTACAGAGCTGTCAGTCACTGCTGTGTTCTCTGTTCAGTCTAGTGAATGAACAGGAGTTCACAGGAGTACAGAGCTGAACCAGGTGTGTTGCATTCCATTCATTCCAAAAGAATAATGAGAAGGTGAGGCGTGTCTACAAAGCAGTCAGTCACTGCTGTACTGCTAGTATTCTATGGACTCTGAAACTGAGAAATACTTCCTTGTTCCTCTATGAACTATTACAGTGAAAACCTGTTTTTTTTAATCTCCAGAACACATGGTGTGTAAAGATCAACTCACACACACCTTATCATCACACACTCCTAACACCCCTGTTTCCCCTGTACCTGAAAGCCCTCAGTAAAAGTCCTCACCTGTTTCTCAGTCCTTCCTGCTGCAGGAGAGACACTATCATGACCTCTGTGTTCATCCATTGTACACAAATAACAGACACATTTTTGATCAGTACGACAATAGAACTCCAGGGGTGTGTCGTGATTCAGGCATACAAGTTCATCCAGATTTCCAGTAGCATCAACCAGCGTGTGTCTCTTCAAACGGGCAACTTCATGGTGAGGTTGGAGGTGAGTCTGGCAGTAAGAGGCCAGACACATCAGGCAGGATTTCACAGCTCTCGCTTGACTCCCAGTGCAGACAGCACACAGCACATCTCCAGGGCCAGCAGGACTGTGAGCAGGAGGAGGAGCGCTGAGCCCTGTCTGCTTCAGTTTCTCCATCAGTTCAGCCAGCATGGTGTTCCTTCGCAGAACAGGTCTTGGAGTGAAGGTCTCTCTGCACTGGGGGCATCTGTAGATGCCAGTGTGATCATCCAGATCCCAGTGTGCCTTAATACAGCCCATACAGTAGCTGTGCCCACAGGGAAGAGCCACTGGATCCTTCAGCAAATCCAGACACACAGAGCAGTTGAACTGGTCTTGATCCAGGAAAATACCTGCTGTTGCCATTTTGTCATTCAGCACAAATACCACAAGGAACTAGAAAGCTGTTTCAGCAGAGGTGAAATTGAACTTTTTGTCTGAGCTCTCTTCCTGGAGATGCAGGGGGTGTGTCCTTTGTAAAGGATGTGGCTTAAAAAGGGGTGTGGTTTTGAAACCAGCACCCAGCACTCCACTATGTTGATCGCATTTAGATCCATGAAGAGAAAGTGCTTCTGTCCCTGCCTGGCTCTCCCTGTGGTCAGATTGTACTTGCAGATGGGCTGAGAGTCTCAGTGCCCTGCAGAGGATGACTACAGGATCAGCCAGCTGCCTGCTGGCTGGTTTCTGTCTTCTCACAGGTCATTCTCAACTACACCCCAGTGTTCTCGCCAGTTTGGCATTAAGCGGTGGCACGTTCTGTGTGAAGGCAGAGCCCTTGTCTAAGGGTGATGGGTTACCTTGACAACCACAGCTGGGGCAGTTAATTTTGGATGAGCCACAGCTGTGGGAGCTCTTTAGTCACACACTGAACACTTCCCCAGAGGCACCAGGTTAGTTGCCTGGGTTAGTTGCAGCTGAGAGAAGACGAATTCAAGGCTTCAACTAACAGACTCCCTCAAGGGGAGACAAGGACCGCTGCCGTGGTAGAATTCTGGCCATCACAGAGGACAGTCAGCACCCCGGGCATGAGCTCTTCACCCCACTGCCCTCAGGCAAGACATACAAGAGCATACAGACACTTACCACTAGATTCTTCAATAGCTTCTGCCCACAAGCAATGCGATTGGCGAACACATTTGGTCATGCCCCTTGGACCACACCTACACCATCTACCTCATTATAATTTCTTATTTATTACAAATCTACAGTCATTGTTTACATGTCTGCATTGTTTGCATTCGAACTGTTTACTTGTTTACTTGTACATTGTCTGCTGTTTGTTTGTATATTGTCTTGATGCACTGCCTGCACTTTGTGTTTTACACTTTTTTTAACAATCGAGAGATTGTTAAAGTTCAAGTTCATTACAGTGACAGTGTATCCTCACCAGGACAGGTTGAGTTTTAGTGGTTTCTAATAATAGTTTTAGTGGTTTCTCCTTTTTCTCCAGTCATGGCACTGCAGAATAGGGATAGTCCAGGCTGGATGCCGCTGCTCCAAGCAGTGCACTTTTTTCTTTCTTTTTTTTCCCATTTACACTGCTGCCTCAGCCCCCTCAAGCAGGGCATTGACTTTTACCGGTGTTTGCTGTGGCTCCTCCCCAGAACCTGCACTGTTACACCAGAAATCCACATCTTCATGGAGATTTTAAATGTGTGATACAGCAGAGTCCAACAGCCTGTGACTGACAAAATAGCACTTGCTGGCTTCAAAACTGCAATATTTAAACATCCCTCTTTATTATTAATGAAGGATCATGAATAATTAATTTCTGATTCATTAACTTGGTTAATTCGTTGATTCATTAACAGGTCATTGCTGATTCCTGCAGACAATCCTGGTTTGCTGTGTAAAGGTTTAAAACCCATTTGAGTCTTTCTGGCTTTGTCTTTTCCTTCTGTCTGGGGACAGAGAAAATATCCTCTGTCAGAAAATGAGAGTGAGAAACAGAGAAAATATCGATTTTGTTTGTGTGAAAAGGTTTTTGTGTGTTGGTTATTTTCTCTCATGTTGTGAATAAAACTCCACTGAGTCTCTCTTACAGCTGCTTTGTGTGACTCTCACTTGTGCCTGTAAACACTCTTATTCCTGACACCTCTATCTAGAGAGTATCACACCCCTGTCTCTGTGATTCTCTTTGGCTTTGACAAGGATTTCATCACAGAAATACAACGCAACTGCTAGAGCACTGATGAAGCACTCAGACCTCCTGTCTGGAGCCCTGGAACAGTGGGACCCAGGACTGGGAATCAGGATTTGGTGCTGTGTGTGAAAGTCAGCGTCGTATTAATCCAGCACACCGGTGAGACAGGGTGGCTCTGATTGAGCTGGGCTGGCAGTGTCACTGTTATGGTTTCCAAATTATTAGAAACCACTAAAGAACTTAAACAGACCCTGCGCAGCACAGCGGAAGCCTTTAAAGGGCAAGAACCAAAACAACAGTCTGAACATACATTTGAATACAAAGTTTTTATAACAAACCCATGGGAAATTACAATATAACATTGTCTATAACACAGTCTAAGGCCATGGATATCAGGCGAACAGGATATCAGGATTTACAAGTTGAAATACAGGCATAAGACAAAACACTGGGTCCCTCCAAACCAGACTTGTGCGATTACGATGTAATCCAAATACAGAGTCCCAAATTCCAAGCTTCTCCATACGAAGGCACCTGTCACCAGGAACCGGATACAAGGCCATTCACACTGGGAAAACCAGGACCCAGAAAACCAAGAACTTCGCAACCCAGGAACATGGAATAGGATTCATGAAGACGTCTGAACCAGGAAAACCCAGGAGTCTATGCCGAAGATCCAGAACCAAGAAACCGAAAGCTTAAGTGCTGTAGCAGGTCCGGCTGTACAAGCTGACACTGGAGATCTGACAATGCTGAGCCCCGAATACAGGGTTAATCAACCTTATATACAAGGAAGCAACCAGTAAACCGATTCTGACTGGCCACCACATAATCAGCACCACTCAGAGTGTTCTGACAATTAGCGCTTCTTGACAGTCACAGCCCCTGTTTCACCCTGATTCACTCCTGCTTCTCTCTTGAGCTCCACTCCTTCTCCACATTCCTAACAGCCTGTGATGAGATCTCAACATCTGCCTCTTGTAGTTGGTCTGGCTGCCTCTGTGTGGAGAGAGATCTCTTCCCTGTTTCCCTCTGAAGAGCTGTTTTTTTACCATCTTGTGTTTCTGTCTCAAACTCCTGAGTCTGTCTCTCCTTCATCCTTGACAGATCTCTCTGATAGCTGACGGCAAAAACTGTGTGTTTTAGAAGCTCCAGACAGACATGAAGCTGTCATGTTAATCAGATCAGACAGGGTTGGTGATGACAAGCGTGGGTCATCCCAGGGATGCGCTGTCTAGAAAAGACTGAAACACTGAAAGATTTTATTTGGATTCAGGTCAGGGTGTAAATTAACAAGGGACTCAGTGAATGAGGTCTGGACTGTGCAGGAAGGTCACTGTGTATCCAGAGATGCTACAAAACAACAGGTTTCCAGCCCTGTGATTCACATTCACTCCTTTTCTGGGGGATCGAAGGACAATTACTACAGTTTACTTATTATTGTGACAGAAGGAGCAGCTGGAACCAGAGCACCACAAACTTGGGATGCAGTGATTCAGTGTGAGCTGACAGCAATCTGATTGGTGAGAAAAGGACACACAGGCAGAACAGACTAATCCCTGAGCAGACCTCCACTACAGTCCCACCCCCACAGCCCAGTAAGATACACCCTGGTACTTATGATTGAAGATAAGAGGACAGTCAGACAGGCAGTGTGAAAACAGTCATTAAGGAGGGGGTCTCCTTTTATACCCCAGTTGTGCCCAGATGAGGGAATTTACAATTATTATAATCACCGCCGTCTACATCCCCCGATGTAGAGGTACTGTACTGCAATAAACAAATAGGAATCTGCAAATCCCGACGTTGTCACGATCATCATCCCTTCTCTAGAGGGTGCTCCTACCATTTTTTGTTGTGTTCCCAGCTTTATTTGCCCCAGCTATGTCCTTCCCCTTTTCCCTATTGAGCCTGGCATCTCCATAGTTCTAGGCTCAGCTTTGGAAGACCTACCACCAGGCACAGAAGTGGCCCGAGGGCAAAGGCTTCACCACGGCCCCCTGACCTACTGAGTCCGTGGCTCGGAGCGCTTTATCCCATCAAACTTTTAATTATCCGTGTTCCTAGTTCCCTGTTCCACAGTTCATCTTGGATGGATCTCCTGGCACCTGGACCTTGGACTGCGCCCTGATTTTCCCTATTTGACTTCCTTTGGACTTGTTCGTCTGCGCTTCCCCCATGCAGCAGTTCACTGCTGTCATTACCCCCAGTGTTTCTACCCGACCCGATCCTGCTGTGTCTTCCCTGATGTCCTCCTCCAGTCACTACCGGATTATACTATCTCGTATAGGGTCTTTAAACAACGCATTTTCACGGGAGTCAGAACCGGCTTCCCTGACAGACACAGCCTTTATCATCGTGGGTGACTTTAATCATACAAATCTCAACTCTGGTCTCCCGAAATACCATGTCTCCTTCCTAACGAGAGGAGAAAATACCCTGGACCACGTTTACAATATGATTCAGAATGCTTACAAGGCCGTACCCCTCCCCCACTGTGGAAACTCAGACCACATCACTCTGTTTCTCCTCCTGGCATACAGACAGCTGCACAGGCGAGTGAAACCAGCCGTCAGGATGGTGAGTCTGGCATGAAGGATCTGGATCAGTCCTGCAGGACTGCTTTTAATGCACTGACTGTGATGTGTTTAAAGTGACAGTCAGCCAGGAACAATCTAAAGAAGAGTATTGCAAAAAACACACTCAAACGGGAATTAGAGGGACACTTCACCACTAATGACCCACAGTGCATGTGGCAAGATATACAGGCCCTCACAAACTACAAAAGGAAGAACATCTGTGCACCTGCGCATGATGCCTCCCTGCCTAACAAGCTCAACACCTTTCATGCTCAGTTTGAAGCCAGCAACACAGAACCAGTCAACAGAGCTGCAACCTCCGCAGCTGACCAGGTGCTCTCGCTGTCTGCAGATGAGGTGAGGAGATCTCTGCTAAAAGTGAACACATGCAAGGCTGCAGGATCTGACAGCATACCCAGTCACGTCCTCAGAGCCAGCACCAATCAACTGGCAGGTGTATTCACAAACATTTTCAACATGTCCCTGCCCCAAGCTGTGGTCGCCACTTGCTTCAAGACAACCACCATCATCTACTGCCCAGTGGCACTAACCCCTGTTATCATGAAGTGCTTTAAGAGGCTGGTCATGGGGCACATTGAGGACACAATTCCAGACACAGTGGACCTATTCCAATTTGCCTACCGGCCCACCAGATCCACAGATGATGCAATGTCCATTGCCATACACACTGCTGATAAAAAGAAAACATACGCAAAACTACTATTCATCGACTTCAGCTCAGCTTTTAACACTATCATACCAGAGAAACTAGTCAAGAAACTCAGTGCACTGGGTCTTGACACCACCCTCTGCAACTGGATTCTGGACTTCCTGACAGGCAGACCTCAGGCTGGCAGGCTTGGAAACCACACCTCCGGCACACTAACTCTGAACACTGGGGTCCCCCAGGGGTGTGTGCTTAGTCCATTGCTCTACTCCCTCTACACCCACAACTGTAAGGCCAAACATAACACCAACTTCATCATCAAGATTGCCGATGACACCACAGTTGTAGGTCTGATCACAGACAATGATGAGAGGGCCTACAGGGAGGAGGTCAATCTCCTTACAACGTGGTGTGATGACAACAACCTCACCCTCAACGTCAGCAAAACCAAGGAGCTGATCGTTGATTTCAGGAAACTGCAAACCAGACATGCCCCTATCCACATCAACGGGACTGAAGTGGAAAGGGTCAGTAACTTTAAATTCCTTGGTGTCCATATCACCGAGGACCTCACATGGTCTCTCAACACCACCTGTCTGATCAAGAAAGCACAACAGCACCTGTACTTCATAAGACGGTTGAAGAAGGCTAAGATATGTCCCCAGATCCTCACTAACTTTTACAGATACACTACAGAAAGCACACTGACAGCCTGCATCACAGTGTGGTATGGCAACTGCGGTGCTGCTGACTGCAAAGCCCTACAGTGGGTGGTGAAAACTGCCCAGTCCATCAACTGCTTATGAGACTTTAGCCATCTTGATCCTGCAGAAAGAGACTGTGTCCCCAACAGAAAAAGTCTTGAACAGTCTCCTCACAAAGGACATAAGTAAAGGAAAGGCTGTGGAAACATGAAGATAACATGGAATGAAGGGCCAATCCTGGCCCTAGAGCTCTGATATTCACTTTTGAGACTATAAGACTGTTATTCACTGTTGAGACTTTAGACTGCTAAATAGCCAATCTGCAGCTCCTTTAGCAAATCACCTGTAATGGCAACATGGACACACAGTTTTCACTGTATTCAGCATAACCGCACTACTTGTATATATTGCATACACCATGGACACATAGCAGCTCTACTCATATTGAGTTTTATTCCATTTAAAAAAATGTAACCTCAATTTTGTGATTTTTGTGTTTTTGTGAATTTTGTGATTTCTGTGATTCTTGTGGTTTTTGTGAGCTCACAGAAAAAGACAATTCATTGCCAGCAACTACTGCTGCTGCACGCCATTTTGTTGTGCATCTGATAAATAAACTTTGATTTGATTTGATTTGATTTTTGAGCCTGGAGGGCTTCTGTATCTTTTAATCTTTATTCCATCCTAGGCTCTTAATACCTGGATTTGGACCAGGACTGAGACCTCCAGATTTAGAAGCATCTTGAACCTTTCCCAGTGGGTTTTAAAGGGAGCCTGCAAATAATCAAAGGGCATATTGATGTCCTTTCCTGGACTCTTAATGGTTTGAATACACTCTAAATACAATTAGACTCGATTGGCACTGTTATGAGGCTCTCACTCATAAATTTACCTGTCACACTCCAGGACCAGGAGTAAATAACAGTGCTTTGATCAATTAATAAAGGCCTGGATCACCTGGACTATGATCGATTAAACAGGTGGTCTGTTCAATAAAGTAACTAAGGGATCATTGGGAGCAAACATCAATAAAACCGGCGATTCAGAGTGACCTGTAAGATTTACTAGACCTGAGCTCTGCCTGGGTCAGGATCAGAGAGCCCTGCACTGACTGGACCAGAGTCACAGACCCCTGGACTAACTGTACTGGTGGCACAGACCCCTGGACTGACTGGACCGGGGACACAGACTCCTAGACTAATTGGAACAGAGTCACAGACCCCTGGAATGACTGGATCAGAGTCACAGACCCCTGGACTGACTGGACCAGAGACACAGACTCCTAGACTAACTGGAACAGAGTCACAGACCGCTGGACTGACTGGACCAGAGACACAGACTCCAAGACTAACTGGAACAGAGTCACAGACCCCTGGACTGACTGGACCGGGGACACAGACCCCTGGACTAATTGGACCTGGGTCACGGACCTCTTTGATTGACTGGACCAGAGGTCACAGACCACCTGGACTAACTGGACCGGGGACACAGACCCCTGGACTGACTTTATTGGGACTGACTGTAAGCGCCAGCCCTTTCAACGCTGAAGTTCAGAGGTCTGAATAAACCTCTTTTCATCTTCCATCTCTGCCGGTCCATATTGGAAAGGAGAGAAAAAGCCCACATGAGGAGATTACAATACATATACTGTATATAATCATTTTTTTAAAACCAGCCATTAATTAACCTTGGCAAATTGTCTATAACCGTTCACTGTATTTTTTTCCCTACGACACTATATAAATTTGTGACCAATTCTAAATAAAATAAACAAGTAGGCAGGAGCAAACGATGTATTTGAATGAAGCTGCACACATATTTCTTTGCCTCTTTACTGGAGAACTCCAAAAAGGTCGATCGTGTGCCCCAGGAAAAACCTTATAGGCCATCATGGACATCTCCCATCTTTCCCTCTAAGACATGCTTGGGAGAATGAAGAGCACATTCAGCGACAGGCTGATCCACCCGCGGTGCGACAGGGGGCGCTACAGGAGGTCATTCGTGCCTTCTGCCATCAGACTGTAACACTCATCCACTGTGTGTCTGGGCAGGAGCAGCACTGACACTGACCTGGTTTTGGACTAAACAGTAAACTCTCTGCTTCCCTCTGTTTTTTTTTTCCCCGTTTACAACTGTTTTTTGTGCAATACATGCCAGGGACAATATATTTATATTGTGCAATACAACTTTTTTTGTGTACTGTTCCGGCTTGCTCTTTGTATATTCTGGACTGTGAGCGACTCTTCTTAGCGCACTTCTCACTGACTGGACTGATTGGATTGTGTTGTTGTATTGTTGTATCATTTCATTACACTTTCGCTGTGTTGACAGTGCTGCTGTCGCACTGCAATTTCCCCTCACGGGATCAATAAAGTATCTGTTGATAAGTAACCGTCATTGTGTTTCAGATAGTTACAGAGAGCTGGTGACACAGTTCTGTTCACATACTGGGGTTGCCCTCCCATCTATACAGGACATTTATGACAGACGGTGCTTGAGGAAAGCTCTAAGCATCATCAAAGACCCCACACACACCAGCTACAGACTTTATGATCTGCTACCATCTGGAAAACGGTACCGGAGCATTCGGGCCCGGACTACCAGACTCAGAGACAGTTTTTACCCCCGTACTATCAAACTATTAAACTCCCAGCCTCTCTCACTCTCACCTCACCTCTCACTTATGATCTGAACCTCACAGTGCCTTCTTTCTTACCAAAAACCCAAACACACATTGAAAATCTACCTCTACCTTACATGTCAAAAGCTCACTCCCCATAATTTCTATCCCTTTATTTCATTCTGTTGATGCATATTTTTGTACATAACCTGTTACGTTTTTGTTGTTTTGCACATTGCCTGTTGTTGTTGTTTTTTGCACATTGCCTGTTGTTGTTTTTGCACATTGCCTGTTGCTGTTTTTGCACATCGTCTGTTGTTGTTTTTTGCACACTGCCTGTTGTCTCTGTCTTTCTTTTGTTATACAATTGTATTGTTGTGGTTGTTTTTTTTTCTTGTACTATTTATGTCCGAGAGCTATCTAAATAGCATTTTGTTATACCATATACCAGTATATGAGTATAATGACAATAAACTTGAACTTGATCAATGCAACACAGTTTTTGCCCCTTTCATCTCGGACACATTGCGCGCACTACATGTTACTACCTAACCAAAAGCGTAAGAGTTATCGCTGGTATCTGTTGAGTTCCACTTTATTAGGAGGTTTGTTAATACATGATAAAGCTGTCTTTGGTTTAAAGGGGGACTACAATGCTAGTTTCTGGCTTAGAGAGAATCAGCATCGACAACCACAATAAAAGCAAAATGTACACAGTAACTTGGAAAACCTCCCATTTACATTCCAAAGCAGACTGAATCTCCAGGTCTGCACAGTGCCGTGTTCTGCGATTCAGAACAAGGCAACAAAACTCTTTTCTGGACACTCCACTCAGAGCTCTTCACAGGTCATGGGGATCCCATTACTGTCACCAGTGTGCAGCCCCCTGGATGATGCTCCAGTCTGCTCCAGCACACAGCAGCTCTCAGAGTGATGAAGCCAGTTCAGAGATGGGGATTATTAGGAGGCCATGATTGGTAAGGGCCAATGGGAAATTTGGCCAGGACACCGGGGTTACACCCCTACTCTTCTTGAGAAATGCCCTGGGATTTTTAATGAGCACAGAGAGTCAGGACCTTGGTTTTATGTCTCATCCGAAGGATGCCACCTGTTTACAGTATAGTGTCCTCGTCGCTATACTGGGGCATTAGGACCCACATGGACCGCAGGGTGAGCGCCCCCTGCTGGCCCCACTAACACCTCTTCCAGCAGCAACCTTAGTTTTTCCCAGGAGGTCTCTCATCCAGGTACTGACCAGGCTCACACCTGCTGAGCTCCAGTGGGGCTGCCAGTGGTGAGCTACAGAGTGATATGGCTGCTGGCATAATACTTAATGATCCTTTGATAATTCAGTATCAGAATTAATCCCATAGTTGCCAAGCGATGATCTGCTCCCTACAAATGTCAAATGAAACCCCCCATCTTCCTTCTTTCAGGTTAGCTTTCAAACAGACTAAGGTCCTGGAGCCCCCGTGAGTATTCAAATCCTCATATTTCTCATGTTGGGTCTGACTGCCTTGCTGTTAACATGGTCAAACTGAAGCGTTTCTTTTTTTACTAGATGCTTTCGACAGGCCTTAAATGTAATAAATTTGATAAGTGAAGGAAATGTATTTACACTTTCTGTTGGCTTTGCCTGGAAATAAAGACAACGCGTCTGAGCTGCTGCCCTCTGCTGGCTGGTCTGTGTCATAACACTGTCACCCCCAGGGTTTCAATCCCTGCAATCATAAGTAAAAATAAGGCGCCAGCCGGAATTGGGGTCTCCAGAGTTCTGATCGCCTCTCTCGTGTCCCAGGAGGAGAGACGTGCTGACCGTCACCCCCTGGCTGGCTCCCATTGTCTGAGATGGGACCTTTGACCCCTTGATCATCGACAGCATCTACAAGCCCCTCAATGTCACCATAGCAACCACAGTCTTCACGGTTGGCAAGTAAGACATGTTTATCACAAAGAGTACTTAACAAAAATATATCTTCTCTATCCGTGCCTTCTTTTAGAATGTGCTCTCCTACACTCTGGGAGGAGGCACTGTTCCAGATCCCCTGTATCAAGACTAAGAGAGCATTTACTTTCTTTCTAACTAAAAGCATTCTATTGTTGAACACTAAAATAAAAAGAGGCAGGCCTCTTATTACTACTGTTGTTTTTAGACTCTTTACAAGCTAATTGTTTGATTCAAATCTAATGCCAGCAGCCATATCGCTTTGCAGCTCACAACTGGCAGCCCCCACTGGAGCTCAGCAGGTGTGAGCCTGGTCAGTACCTGGAGGGGAGACTCCTGGGAAAGCTGAGGCTGCTGCTGGGAGAGATGTTAGTGGGGCCAGCGGGGGGCGCTCGAACTGCGGTCTGTGTGGGTCCTAATGCCCCAGTATAGTGATGGGGACTATACTGTAAACAGGCGCTGTCCTTTGGATGAGATGTAAAACCGAGGTCCTGACTCTCTGTGGTCATTAAAAATCTCAGTGCATTCTTTGAAAAGAGTAGGGATGTAACCCCAGTGTCCTTGCCAAATTTCCCATTGGCCCTTACCAATCATGCCCTCCTAATAATCCCCATCAATGAACTGGCTTCATCACTCTGCTCTCCTCCCCACTGAGAGCTGGTGTGTGGGGAGCATTCTGGCGCACTATGGCTGCTGTTGCATCATCCAGGTGGGGGCTGCACATTGGTGGTGAAGTGGGATTCCCCATTACTTGTGAAGAGTTATGGAGTGTCCAGAAAAGCACTATATAAGTGTAAGCAATTATTATTATTATTATTATTAATGGTACTGGAGTTCTGATTGAGCAGTGCAATTGAATGTTTTGTATTATGTTATTGCAGTGTTCTTGTACCGCATTATTATTGTCGAAAATGTTACGTGTTCATGAGCTTTTGATGTGCAAGACAAGTTCCCACAAGGGCAAAAGAGGTCAATCCAATTTACTTCTGGATTCCTGGCTGAGGGGTAGACCATTTTAGCAAATCACAAACTCAAGCTGGCAGATTTAACTGGCTATGGGGGGGCTAAACTCTTGATGTTGATTTTTTAATACATTTCACTTCATATAGGCCAGCTTTTGAAAATGCCTGGAAAAAGGAGTTGGCAGAAAAAATCTTTAGCAGGGCTGAAATTTAGGATCCGCTATTGAAAAGGCCCTGGAAAGGGAAAATATGTCTTCCGAGGGGTAGAGAAAAAAGAGTGGAGTGTCCAGGCAAGCAGAGGGAATATGGCAGGGTGCACCCTGGATGGGACGCCAGTCCATCTCATGGCAAATGCATAGACAGACGCTCGCACACACACACTCAATTTTCCCCAGACGCCAATTTACTCACCAGCACTTCAGTCTTTGGACTGTTGGAGGAAGCCGGAACACCCGGAGGAAACCCACTCTAACCCAGGGTGACATCATGCGAAATAGCACCCCAGGGCCCCATCACTGCGAGGAAGCAAAGACTAACCACCATGCCCCCTCCATTCCTGAACCATTCCCCCTCTTTTCCCAGGTACATGCGGTTCCTGAAGGGGTTCCTTGAGTCAGCGGAGAAACACTTCCTGGTGGGGTTCCGGTTGAACTACTATGTCTTCAGGGACCATCCGGGCGAGGTGCCAAAGGTGTCCCTGGCCCCCGGGAGGAACCTCACCGCCATCCAGGTGCCCAAGTTCGACCGCTGGCAGGAGATCTCTCTGCGGCGGATGGAGATCATCCGGGAGACCATCGAGGAGCAGATTCGGCGGGAGGCCCAGTATATTTACTGCCTGGACGTGGACATGCATTTCCAGAACCGCATGGGCGCGGAGGTGCTGGGCGAGCTGGTGGCTGCCGTGCACGCCTGGTTCTATTATAGTCACCGGGACCAGTTCCCCTACGAGCGCCGGCCGGCCTCCGCCGCCTACGTCCCCTTCAACCGGGGCAACTTCTACTACCCGGCTGCCGTGTTCGGGGGTCTCGTCGACGACGTGTACCGGCTGGTCAAGACCTGCAAGGAAAACCACCTGAACCAGTACCTGATCCGCAACAAGCCCACCAAGTTGCTGTCCTCCGAGTACATGTGGGACGACCAGAAGCAGCGTGTGAATGAGGTCAGGGTCATCCGCTTCTCCACTGTCCGGAAGAACCTCGCCGAAGTCCGGGATAATTAGACAGTTGCGGCGGATCCTCCCGGTTGTGCACTTGAGCCGCCAGTACTGACCGAAAGTGAGGCGTGATGGGCATATCCTGTCACAGGTTATGATGCATTTTCCCGAAGACGATTTGTCATGTTAGCGGTTCGGATGGGTTAAGGCAACTGTCCGCATCCAACCGATTCGTCCGGAGGCGGCTTTCCGTCTTGGGTTTGAATCTGTTTACGGGAACATACCATAGTGGCTTAACCAACCTCTGACCCCCCCCACACCTCCCAACTGTCAACAGCAGCCGGTTCAACCTTACAGGAACACACACGTTTTAATCTCATTCCATCCCTCCATTTTCCGACCCCTTTATCCAATTCAGGGTCGCAAAACCAGGGTTATCTCCTGGAATGGACATGCGTTCTGTGCGAGGAGGGACATGTGGGCCGCGTAATTTGTCACTATATTTTGTCATACAGTTCAAGAGCTTTTTAAATAAAAACTCCCTATTTGCAATATAACACAAGGTCCTGGTGACAGTTTCTGTTTATGGGATCTGCAGTGATCTGCTGCATATTTGCAAGATGCTGATATAGGCTGCACATGCACTCTTAAAACAAAGGGGAGCTGCACGGCTATTTTTATAGTTCTGGGTTAGAGAGAATCGCCATTGATGAGCGCACTTCAAACCACAATAAAAGAAAAATGTACACAGTAACTTGTAAAACCTCCAATTTGCATCACAAAATAGATTCAGTGAGGCAACAAGACTTGGGCTGAGGTGAAGCGGCCTTTATTACACTGTAAACAAGCAGGCTTGCGGATACATGTCTTTTGATCTAACAGAAATATTGCTGTCAACCTCCAGGCTGTTGTGCTGATACGTGGAACTTACTTGTTAACTCTGCATGCAGGTCGTGTTTTCTGCAGTGAAATGTCTGCTGCACCACCTGCACTTGTTCACTCATCCATCGCATTACATCAGTCATCACAGTGATCTCGTGAGCAGGAAGGGCTACATCACAACGTGCTTTTTGTGGGAACTCTTGCCCTCGCCTGTGGAGAGACGAGGGATTTGCAACAACACGGTGCTTTACGGCACTTCACAAAGCTTATGATTTTGTGCTTAATTCAGACTTTTTCCAATTTTTCTAAATTGTCCATGGATTTATTTTGTTACTGGGGCTTAATCACTGGTATGAGAAATTGGGACTGCCGGACCCACATGAAGACACATCACAATTGTTGAAACGTTTCTACATGTTCTTGTGCTTGTGTTGGTACATGTAAGACAATAGGGGGTTTGGGGGTAACGCCTAAAACGGTGGCGGGGGCAGCTGATTTGCCCCCCCCAAATCTGGCTACATCCCCCAACTGTGTTAACTTTGTCCGTGCTTTGGAGAATCTTCCCTCGTAGTTTTCAGAGTTTTCGGTGCTCAAAAAAAAGCTCAGTCCCACAGCCTGTGAGTGTAAGGCGTTTGCAGCTCTCTTGAAGACTGATTCCAGTGCCGATCTGTACTATAAGATGGCAACCGGGGATTGTGCTATCGCACCAGAAGTAACGCGTCGCATAATGACAACGTAATGTACGTGATCAAGAAAGGAACAATTTCAGGGGAACCCAAGATTTTTTTATCGCCAATAACTTATTTTTAAGAAATCGCACTTTTCTTGGGTGGGCTTAGTCTTTTACGCTCAGGACAATCTGATCTAACCCTGTGGTGATCACGGGACAAGCAGGACATGAAACGCCACTTCACTGCCGTGATTTGCAAAGTAAATAGCAGGGTTTATGGCCACGATCCTGCACCTTCAACCTAGGTTGTTAAGAGTTTTTGCATGCTGGTACTAAATGCCATTACAAAAGGGGACCCACTGAGGTTGAAGCTGTTTTTGAAAAAGACGAGTATTTGCTGGCTAAACAAGACACTTGCAGACACATGGGAAGTGGTACTGAAGTAAATAGATTAGAATATATATGGGAAAAGCTGCCAGCAGAGATGAAACTATGTTGTGTTAAGATTGTATCGCACAGTAGGAGTAGGAGGATCTCATTTAGAATAGTGCATATAATGTTGGTGCCTCTTCTTCTCAATTTAGGGTAGTTTCCACTTGTGGAAACTCAAGAGATTCTGTCAGTGTAGAACACTACCCTTCAGACTAAAGATACTCAGCTCCTTCAGACCTGTCAGTGTGGGACATTCCCTTCAGACTAAGGAGACTCAGTTCCATCAGACTAAAGACTTCTTTCAGCCTGTCAGTGTACCTTTGATGGACAGGGTGCCAGTCCGTCAAAGGATGCTAACCACTATACCAGAACTGTGCCACCATCTGACTTCTGAACAGTGTAAACTAATTTTCTGAAATAATCTGCTGAAACTTTGTTGCGCCACCTTCTTTGTTGACAGTGTTTTGTCTTTGTCGTATTGGTTTTGCTGGACCTTGGCCGTAAGAAAACAAATTTATCCCCCCACCCCAATAGATATAAATCCAAACCTGATTTGCCAGGGATTAAAATTTAAATGAGCCCAAAGTAAAGCAGAGAGACTGATTTGCCTATGCACCTGGCACGGGGTGGGGGGAGGAGTCCGATTTGAATATTGTTCCTGCAGAGAATCAATTAGATAGGGCCTAGCTAAGCCCAAATGGTTTCCATGGGGACCGCAGCTAGGTGATCCGAGGGCTGTACAGGCCTGGTAACAGTCTGCGTCTACGCAGCTTCCTGGGAGGTCGGAGACACTCCCTGCATCCAGAGGGGAGAAGAAGGGTGAGTGGTGACTAAATGAGAGAGGAAAAAAATATCGAGGAGCAAAGTTTCAGAAAAAGTGCAAAGTTTCAGAAACGCTGTGTAATGAGTGACTTATTAGGAAATCCCGATGTTACTGTTTCGAGGTGTGGAGGATGATTTTGAGGATTATAGGGAAATTTCAGGACATTTTAAAGATTGTCAAAGTCCAAACCTGCGAGAAATGTAAGCTTTGGTCATTTGAGAGTCAGGGAACTTTTAAGCGGGTAGGTTTTTTTTTTAAGTACCTAGTGAACCGACAGGGCCCAAAAAGAGCGTTTATTTCACTGTAAGCCCGCGATGCGACCTGTTTTGAAGAGGGAGTGGTCGGTTGCTTTATTGGAGTAAGTGGCGACTCCAAAGCCAGGCTCTGCCTTAAGTGAAACTGTACCGGTCAAACGATGTTGACCCAGGGAGAACCTGATGAGAAAGATGAAGAACGATCAGCTTCTCCTTTATTTTCATGACATCACCTTTAAGCTTTAAGTAACTGCTTATCCAGTTAAAAACAAATCGGTGTCTCTGTGGCTAAGGCTCTGTGCCTGTGGCTGGAAGCGTTTGTCGGTTCAAATCCCACGGCCGGCAGAGGAATCCTACTCCGTTGGGCCCCTGAGCAAGACCCTGAACCCCAGGTGCTCCGTGGGTGTCGTATAAATGGCTGACCCTGCGCTCTGACCCCCAGCTTCTCTCTCCCTGCCTGTGTGTCTCATGGAGAGCAAGCTGGGGTCTGTGAAAAGACAAATTCCTAATGCAAGAAATTGAATATGGCTAATAAAAGTGATCTGATCTTACCAATTCAGGGCCACAGGACCTATTCTGGCAAGCAAAGGGCACAAGGCGGGCTACACTCTGGACAGGACGCCACTCCATCCCAGGTCTTGGTAAATTGATCATGTATTATGTCTTTATTATGTATGTGTCGTGTTTGTCCGGCAAAGCCAAGTTCCCATCTGGGCCACTAAAGGCTGGAACCTAATTGGAAACTACATCTAAATGAAAATCGAAGAAATCTGAAAGGAGCTCTTAAGTGTTTCTCTGATTGCAGATTCGCTGACCCACAGTGATGGCTAAGAAGATATGCCTCACCTTGATCGTCTCAGGTTAGTGAGTCCTTTTTTCATTTGTGTGGACGAACCCCGAACCTCTGTTTGGAAAGATGATGTTGCTTTACTGCACAGTATTCAAGTTCAAGTTCAAGTTCATTGTCACTATACTCATATACAGGTATATGGTATAACGAAATGCTATTTAGCGAGCTCTCAGACAATACGTAGTACAAAAAAACAACAAATCAATTGTATAATAAAAGAAAGACAGAGACAACAGGCAGTGTGCAAAAACAACAACAGGCAGTGTGCAAAACAACAAAAGGTAACAGGTAATGTGCAAAACAACATCAGATGTGCAAAAACATGCATCAACAGAATTAAATAAAAGGATAGAAATTATGGGGAGTGAGCTTTTTGACATGTAAGGTAGAGGTAGATTTCAATATGTGTTTGGGTTTTTGGTAAGGCACTGTGAGGTTCAGATCATAGGTGAGAGGTGAGGTGAGAGTGAGAGAGGCTGGGAGTTTAATAGTTTAATAGTGCAGGGGTAAAAACTGTCTCTGAGTCTGGTAGCCCGGGCCCGAATGCTCCGGTACCGTTTTCCAGATGGTAGAGGGTCATACAGTTTGTAGCTGGGGTGTGTGGGGTCTTTGATGATGCTTAGAGCATTCCTCAAGCACCGTCTGTCATAAATGTCCTGTATAGATGGGAGGGCAACCCTAGAATGTGAACAGAACTGTGTCACCAGCTCTCTGTAACTATCTGAAACACAACGACGGTTACTTATCGACAGATACTTTATTGATCCCCTGAGGGGAAATTGCAGTGCGACAGCAGCACAGTCATCACTGCAACAGTGTAACGAAATGATACAACAATACAACAACACAATCCAATCAGTCCAGTTAGTGAGAAGTGCGCTAAGAAGAGTCGCTCACAGTCCAGAATATACAAAGAGCAAGCCGGAACAGTACACAAAAAAGTTGTATTGCACAATATAAATATATTGTCCCTGGCATGTATTGCACAAAAAACAGTTGTAAACGGGGAAAAAAAAACAGAGGGAAGCAGAGTTTACTGTTTAGTCCAAAACCAGGTCAGTGTCAGTGCTGCTCCTGCCCAGACACACAGTGGATGAGTGTTACAGTCTGATGGCAGAAGGCACGAATGACCTCCTGTAGCGCCCCCTGTCGCACCGCGGGTGGATCAGCCTGTCGCTGAATGTGCTCTTCATTCTCCCAAGCATGTCTTAGAGGGAAAGATGGGAGATGTCCATGATGGCCTATAAGGTTTTTCCTGGGGCACACGATCGACCTTTTTGGAGTTCTCCAGTAAAGAGGCAAAGAAATATGTGTGCAGCTTCATTCAAATACATCGTTTGCTCCTGCCTACTTGTTTATTTTATATGGAGTTTTTAATGAAAGTTCGGGAGGAATGAAGGCAGCCGCGCTCATTCGACACAGCTGCCGCAATTCTCACTAATCCTGACGTAAGCAACCGGTCTCCATAAATATCAAACGTCACTCTCTCCTCTTCCTCGTTCGTTTTCTGCATGGTTTGTTTTCGCCTAGCTCGAATCCGTGGTCCCTTCTCATGGATCTACAAATCCGCCGCTCCGATGAAGACCTTTTTGCAGCGCAGGAGACTCTCCTACCCTTCTCGTCCAGTCCACCCCCCACAGTTCCCCTCACCTCCGTCTCATCGCCTCCTTCAGCCGCCGTGCCACTTCAGCACCGCTCATCTCCCAGCCAGTCCTCACAAGATCCAACTCCTCGCCGAAGACTGCGTTCCGCCGTCGTAGTCCCTCTCTCATTACAAACCCAGCCTCCCCGTTCCTCCACGGCAAAATCTCCAAATAACCCCCGCTTCTCTCGAGGATGTCCCTGCCGCCGCGCTTCACGCACATCGGCTCCCCCTTCTCCTGGATCATCCCTCGCGACTTCCAACCGGACCGTAGCAAGCCTCCAGAGGATACTTCGAAAACATGGCGTCCATTTTAAAAGAAACGCTTCCAAAAAAAAAAAAAGCTTGTTTTCCCTGTACTTAACCGCAGTCTACACAAGGAAACATCAACTCCCCAGCTTCCCCCGGCGCCCTCTGATGACATCACCCACGCTGCCGCCACTCATCCCAACGTGAGGACCCCGAGGCCGCCCGCGCCTCTGCCTGTCGCATCTTCTGTCTTGTCTTGTCTTGTCCTGATATATCCGTGTCTGTCTCTTCCCCCAAGCAATCCATTCCTCTGCTGAACAACTGCACCTAGCCTCTTCCACCCAGCCTCCTGCCCTAATCTCCTTGCTGCCGAGTCTAAGGCCCCAGGCTCACGCCCCTCCCCCCCCTTCTCCGCTTAATCTAACTTCTGCACTCTCCCCTGTCTCTACCTCCGGCGTCCAACACGGCTCAAGCTCCGCCAGCTTGGTGCCTTCGGCCCCGGTTTCTTTTCTTTCGGCCCCCGCTGCTGTCTCCACGGCCCGAAGGCCAGCTAGTAAACGACCCCCAGCTCAGCCAGCAGGCGGCCCTTACCCTCCCCCACCCCCTGGTGTCCAAGACGACTTGGCAGCCTCCTCAGTCCTTAACGCAGCCTTCGCCCCAGCTTCATTTCCTCAACAGTCTTCGGCTTCCATATCCCAAGCCACCGAGCTTCAGGCCCCAGATCCGTCAAACCCTTCCTACCACAATCTGCTTTCCGCTCTTCTTCCCTCCTCATCTTCTCCCTTCCCCGGTGTCCAACACGGCATCCGTCATCCCATGCCTTCGGCCCTGGATTCCAATCTCCCTTTTACTAAGGACTTTCCTCTCCGAACAGCCGTTCCTCTCCCAGCTCCTCCTAACGCACTAAAGTTTAGTCCTCCTCCCATTCCCTTTTCACTCCGGCAGCAAATTCTGAGGCGGACGTCAATCTAGCTCACCTTCTCTCTTCCTCCACTTACAACTCCGATTCTAGAACAGTCGACCGCGGCTCGATTTCCGTTACTCTCAAATCTTCTGACCCTCACTCTGCTTCAGTCCTTCGAATTTTCGACTTCTGCTTGGCTTTCAGCATTTTCCGCGACATCACTTGCTCCGCCTTTCCCCAACGTCGTCAGGAACTCGACGATTACACGCACAGCATCCCCGATCTATCTGTCCTTTTCGAGGGCTCCCTGTTCTACGATTACCATAAGCAGTTCTTGGCCGAGGCCGCTGCCCGCCTACTCCAACGGAACCAGCGCACCTACTGGGGAGCCCTCGACATTGAGCTTTACTGCCGCACTTTCACCGGTGTCCAAGCTCTTTCCTGCGACTTCTGTTCCTCTTGGACACATTCATCAAATCTTTGCCCAGATACCGTCCGCAAGCCCAACCCCGACTCCGCCCCTTCTCCCCCACAGCATCTATTCTCCCGCCAGGTCTTCTTCAAACCTTTCCGGTCCAAAGACGTTCGCGGTCGCCCCATCGTGACGATCAGAGGCCAACAAATTTCCAACATCTTCAATTCCTCTTCACGTACCTCTCCCCTTCGTCGCTTCCTTCACATTTGCAGCTTCTGCGGCGAAGCTCATGCTCGCTCTGCCTGCCCCCGCCGGCCCTTTCATGCTCGCTCCACCTTCAGCATTCCCAAAAGACTACTGGCTTTTCCATCTACCCCAATCGACATCCCCACTCTTGCTTTCGGCCTGCTCCGTCACCCCGACCCCTCTTCCACCCACATCTTACTTGACGGCCTTTCCTTTGGATTCTCACCAGGCCCGTGCACACTTCCTTCTTCCTTCGTCTTTTGCAAAAATTTGCAATCTGCCACCGCCGATCCCCAGTCCGTTGATTCCTTGCTAGCATCCGAAGTCGAGAATGGTTTCATGATCGGCCCACTTGATTCTTCCCCATTCCCTGCATACCACATCAATCGCATTGGTATAGCGGTCCGTCTGGGCGCCTGGCTCGCTAAGGCCAACATCTCCAGTGCCGTTAAAGTTATGCCTCCTGACCCAGACCTCTGGCACCTCTTCGGAGTTCATTGGCGGAACAAGTTCTTCGCAGTCCGCCTTACCTTCGGACGTAGGAGTAGCCCAAAACATTTTCGGTACCTTAGCCGACGCTCTCGGCTGGATCCCGTCGAATAACTATAATCTTCCTTTTCTCGTCCACCTCAACGATTTCCTTACCATAGACTTTCCTCACACCCCACCTGCAAGAGCCTCCTCCACACTTATTTCTGCTTTTAGGAAACTAGGGGTACCCCTTGCCATGGACAAAACAACCGGCCCCTCTCATATAATCCAATTCCTCAGGATCACCCTCAATTCCATCAATTTCTCCGCTTCCCTGCCTCGCGACAAAATCGACAGGATCCAGATGTATATCTCTATCTATTCTTCCGCCACATTTCGCACAAAGAGGGAACTCTCTCCGCTCGGCCACCTCAATTACGCCATGCACATCATTCCTCAAGGACGGTCTACCTTCTCGACCTCACCTCTTCCGTGCCCTCTCTTTACCACCACGTAAGCCCTTCAGCCAACTGTAAATCCGAGCTCAGGCTTTGGCAGCTTCTCTTGGCCAACTGGAATGGCATATCTCTCTTCTACGATGACCTCTCTGACACTGAGGATATCCAGCTTTTTACAGACGCAGCCCCCTCAGTCGGTTTCGGAGGCTATTACAAAGGCCAATGGTTTGCGGCCCCTTGGCCTCCTGATCTCTCTCCAATCCCTCTCGCCAACCAGTCATCGGCCTTGTTAGAAATATTTCCAATTGTCATTACTGCTTCTCTTTGGGGCCACAATTGGAAACAAAAACCGTCCTCATCCATTCGGCCATCCATGCAGTAGTTCATATAATCAACAAAGGAAGGTCTTCATCCCAATCCATCATGAAATTTCTCTGCCGCCTTAAATGGATTTCTCTCACACATCAATTCATCTGCGCAGCTGCTCCCATTCCAGGCCTCCTTAATGAGATAGCTAACTCTCCCTCTTGCTTCCAATTCAGGAACTTGGCACCAGATGCAAGACCGAACCCGTGCACAGTACCTCCCTATTCGGAACTCGCGTTCCTCTGAATCATCCTTTCCATCGCAATCTCCAGCTGGCCCAGCAAACTATCCTCTTAGGGATCGCCCCTCGAACTCTCAATTCTTACTGCACTGCCTGGAACGGCTTCCAATCCTTCCACCTTTCCGCGAACATAAAATTCCGTTCTTTCGACATTCTCACCGTATCATCCTTCGTTTGCTATCGTAGAAACTCACTCAAGGTACGAGCATCCACCACCAAAGTATAGCTGTGCGGCATCCACTCCTTTTCGGCACAATCTGTCCATCCCTTATCCACCCTCAAACTACTCTCCTTAAAGGCTTTCACTGGCTTAAAAAAACCACTTCCGAACCTACGCGCACCACTTACCTCAGACATCCTTGAATCCTGCATCTACGTTGTCAGGTCAGGTTACCACTCACCCTGGGTCGACCGCCCTCTCGAATCTTTATTCTTGTTAGCCTTCTTTATCTTCCTAAGGTGCTCTGAAATTACTGTTAATTCCACATCCTTCGATCCTTCTTCTCAACCCTGCTTATCCAACATCTCCATCTTATCTTCCGAGACACTGACCTTCTATCTCAAGAAAAGGAAAACCAACCAAATCAGATCCGCCACTCTCATCTATTATTTCAAACTCTGTTCCTACATGAGCTTACGAGCTCTATCCCATTACGCACATCTTTGCACCTCCGCCGGAGCTTTGCCTACTGTCCCTCTGTTCGCAAATGAGACGGGCCGTATCATGATACCCTCCTAAACAATCCTCCGGATCAGGGGCCGCATCCTCCGCCGCTCGCTAAGGCATACCCGAGTATCTCATCAAGCAACTCGGCCGTTGATCCTCTGAGGCTTACCATGCATACATTAAAACCAACCCCGGTATCCTCAAGCAGGCACTTTCTCTCCTCAGCTGAATTGGCCCAATAATCTTTTGTTTTTGTTTTTCTGCACTGGTGACTGGGGGTCCCGCTTGGTTCTTTTGGGGGGTCCTATCCTCCCCGTCCAACAGCCGGGAGGTTGGCCCTCAGCCAAGCGGGTTACGCCAAATCTCCACATCACAATAACGATTCTAATTTCTCCCAAGCTTTCGGCTGCTGTCATTCCTCGTGAAATGGAGTTTTTAATGAAAGTTCGGGAGGAATGAAGGCAGCCGCGCTCATTCGACACAGCTGCCGCAATTCTCACTAATCCTGACGTAAGCAACCGGTCTCCATAAATATCAAACGTCACTCTCTCCTCTTCGTCGTTCGTTTTCTGCATCCCTCCTCCACCCCCTCTCCACCTTTGCAGCTACCCCATTGGTCGCATGGGGGTCCTATCCTCCCCGTCCAACGGCCGGGAGGTTGGCCCTCAGCCAAGCGGGTTACGCCAAATCTCCACATCACAATAACAATTCTAATTTCTCCCAAGCTTTCGGCTGCTGTCATTCCTCGTGAATTAGAATTGGTCACAAATTTATATAGTGTCGTAGGGAAAAAAATACAGTGAACGGTTATAGACAATTTGCCAAGGTTAATTAATGGCTGGTTTTATATTACAATATGTATTGTAATCTCCTCATGTGGGCTTTTTCTCTCCTTTCCAATATGGACCGGCAGAGATGGAAGATGAAAAGAGGTTTATTCAGACCTCTGAACTTCAGCGTTGAAAGGGCTGGCGCTTACAGTCAGTCCCAATAAAGTCAGTCCAGGGGTCTGTGTCCCCGGTCCAGTTAGTCCAGGCAGTCTGTGACCTCTGGTCCAGTCAATCAAGGAGGTCCGTGACCCAGGTCCAATTAGTCCAGGGATCTGTGACTCTGGTCCAGTCAGTGCAGGGCTCTCTGATCCTGACCCAGGGAGAGCTCAGGTCTAGTAAATCTTACAGGTCACCCTGAATCGCCGGTTTTATTGATGTTTGCTCCCAATGATCCCTTAGTAACTTTATTGAACAGACCACCTGTTTAATCGATCATAGTCCAGGTGATCCAGGCCTTTATTAATTGATCAAAGCACTGTTATTTACTCCTGGTCCTGGAGTGTGACAGGTAAATTTATGAGTGAGAGCCTTATAACAGTGCCAATCGAGTCTAATTGCATTTAGAGTGTATTCAAACCATTAAGAGTCCAGGAAAGGACATCAATATGCCCTTTGATTATTTGCAGGCTCCCTTTAAAACCCACTGGGAAAGGTTCAAGATGCTTCTAAATCTGGAGGTCTCAGTCCTGGTCCAAATCCAGGTATTAAGAGCCTAGGATGGAATAAAGATTAAAAGATACAAAAGTCCTCCAGGCTCAAAAATCAAATCAAATCAAATCAAAGTTTATTTATCAGATGCACAACAAAATGGCGTGCAGCAGCAGTAGTTGCTGGCAATGAATTGTCTTTTTCTGCGAGCTCACAAAAATCACAAGAATCACAGAAATCACAAAATTCACAAAAACACAAAAATCACAAAATTGAGGTTACATTTTTTTAAATGGAATAAAACTCAATATGAGTAGAACTGCTATGTGTCCATGGTGTGTGCAATATATACAAGTAGTGCGGTTATGCTGAATACAGTGAAAACTGTGTGTCCATGAAGCCATTACAGGTGATTTGCTAAAGGAGCTGCAGGTTGGCTATTTAGCAGTCTAAAGTCTCAACAGTGAATAACAGTCTTATAGTCTCAAAAGTGAATATCAGAGCTCTAGGGCCAGGATTGGCCCTTCATTCCATGTTATCTTCATATTTCCACAGCCTTTCCTTTACTTATGTCCTTTGTGAGGAGACTGTTCAAGACTTTTTCTGTTGGGGACACAGTCTCTTTCTGCAGGATCAAGATGGCTAAAGTCTCATAAGCACTTGGCTCACCAATGACTGGAGTGGTTGCACCCTGGATTCAGTTCTGCTGTCTGCTGTCTGGAGTTGGTATGTGCCTCCAGTTCATGTGTGTTTCTTATAGGTTTGCCCCGGTTTCCTCCCACAGTCCAAAGCCATGCTGGTGGGTTAATTGGCTTCTGGGAAAATTGGCCCTGGTGTGAGTGTGGGCATATCTGTGCCCTGCAATAGGCTGGTGTCCCTGTGTTAACATAGTCATTCATCTGTCCTGCCTTGTGCCTGTGGCTTATGGCTCGCTCACATTGTTTCGAGGATGCAAACGACGCATCAGCATAAACACCTCAGTCTTTTCCCCGAGTATCCTCCCTGAGTTTTGCATAGAAAGTTTGTTTTTCCTGCCGGCACGCCAGAACCCCACACTTAGACATGATCTGTCAGGTGTTTTTGGTTTAAATCATTTGAATTTCATTTGCTGCCAGCTTCTCGGCCTCCGCTAATCCCGCTGTATCACCTGCGATCGTCTGCAGTCTGGACTGGTCTGCTCATCTGGATCTGAGCAAAGTACAGAAATGACCAGGGGGCCGATTGCTCATCAAAGAACCTGTGGCCACCAGCCTACCAACTCGGAGGTTGTACCTCCTTAGATAGATAGATACTTTATTGATCCCGTGAGGGAAAGTGCAGCGCAACAGCAGCTTTACACAGACAACACAGCCACAGTGTAACGAATTATATAATAATAATAAAAATAATAATGCAATACATACAATACAATCAGTACAGTGAGGGGTGCACTAAAAGAGTTACTCACAGTCCGGACACACAAAGAACAAACTAGAACAGAACAGTACGCAGAAAAATCGTATCACACATATGAAAATAAATATAGATCTAAATATAGATATAGATATAAATATAAATGTATTGCACGGGTCCCTGGCATATATTGCACAAAAAACGGTTGTAAACGGGAAAAGAAAAGAAGAGACCAGATGTAGCAGTAGATGTGTAGATGCGTTCAGTCCAGAAACAGGTCACTGTCAATGTTGCCTCTGCCCAGACGCAAGGTGGATGCGTTGTACAGTCTTATGGCAGAAGGCAAGAATGACCTCCTGTAGCGCTCCCTGTCGCACCGTGGATGAATCAGTCTATTGCTGAACATGCTCTTCATTTCTACAAGCCTGTCATAGAGGGGATGGGAGATGTTGTCCATGATGGCCTCTAGTTTGGACACCATTCTCCTCTCAGCCACTTCCTCCAAGGGGTCCAGGTCAGACCCAATGACAGAGCTTGCTCTCCTGATGAGCTTGTTCTGCCTTTTAGAATCCACAGCTCTAATCCCAGGGCCCAAGCATACCACTGCGTAGAAAATGGCGCTCGCCACCACCGACTGATAGAACAAATGTAGCATCTTACTACATACATTGAAGGACCTGAGCCTCCTCAAGAAGTAAAGCCGGCTCTGTCCCTTCTTATAGATGGCCTCGATGTTCTTAGACCATTCCAGTCTATCGTCGATGTGCACTCCCAGGTACTTGTACGAGTCTACCATCTCCAAGCCACTCCCATGGATGTAGATAGGAGTAGGTTTGACCCTTTTCCTCCTGAAATCTACCACCAGTTCCTTTGTCTTTGTTACATTTAGTTCCAAGTGGTTCAACCCGAAGTTCAAAGTCCGAAGTATAGAGAGTGAAGAGGAATGGAGAAAGAACTGTCCCTTGAAGTGCCCCTGTGTTACTCACTACCTGTTCAGACACACAGTTCTGAAGTCTCACAGACTGTGGTCTGCCTGTCAGGTAGTCAGTGATCCACGAGGTCATGGAGGCATCGACTTGCATATCCTCCAGCTTCCTCCTTAGAAGTAAGGGCTGGATGGTATTGAAGGCACTGGAGAAGTCTAAAAACATGATCCTTACAGTGTTGCCAGCCCTGTCCAGGTGTGAGTAGGCCCTTTGCAGCATGTAGATGATCACATCCTCCACACCAACACTAGGCTGGTAGGCGAACTGTAGGGTGTCCAGTGATGAGCTGACCAAGGGGTCTCAGGTGGAATAAGACCAACCTCTCCAGTGTCTTTATGACGTGAGAAGTCAGTTCAACTGGTCTGTAGTCGTTGAGGACAGAGGGGGCCCTTTCTTTGGTACCGGGACCAGGCATGTCTTCCAGAGCACCGGGACTCTCTCCAAGCGCAGGCTCAGGTTGAATAGTCGCTGGAGCACTCCGCTCAGCTGATCAACACAGGCCCTCAGAACTCTGGGACAGATGTTATCTGGCCCTGTGGCCTTACCCTGGTGCAGCCTCTTCAGCTCCTTCTTCACCTGGTCAGCTGTGATGGTCAGCCTGGCCTGGGGGATGGTGCTCATAGGGCTTTCAGTGCTGCAGGTGTTAATGGCGGAGGTGTTGGAGAGTGACAGCTGTGGGGGATGGGTGGGTGAGTAGCCGTCGGGGGTTGTGGCTGTAGGCGGCCATGTTTGTGGGGGGATGGAGGAGGTATTGGGCAGTCGCAGCTGTGAAGGGTTAAGGAGCGTGTGGCTGTGGGGTGATGGGTGTTGCGCCACAGAGGGCCCAGAATCAAACCTGTTAAAGAACTGGTTCAACTCGTTGGCCATCTCCAGGTTCCCTTCTGTTGCACCCCCAGCCTGTTTGAAGCCAGTGATATCTCTCATGCTGATCCATACATCCCTTACCCTATTCCTTTGCAGCTTGTCCTCTACCTTCCTCCTGTAGGCGTCCTTGCTCTCTCTTAACTTCTGCTTTAGCTCCCTCTGTACACGCTTGACCTCTTCCTTATCCCCCCTCCTAAAGGCTCTCTTCTTGTCATTCAGAAGAGCCTTCAGGTCGCTGGTGATCCAGGGCTTGTTATTGGAAAAGCAGTGTACGTCTTTGGTGGGGATGGTGTTGTCTACGCAGAAGTTAATGTAGTCAGTGACACAGTCCACCATGCTGTCTATGTCGTCCCCATGTGGTTCGCACAGCACATCCCAGTCGGTGGCCTCCAAAGTACCACGTAGATCCTCCATAGCCTCTTGAGACCATCTCCTCACAGTCCTCATGGTCGCAGGTTGGCGCTGGACAATAGGCGTGTATAGTGGTGTAAGCAAGACAAGGTTGTGATCTGATCTGCCAAGGGGGGGAAGGGCTGTGGAACTATATGCATCCTTAGCATTGGCATATAATAAGTCCAGTGTTTTGTTTTCTCTGGTCGGGCACTTAACAAATTGGTGGAAAGTAGGCAAAGTGGTGGAAATAGATACGTGGTTAAAGTCCCCTGAAATAGCTATAAAAGCGCTAGGGTGCTTTGTTTGTAGCCTGGCTGTGACTGTGTTTATGATGTCACACGCTACCTCTGCGTTTGCCGTAGGTGGAATGTAAACAACAACAAAGATGGTGCATGTAAACTCCCGTGGTGTCCGGGTTACAGACGCGCTCCTTAAAATGAGTATGTCCACCATCTGTTGTTGACAAGCACCGCAAGCCCCCCTCCTTTCCTCTTACCACTCTCGGTGTTTCTGTCCGACCGCACTGTCTGAAAGCTGCCAATGGTAATGTTTGAGTCCGGAATAAGTTCCTGCAGCCATGTCTCGGTGAAACACATGATACTGCATTCACGATACTCCCTCTGGCTCTTCACCAATGCTCCCAGTTCATCCATCTTGTTCGCTAAGGACCTCACATTTCCCAGGATGATCGAAGGAAGGTAGGGTTTAAATCTCCTTCTCTTCGCCTTTCGTGTCGCACCAGCCCTACAGCCTCGGCTTCTCCTCCTCAGCTCCTCCGGCACCGATGGCTTCTCTCCAGTGAGTAGAGCCGGACGCGCTAGCGCGATCAGCTGGTCCCGCGTGTAGACAATGCCTCTGTAGCTATCGGCATTGCAACCCGATAGAAACAGAGGTCCGAGTATCAGAAAAAACAAGAAAAGCATCTCAGCTTTCTAGTATCCATCATGTTGTGATCGCAAATCTAGTTGCCGGCAAAGGTATGAGGAAAAAACACTAACACACTAGCATTAACTAACTGAAAGAAACAAAAAGACAACAAAAAGACACAAAGCTGCTGTAGCAGGCTGCCACTAACACGGCGCCATCTTAGACTGATTATCATCTGGTCTTGTTGATGCCGTTGCTTTGTGCCAATTAATCGTTCCGCCTGACTTTGATATCAGCGGTGCTCTTGATTATATGATATTCCATCCATCCACCTGCTCCACCTCATGCAGTTCAGGGTGGTGGGACAGCCAGAGCTTATTCCAGTAAACAGCAGGCACAAGGAGTGGTACTCCATCACACTGGCACTAACTCTCCCAGACGTCAGTGAACATACCAGCATGCCTTTCGACTGGGGAGCAGACTGGAGCACCCTAGAGGAAACCCAGCGTGAGCACAGTGTCGAATATACAAACCAGACCAGAAGCAGAGCTGAACCCAGCGTCCCAACGCTGAGAAACTGCAGTCCTAAAGCCCCTGTGCCACTTCACAGTGCATTGGCAGACCCATTTGAAATCCTCCCCCAGGGAAGACAAAACCACTCAAAACGACAGCCACAAATGTCGGGTTGAGAAGTGCCGGGCCATTCCCCGACCGGATTTGCTTCTCCGACGCGTTGGCACGTCTTGCGCTGGCTTGGCCAGGCATCGTGAGCTGGTCACCCCTGCTCCTAAGCCTCAACCCTGCCTCCCTTGTTTCAGGCCTCTGGGAGTTGGTCTCGCCTCACCACTACCACTTCGTGAGCAAGCGCAGGACGTGGGCGGGGGCTCGGGCGTACTGCAGGGGCCAGTACACGGACATGGCTACCGTGAGTGGGCCAGCCGACCTGGAGCAGCTCCTTGCCACCGCCGAGCCGGTCAGAACTGGACAGAAGCCCTGACGTTTTGCAGAGAACATTACACCGACCTGACCCGGGTGAGGAGCCAGAGTGAGAATGAGTTAGTAAGAGTCACGGCCGGAGGCAGGGAGGTCTGGATCGGGCTGTTCACTGAGCCCTGGAAGTGGTCCGATGGGGACGTCTCCACTTTCCGCCCCTGGCACGTGGGCGAGCCCAACAATTATGGCGGCATCGAGACCTGTGGCGCCGTGAATCTTCAGGGGAGTGCGAGAGGCTCCTGGAATGACTATAACTGCAATACCACCTACGCTTTCTTCTGCTACAGTGGTAAGTTATTGCGGTGCCACTTCGACAGCCTTATGGGGGTAACCTTGCGGGGAACGTCGCCGGCACTTTGCTATTCCACGACCGCTTGTCCAGTTCGCACTTGTGGTGGCCCAGAGTCGGTCCCAGGGTGCACTGGGTGCAGTGGTTAGCATTGCTGCCTCGTAGTGCCTGAGCTCTGGGTTCAGTATCTGGGCTGTTGTCTGCATGGAGTTTGAATGTTTTCCTTGTCTTTGCGTGGGTTTTCTCCTGCAGTACGAAGACATGCTGGTAGGTTTTGAATCGGCTCCTGGGAAAATGAGCTGTGGTGTGTGCCCTGTGACAGACTGGCATTACTGCCAGGGTTAACCCTGCCTTGCACCTGTTGCTTGCTGGGATAGACTCTGGAGCCACCTCCAGAGCACCAGTCTTTTGTAATATTATAAGTGATGTTTTGACGTCCTTGACCATATAACTGTCCCTCAGACCAGGCAGGGTGAATCACTTAATGCTACTTCAGAATGGGGTTTGCCTCTTTTTTTGTCTTCTACGCTGTTTTCATCCTTTCCTCCACAGGGAAGCGAGTGGTGCTGAGAGTAAGGATATTAATGGACTCGGAAGTGAATCCTAATGACCCAGATGTTAAAGAGTGGCTTCTGGTCCAGGTATAGGAAATCGACTACTAGATTGTGTCAGTGTGCATAGGTGGCTTGCGATATTCCAGGCTCCTCGTAAAGAAGAAACTAAGCAAATCATACTGTTGGAGCTGCAGTAGACAAAAAAGATCATCCAGTCAATGCTATGCATAATGAGCCACACATTGCTACGTTATACAGAAATCAGAAATACACTCAATCAAAATGTTTGTCACACATTACATGCAGTGGGTTCCTACCGATATGAATCATTATTGGGGATTTTCTTTGGTTAAAAAGCAGCATTTTAGGAATTCAGGAAACAATCAGATGAATATAAAGGGATAGTGTACTTATTATTGTAGTGTTACCTCACCTGGCTGGGGAAATCATTTGTGAAGAATGAGCCAGGGAGGCAGTTGCAAGGGTCAAGATGGGATGGAGGGAGGGGAGCAAGAGAAGATGAGCGCAGAGCTGTGGACAGACTGGGAGTATTTATAAACTGGGGAGTGGAAGTGATTAATAAACACAATACAAAACAAACAGAAGAAATTACTATTATCTTCCTTTTGGCATTTTGAATTAAGGGAGCATATGAATAGGCCCAAAAGTGCAGGGTAGAGTTATAGAGTTAATAAGGGCTTTAAACAAGAATATAAGAGAGAGAATACTGGAGATCATAGTTGCAGTTATATCGAAGCGCTGACCTTTCCCTTGCTGGCTTTGTTTATTGTATCATGCCTGCTCACGTTGGATTGCTCGAAGACCCTTCCGAGTAACCACAACAACTGACGTGGCCACCTGTCAGTCACCTGGTTGCCTTCACAGTGCAATTGGGTGGAAGATCAGTTCCAACTGCTCACAGTCAGCCCCCCACTCGCTCAGTGTTAGGGAGTTCAGGCTTGAGCCTTGGTGTTCCTTAGTCAAGTTTTCCTTGATTCTTTGACCCCGTTTCCCTTGACCTTGCTCTTGGATTGCCCTTGTGTTTGCTCCTTGGCGTCGAAGATTTCTCGCCTCGACCTCGTCTCTTCGCTGCTTCGCTTGGGTATCTATCGGCTCCGGGCTTTGCTTGCTTTCGACGTCACCTCTCTGGCTGCCTCCCTGCTTCGTTCTGCGACTTTGAATCACACTACGTCCCACGTTTTCCAGAGCGCTCACTCCAGCTGCCACCTCCCACTACAGACCACTATCACCCACCACAGGCGCTGTCTGCTGCTGCTTCCCTGTTTCGCCCGGTGATTGCGTCCTCCCTGCTGCGACAAGACCGCGGCTCTCGTTCAGGAAGACGTACCGGGCCCTGATTTCTGACCCGGGCTGCTGTGGTACTGTCCCCTCCGCAGGTGACGAGAGAGCTGTCAAGGCACACCGAGCTGGGCAACACCAGCCTGCGCTGGGGCCAGGAGGACAATGGCGTGGTGTTCTCGAAAGACGAGGAGGAAGATGGTGAGATGCTTAAGCAGCACAGCCTTGGCGTCGCACATTCTGAACGCCAGGAACTTCATCGGTGATGTCTTTGCTCCACAGGGCAGTGCCACCCTATGGGAGACTGAGTGTCGGAGGATCAGTCTGCACAGGATTCCTCTGTGAAACACTGGCGACTGGCCACTGGCGACAGACCGACATCTAAGAATAATGCAAGCTTCAAATACCGTAGCATTTATATTAAGGTTCAATATATATGGATATAGTATAATATTTTCTCTATGAGTGGTTCTCTGTTTAAACATGAAGGTCTGGTCTCAGTACAGTGAAAATGCATTGAGAGTTGTTTAATGAATATATATATATATTATCACATTTAAATGTAGTAGTAGTATTCAGGTCCAAGGAAATACTATTTGAGAATTGTTTGCTTTGGCAATCACTGGTGTATTTTTCCTCTCACGTATGTTTGGAAGGGAACATTCGATCAGCCTTACTGGGCAACTTGACTTTCTGACCAGCTGCTGAAAAGTTGGATTTCAAAAGTTTTAAGGAGAATAAAAATAGTTGGTTAGTTGATGGTTGATGACATTGAAACCACAGATCAGAACAAGTGGACTTACAGTAAGTGGAATATGATTAAACGTCAGATTTTCAATTTTGACAGCTTAGAGACTAACAATAGACTAAACAGATTATGAACATCTATTCTACACAGGGGGACGTAGTGGGATCTTTGTAAATTATTCCATGTATTATAAGTACATGTGTACAGAACAAACACTGAGCTCTAATAAGCTGAATTGTCTATTGGTATCATTAACTTTTCATATGTTCTTAAGTAATTTGATTTGTTATAAATAATAATAATTGCTTACACTTATATAGCACTTTTGTGGACTCTCCACTCAAAGCTCTTTACAGGTTAATGGGGATCCCCTCCACCCCCTTGTGAGCAGGGTGACAGCTGATCCACTGTGAGAGCGGAGGGAGTGTCTCCCTCTACTGCACGGACACCGGAATTCAGGGATTAAGCCGCACTTCCTTAGTGACCGTTGCTATGCACGACTTTAGTTTTTTTTTATTGCAACAGCAAAAATTCATACCGTACAAACAAGAGTACATATAACATATAACACCAATAACACCGTCAGGGGCTACATACTTTAATACAATTACACTTGACCAAAAAAAAGACTAAACAAGGTAAAAAAAAGATAAGGTCCACACAACTCTCACATTCTTACATTTAGAAATACTGCATTGTAGATAATGCCCTTATGCCTATTTTAAACTTTTCAAACATATGTCTCAGACCATTTCATTTAATCAATATAATAAAGTGTAGTATTAATGATTTAAAAGGAACATACTTCAAGGAACTTCTTGAAAGAGACATACTGTATATATCTGTGCATACTCAGGGTTATAGTGCTACTTAATCACGCTGGCATGTATGGAATAAATAGTGGATTATAGTGACCATGCAGCTTGGTGTCGGTCACCAGAGTAATTAAACATAGCAGTAATTGCCTTTGCTCCTAACAAGGCTGTCAAGAAAGGATCGAGGCTGTCAGGGTTGTATAAATCTTGAATATACCTGCTCAATATCTGGAACTGCAGTCGACTTTCATGAGCGTAAGACATCATCCAAACTAGGTACTGTGTAATCATCGTGGTCGTAGCTCCTCTGTCATCCAATGGAAGCACAAGGCACCCGCGTTCAAGTCTTTTGTGAGATCATGTGCATGCATCCAGGATGGATAGTAGTGTACCCTGCTAGTCCAATAAGGGACACACACACACAGAAGAATATGCAGACTCCACCCCGACAGCACTCTGGGTCTGGAATTGAACCCGGGGCCTCTGCAGTACGAGGCAGCCAAGCAAAACCACTGAGCCACAGAGCTGTCCCCCAGGTACTCCATATATATCAAATAAGGAGTCTCAGAGGCTCCTTTACACAATTCTAGCTCCTTAACCTGAAGCACTGGACAATAATGAGACAGGCCAATTTCTATAAAATAAAATAAAAAGCAAAATCTCTTCCTAAAAGAGCTAAATCTCTTCCTACAAAGTGGATGTCCAAAAGCAAACAGAGTTTTAAAAAATGCATCACCATCTAGGACTACAACACCATGCTTTGACACCCCCAGGGTGGTAGAAACATTCACCACATAATTACTCTGTAATCAGACTTCCTGCAGTTTCAATGTGAAATATACATCTTTCAGCTCAAACGTGTTCTTGCTCTGTGGTGTTGTCATTGGAAGCTTATTAATATTCGTGTCCAGCATTCATGTTCCATGCGCCTGAAGTGTGTTGCCATCTTAAACAGCTTAATAATAAAAATTAATAATAATCCCTTACATTTATATAGTGCTTTTCTGGACACTCCACTCAAAGCACTTTACAGGTTAATGGGGATCCCCTCCAGCCCCACCAGTGTGCAGCCCCACCTGGATGATGCTCCAGTCCGCTCAGCACACAGCAGCTCTCAGTGGGGAGGAGAGCAGAGGGATGAAGCCAGTTCAGAGATGGGGATAATTAGGAGGCTGTGACTGGTAAAGACCACGGGGGGATTAGACCAGGACACTGGGGAAACACCCCTACTCTTTTCGAGAAACGCCCTGGGATTGTTGATGACCACAGAGAGTCAGGACCTCGGTTTTACGTCTCATCCGAAGAACGGCGCCTGTTTACAGTCTAGTGTCCCCATCACTATACTGGGGCATTAGGACCCACACAGACCGCAGGGTGAGTGCCCCCTGCTGGCCACACTAACACCTCTCCCAGCAGTACCTCAGCTTTCCCAGGAGGTCTCCCATCCAAGTACTGACCAGACTCACACTGCTGGGTGTCTGTGGGTTGCCAGTTGCGAGTTGCAGGGTGATATGGCTACTGGCTATCCAGCCTGCGTACTTTAAAAATCTTAAAATCTTTTTTAAAAATCTGCGGCTGGCAGAGGAATCCTACTCCTTTGGGCCCCTGAGCAAGGCCCTTAACCCCAACTGCTCCAGTGGTGCTGTACAATGGCTGACCCTGCACTCTGACCCCCAGCTTCTCTCCCTGTCTGTGTGTCTCATGGAGAGCAAGCTGGGGTCTGTGAAAAGACTTTGTGAAGACAGTGGTAAAAATGGCACACAGCACAGCTTCTTCTGGTGCAAGATGACTACAGCCCCTGCTGCCATCACACACAGAAGTGCCAGAATCACCCTGACATGCAGTCTGGAATCCAGGTGGTCAGAGTTCAGACATGCGGCATAATCTGTTATAGAGACAAGAAAAGTTTCAGACGTTACCTGCTGCATGACAAAAATAATGTGACTCTGTTATCACCCTAGTGTGTGATACAGTATAATACACACTGATCTGCTCCAGACTCACTCCAGTGTGTTATACAGTATAATACACACTGATCTGCTCCAGACTCACCTGTGTGTGATACAGTATAATACACACTGATCTGCTCCAGACTCACCCCAGTGTGTGATACAGTATAATACACACTGATCTGCTCCAGACTCACCTGTGTGTGATACAGTATAATACACACTGATCTGCTCCAGACTCACCCCAGTGTGTGATACAGTATAATACACACTGATCTGCTCCACTCTCACCCCCGTGTGTGATATAGTATAACACACACTGATCTGCTCCAGACACTTACCCCAGCTCAGCGTGACGCTGTGGTTGGAGCTGTGATGAGTGACAGTACAGCTGTATTCCTCGATCTTACTCTCTCAGATCTCCACACTCTTCCTCAGCTGTCTCCGTTGGGTCTGAGCCTACTGGACCACACGTCCTCTCCCTCGGTCTCTACAGGCCTGGACAAACTGACATCTATGACTCTAGGACTGAAGCCAGTGACCAGACAGGACAGGGAACAGCTCTGTGTGTCTCCCAGATGCTTGGAAGAGACAAACACCTGAGGAGAGACTGAGAGGGAGACCGGAAGCAATGTTAACACACTGAGAATTAGTGTGGACACTGTGCAAGGTGAGGTGACATCGCTGCACAGACAAAATATTGTGTGGCTCCTTTCTGCAAACCTTTACAACCAAAACATGTCAGTATTAGACAATTATACAAATCAAACACATTTTCTCTTTGTCTGTTCCTCAGGCTAAGAAAGGAGATCACAGTAGAACTGGAGAACTGCAGACACGTCGTATTCACACAGGATCACACAAGCTTCACATTCACACAGACACAGACACACACTCACACACGAGCCAATTTCCCATAAGCCAATTTACCCACCAGCAAGTGGGAGGAAACCCACACAAACATGAGGTGAACATGCAAACTCCACACAGACAGCACCCCAGAAACTGCACTGTGCCACCCACTCCTCTGCACATGGGGGAACTTCTTGTGTAGAGCTTCTAGGTGCATTTGTCTCATATTGTATCTGATATCTCTCTGTCTCACCTTTGTGTGGTTTTTGTGTTTCTCTCTGTACTGCAGGAATCTCTTCAGTGTTTCTATACAGTCAGTCTACAGAAAGAATCTGGTATACTGGTTTTTAATCTTGTTCTGGTTCCAGTCCCTTTGAGTGCCCTCTGCCTCCAGGGAACTTGCTCTCCAGGTCATGTTTTCCACCTCAAAGGACAGGAAGTCTTGTCCATTGAAGCTGTAGTGATCAAACAGAGCCACACTCCCGTCATCCTCCAGTCTACAGCCTTGCCACCTCTGGAGCGCATCTGGAGAGAGAGACCGAGGACACTGACACAGACAGAGAGACCAGGGACAGTGACACACAAAGAGAGACCAAGGACAGTGACACACACACACAGAGACTGGGGACAGTGACACACACAAAGAGACCGGGGACAGTGACACACAGAGAGAGACCGGGCACACTGACATACACACAGAGACTGAGCACACTGACACACAGAAAGAGACAGGGGACAGTGACACACACACAGAGAGAGCAGGGACACTGACACACAGAGACAGAGACAGAGACAGAGACAGAGACAGAGGACACTGACACACACACACAGAGAAACAGAGGACACTGACGCACACAGAGACAGAGACAGGGGCAGGGGCAGGGGCAGGGGCAGAGGACAGAGGACAGAGGACAGAGGACAGAGGACAGAGGACAGAGGACAGAGCGGAGGGCTGACTGACCTTTCCCCATGTTCCTCCCCTTCCTCAGCCTCTCCCTGCTCTCCGTCTCATCGTGCTCGTAGTCGACGTCTCTGAGGCCGGCAGCTCCGCTGGGCCAGCAGAGCCTCCAGGAGGCGCTGTCCCAGTGAGAGACCGTCTGCTGGTCCAGCACCCTGGAGATCAGGAGCTGGGAGAGGAGCCCTGCCTCCGACACCGCCGTGGAGCTGTAGACCAGCCAGTGAGAGGCTGAGGCGCTCTCTGTGTGCAGGGGAGTGAAAGGAGAACAGCGCTGTTTCCTTAGCACTTGAGTGCGGACCTTTTAATTTCAATTCAATTTATTTGGATATAGTGCCTTTCACGACAGGTTGCCCCAAGTGAACAATGCAAGTGACATTGTGTGAATACAGAACAGAAGAACAGAAGACCAGTAGACAACAGAGGAGAGGAACCAAAAACTCCTTAGTATGGAGAAAAGAAACCCCTGGGGGTCCATGGTCAACTGGCTGCTCATCCCTTTTGGGCATTCTAACATTATACAATTAAGAAAAAGAAAATAAATGAATGAGGGTATTAATCCACCCATCCATCATGTCTTCTGTGTGTCAGTACTCCATGCAGATCTCTGTCGAGCAGCAAACTCCTTCTAGATGATAGCTATATCCAAACAGATAGCGCCCATCTAAGACACTGAAGAGATTAAGTTCCTTTCGCATGCTGGCCACACACTTCTGAGACGAGGAACAGGCCTGGCGGCTCTTGTTCTCTGAGGGAGAATTTCTTTTTTACTGGGGCGATCCGAACTTTTCTCAAGAGCTGGCTGACAAACGTGTCATCGTAATTTTAGACAGACAATCAGACACACACCTACTTGCAGGCAGTCAGTCAGATAGAGTAAGACAGACTCTCGCAGGCAGACAGTCAGACAGTCAGACAATCAGACAATCAGACAATCAGACACACACCTACAGTACTTGCAGGCAGTCAGTCAGTCTATCAGACAGACACAGGCAGACAGTCAGACAGACACAGGGAGGCAGTCAGACAGACAGTCAGACAGTCAGACAGACTCTCGCAGGCAGGCAGTCAGACAGTCAGACACACACCTACAGTACTTGCAGGCAGTCAGTCAGTCTATCAGACAGACACAGGCAGACAGTCAGACAGACAGTCAGACAGTCAGACAGTCAGACACACACCTACAGTACTTGCAGGCAGTCAGTCAGTCTGTCAGACAGACACAGGCAGACAGTCAGACAATCACACCTGACACCTGATACCTGAAGGCTCCATGGCTGAAATGTTGTGTTTTCTTTCTTCTCTTTTCAGCATGGAATAAACCTATTCCTTTGCAGCCTACGCATGCTGATGCAGCTACCCCACCTGAATTAGTCAGACAATCAGACACACACCTACATGCAGGCAGTCAGTCAGTCATACACACAGTCTATCAGACAGACTCTTGCAGGCAGTCAGACAGACCCTTGCAGGCAGACAGTCAGACAATCAGAGACACACCTACAGTACTTGCAGGCACACAGTCAGAGAGTCTATCAGACAGACACAGGCAGGAGGACAGAGAGGAAATCTGGCAAACAGACAAACAAACACAGGCAGGCAGACAGACAGACAGGCAAGACCTCCATACACCGGCGTGAGAGGTGATGAGGCTGAGGTACTCACTGGTAAGGCACAGGGCAAACAGCACAGCCAGACACGGCAGCAGGCTCCTCATCGCAGAGGGACATCAGATCACGCTGTGTCAGACCCCAGTGTGGACATTTTAAAAAAAATGTTTAATCCTATTTATAAGGATTTTTTATAAACAATCACAAAATAACAGATTCAATCCCTCATGCCCCCCCATCCCCACCTAAAACAACCATCCACTCCTGAAAAAAGAGAAGAAAAACATTAATAAAAAAAACCCATTCAAACCGTCCATCCATTTTCTAACAGCTGTATCCAGTCCAGGGTCACAGGGGGGAGCTGGAGTCTATCCCAGCAAGCAACAGGCACAAGGCAGGGTTCACCCTGGACAGGACAGCAGTCCATCACAGGACACGCACACACACACCCTAGACCAGTCTATCACAGGACACACACACTCACACACCCTGGACAGGGCACCAGTCCATCACAGGCCACACACACACACACCCTGGACAGGGCACCAGTCCATCACAGGACACACACCCACACACTGGACGGGGCACCAGTCCATCACAGGACACACACACACACACACACACACACACCACCCACCCACCCACTGGACGGGGCACCAGTCCATCACAGGACACACACACACACACACACACACCCACCCACTGGACGGGGCACCAGTCCATCACAGGACACACACACACACACACACACACACACACACCTGGACAGGGCACCAGTCCATCACAGGACACACACACCAAGAAGTCAATTAACCCCCCCAGCCTGTCTCTGGACTGGGAGGAAACTGGAGCACCAGGAGGAAACCCCCACAAACACAGTTAAGAACTCCACACAGACAGCACCCCAGGTTCTGAACTGATCCCAGGGCAGGAATAACAACCACTGAGCCTCCCCCAGACATCTATACCTTTTATTTGTACGGAAAGTATTATATATAGAGACATGTAAATATCACTTCTCGAACCTGTTGTTTCCAGCTTCCTGTAAAGTCGTGTGGAAAGTTGTTTATTTCTGATACGAAGTAGGAGTGAAACTCCGAAGTAATGAAGACAGAAGTCGGTTCAACGACAAAAGGAGTCAGGCGCCTCTGAAGTCCGCCTACGCGTCAGAAACTGGTGCGCGTTTATGCCCGTTGTCATTGTTTTATTCGGTTATGCAGTTTAAAATATTTTTAAGTTAAAGAGAGCTCTCTACTTCCGTCTCTGGACAGGTTTACGATGATGATACACGCGTTTCCTTGTTCTCTGACTGGCCATGCGGCGGCCATGTGACAAGGAAACGGGAGAGAGCAGGACGAAAATGAAAGAGAGAGAGAGACGGTGGAAATGTGACAGTTAAAATAAACTGCCAGAAGAGAATAACCGTCTCCGTCCCGTCCCTCTCCCTGCAGGCGGAGTGTTTAGTCACCGCCGACCTCTCGTACCCTACAGCAGTTAGTGAACAGGGCACTAGGTACTACTGAGCTTCCGTCCGGACTAAGCCCGGAGAGGACGGCGGTTCACTCACCCGTGGGGCGGCCCGGACCCGGATTCCCGTCTCGGGTTTGACAGCCCGTCTCCTGTGGAGCCGGAGCGGACTGGCGACGCGTACACCGGCCAGGCAGCAGATTAATCGGAGGGTGTAATCGTGGGGGGGAATTTAACCTTACGAGAGTTTCTTCTGTTACATTTTTTTTTCTGTTAGGGAAATTCATATTACAGGATAATGTAAATTTACTATGTAAGGCGTTTAAAGGTCGAGGAGAGGTTGGGAAAGCCCCCGAAACCCAGCGCTGGAAAAGTTGTCCGTCTCCACTAGGTATAGAACGACGCGCTCTTTACACGTCATTCACAGGCGTCACGTTACTCGGGCAACGGAGGTACGCTTATCCTCGGTGGGCAAGTTGATGTAATTCAGTAAAGCTGGAAAAGATACTCAGACACGTTTATTTATCACCTGCATATATTAACAAAGTTATTTTAGATGGAGTTGCAGAACTATATCTCTAAGCGTTTAAGTGCCAATGTTAGATTTAAGGCGTTTGATATCATGTTATACTGTGCAAGATGTAATGTGGAAGTTGACTGTTTACATTTGATCTGTTAGTAAAACTGGCTAGATATCGAAATCACAAAACAAAACGGCCCATTGATACCCCCTCCTTTAACGCTTATAAAATGGAACTGCAATATCACTTAAACTGTATTATGAAGATGAAAAATAACAATGTTAAAAAAACAATAGATGTATATAAAACGGATTTATAATAACCTCTAGCTGCGTATTGCTTCGTGTGTGTGTATTTTTTTCGTTCACATATTTTTTGGATATCTTTCCTCCCTTTGTTTGTTTGTCTCTCTCTCTGGGCTGCAGGACCCGACGGCATACCCAGTCGCGTCCTCAGAGCCTGCACCAATCAACTGGCGGGTGTATTCACAGACATTTTCAACATGTCTCTGGCCCAAGCCGTAGTCCCCACCTGCTTCAAGACAACCACCATCATCCCAATACCAAAGAAAACCATAGTGACATGTCTTAATGACTACCGACCGGTGGCACTAACACCTGTCATCATGAAGTGCTTCGAGAGGCTGGTCATGAAGCACATTAAGGACACCAACCCAAACACAGTGGACCCGTACCAGTTTGCCTACCGGTCCAACAGATCCACAGATGACGCAATCTCCATTGCCACACACACGGCCCTGTCCCATCTGGACAAAAAGAACACATACACAAGACTACTATTCATCGACTTCAGCTCAGCTTTTAACACTATCATCCCAGAGAAACTAGTCAAGAAACTCAGTGCACTGGGTCTCAACACCACCCTCTGCAACTGGATTCGGGACTTTCTGACAGGCAGACCTCAGGCTGGCAGGCTTGGAAACCACACCTCCAGCACACTAACTCTGAACACTGGGGTCCCCCAGGGGTGTGTGCTTAGTCCATTGCTCTACTCCCTCTACACCCACGACTGTAAGGCCAAACACAACACCAACTCCATCATCAAGTTTGCGGATGACACCACAGTTTTAGGTCTGATCACAGACAATGATGAGAGGACCTACAGGGAGGAGGTCAATCTCCTTACAACATGGTGTGATGACAACAACCTCACCCTCAATGTCAGCAAAACCGAGGAGCTGATCGTTGATTTCAGGAAACTGCAAACCGGACATGCCCCTATCCACATCAACGGGACTGAAGTGGAAAGGGTCAGTTACTTTAAATTCCTTGGTGTCCATATCACCGAGGACCTCACATGGTCTCTCAACACCACCTGTCTGATCAAGAAAGCGCAACAGCACCTGTACTTCCTAAGACGGTTGAAGAAGGCTAAGATATGTCCCCAGATCCTCACTAACTTTTACAGATGCACTACAGAAAGCACACTGACAGGCTGCATCACAGTGTGGTATGGCAGCTGCAGTGCTGCTTACCGCAAAGCCCTACAGCGGGTTGTGAAAACTGCCCAGTCCATCACTGGGGTTACCCTCCCATCTATCCAGGACATTTATGACAGATGGTGCTTGAGGAAAGCTCTAAGCATAATCAAAGACCCCACACACCCCAGCGACAGACTTTATGATCTGCTACCATCTGGAAAACGGTACCGGAGCATTTGGGCCCGGACTACCAGACTCAGAGACAGTTTTTACCCCTGCACTATCAAACTGTTAAATTCCCAGCCTCTCTCAATCTCACTCTCACCTCACCTCTCACCTATGATCTGAACCTCACAGTGCCTTCTTCCTTTCTTTCTTACCAAAAACCCAAACACACATTGAAAATCTACCTCTACCATACATGTCAAAAGCTCACTCCCCATAATTTCTATCCCTTTATTTTATTCTGTTGATGCATATTTTTGCAGACAACCTGTTACCTTTTTGTTGTTTTGCACATTGCCTGTTGTTGGTTTTTTGCACATCGTCTGTTGTTTTTTGCACACTGCCTGTTGTCTCTGTCTTTCTTTTGCTACACAATTGTATTGTTGTTGTTGTTTTCTTATGTCCGAGAGCTAGCTAAATAGCATTTTGTTATACCATATACCATGTATATGAGTGTAATAACAATAAACTTGAACTTGACTTGACTTGACTTGACTTGATTTGATGTTGAACTAAAGTTTGAAAATAAGAACTCGCTGCCTCATTTTTTTCCTGGTTTTCATGGGTTAATGACTTGTCAGAACGTCTGAGCATCTTATGGGTCGCTTGGAGTTGTTGTGTTACAGTGCGTAAAAAAGCTTGGAGACACCCAGATGTGCCTGAACACATCTAACAGTCACGTCTCATTTACTTATATCTTCATGTGCCTTAATTTCAGTTCCCTTTCTTTCTACAAGATGCTTAACTCAGAAGGGGGGCGCAGGTGTCAGTACTGGGAGTCTGGTGTCCTGTGTGTGTCCTGTGTGTGTCTTCTGTAATGGACTGGTGTCCTGTCCAGAGTGTGTCCTGTGATGGACTGGTGTCCTCTCCAGGGTGTACTCCGCCCTGTGCCCGTTGCATGCAGGAGAGGCTCTGGCTCCCCCGCGAGACGATTTGATTTTGGAAAGACAAAGTTCTAGAAGCCGATCGAAGATCCTGAAGAGTGCTTGAGCTGGTATCGCTCTAGGTTGAGCGTAGGGGGTTAAGAGACTCAGTTGCTCCAGGCTGTCAGTGTGGGACATTGTAGCCTGTCTTTAGTCTCCTTCAGACTAAAGAGACTCAGTTCCTGCAGCCTGTCAGTGTGGGACTCTCCCTTCAGACTGGAGATTGTGTTCCTTCAGGTTGTCAGTGTGGGACATTCCCTTCAGACTAAACAGACTCAGTACCTTCAGTCTGTCAGGGTGGGACACTCCCTTCAGACTAAACAGACTCAGTTCCTGCAGCCTGTCAGTGTGGGACTCTCCCTTCAGACTTAAGAGACTCAGTTCCTTCAGTCTGTCAATGTGGGACACTCCCTTCGGACTAAAAAGAAAGTTCCTGCAGCCTGTTAATGTGGGACACTCCCTTCAGACTAAAAAGACTCAGTTCCTGCAGCCTGTCAGTGTGGGACTCTCCCTTCAGACTGAAGAGACTGTGTTCCTCCAGGCTGTCAGTGTGGGACATTCCCTTCAGACTAAAGAGACTCAGTTACTGCAGCCTGTCAGTGTGGGACACTCCCTTCAGTCTAAAGAGACTCAGTTCCTGCAGCCTGTCAGTGTGGGACTCTCCCTTCAGACTGGAGACTGTGTTCCTTCAGGCTGTCAGTGTGGGACATTCCCTTCAGACTAAAGAGACTCAGTACCTTCAGTCTGTCAGGGTGGGACACTCCCTTCAGACTGAAGAGACTCAGTTCATGCAGCCTGTCAATGTGGGACACTCCCTTCAGACCAAAGAGACTCAGTTCCTCCAGGCTGTCAGTGTGGGACATTGCAGCCTGTCTTTAGTCTCCTTCAGACTAAAGAGACTCAGTTCCTGCAGCCTGTCAGTGTGGGACTCTCCCTTCAGACTGGAGACTGTGTTCCTTCAGGCTGTCAGTGTGGAACATTTCCTTCAGACTAAAGAGACTCAGTTCCTTCAGTCTGTCAGTGTGGGACACTACCTTCAGACTAAAGAGACTCAGTACCTTCAGTCTGTCAGGGTGGGACACTCCCCTCAGACGGAAGAGACTCAGTTCATGCAGCCTGTCAATATGGGACTCTCCCTTCAGACTGAAGAGACTGTGTTCCTCCAGGCTGTCAGTGTGGGACATTCCCTTCAGAATAAAGAGACTCAGTTCCTGCAGCCTGTCAGTGTGGGACAATCCCTTCAGACTAATGAGACTCAGTTCCTTCAGTCTGTCAATGTGGGACACTCCCTTCAGACCAAAGAGACTCAGTTCCTCCAGGCTGTCAGTGTGGGACATTGCAGCCTGTCTTTAGTCTCCTTCAGACTAAAGAGACTCAGTTACTGCAGCCTGTCAGTGTGGGACTCTCCCTTCAGACTGGAGACTGTGTTCCTTCAGGCTGTCAGTGTGGGACATTCCCTTCAGACTAAAGAGACTCAGTTCCTTCAGCCTGTCAGTGTGGGACACTACCTTCAGACTAAAGAGACTCAGTACCTTCAGTCTGTCAGGGTGGGACACTCCCTTCAGACTGAAGAGACTCAGTTCATGCAGCCTGTCAATGTGGGACACTCCCTTCAGACCAAAGAGACTCAGTCCCTCCAGGCTGTCAGTGTGGGAAACTCCCTTCAGACTAAAAAGACTCAGTTCCTGCAGCCTGTCAGTGTGGGACACTACCTTCAGACTAAAGAGACTCAGTACCTTCAGTCTGTCAGGGTGGGACACTCCCTTCAGACTGAAGAGACTCAGTTCATGCAGCCTGTCAATGTGGGACACTCCCTTCAGACCAAAGAGACTCAGTCCCTCCAGGCTGTCAGTGTGGGAAACTCCCTTCAGACTAAAAAGACTCAGTTCCTGCAGCCTGTCAGTGTGGGACTCTCCCTTCAGACTGAAGAGACTGTGTTCCTCCAGGCTGTCAGTGTGGGACACTCCCTTCAGACTAATGAGACTCAGTTCCTTCAGTTTGTCAATGTTGGTCACTCCCTTCAGACTGAAGAGACTCAGTTCCTTCAGTCTGTCAATGTGGGACACTCCCTTCAGACTGAAGAGACTCAGTTCCTGCAGCCTGTCAGTGTGGGACACTCCCTTCAGACTAATGAGACTCAGTTCCTTCAGTCTGTCAATGTGGGACATTCCCTTCAGACTGAAGAGACTCAGTTCCTGCAGCCTGTCAGTGCGGGTCACTCCCTTCAGACTAAAGAGACTCAGTTCCTGCAGCCTGTCAGTGTGGGACTCTCCCTTCAGACTGAAGAGACTGTGTTCCTCCAGGCTGTCAGTGTGGGACATTCCCTTCAGAATAAAGAGACTCAGTTCCTGCAGCCTGTCAGAGTGGGACACTACCTTCAGACTAATGAGACTCAGTTCCTTCAGTCTGTCAATGTGGGACACTCCCTTCAGACTGAAGAGACTCAGTTCCTGCAGCCTGTCAGTGTGGGACACTCCCTTCAGACTAAAGAGACTCAGTTCCTGCAGCCTGTCAGTGTGGGACTCTCCCTTCAGACTGAAGAGACTGTGTTCATCCAGGCTGTCAGTGTGGGACATTCCCTTCAGAATAATGAGACTCAGTTCCTGCAGCCTGTCAGTGTGGGACACTACCTTCAGACTAATGAGACTCAGTTCCTTCAGTCTGTCAATGTGGGACACTCCCTTCAGACTGAAGAGACTCAGTTCCTGCAGCCTGTCAGTGTGGGACACTCTCTTCAGACTAAAGAGTCTCAGTTCCTGTATCCTGTCAGTGTGGGACACTCCCTTTAGACCTAAGAGACTCAGTTCCTTTAGCCTGTCATCTGTCTTCAACCCTGGTACGTATCTGGTTGCTTTTCTCTGGACTGATTCCAAAGCTGCAATAAACATTGCTTTGTTTACAACACGTCTAGATAAGTACTGAACACAGTTCATACAGTGAGGCTCAGCTGGACTCGACCTGGGGTTTGTAAGCCAGTTATTCATGGGTCAGTTCCTGCTTAAAGTGTAAATACAGAACAATTAAATGTCTCCAAATCTTGATTTTCAGTTATTTTTTTTCACTCATTTTTGCTGGGAGGAGACACAAGTTTCTGAAACTACTCGCAGGAAACCGAACGACATGTCACCCCCCCCCCGTCCCTCCAGCATAGCAGTGGGGGTTCAAATAGCTGTGCCGCTCACACCCGCGCCTGTGTGAGTGTGACACAGCTGGCCTCTGCAGAGACGCCATGGGACTCCGAGCCTGCCTCTTCATCTCCCTGCTCCTCCTGCTGCTGCTCCCTATGAACCGCGTGGGGGAAGTCATCGGATGCTCCGGCGACTCCACAGGTGAGCGAGCTCTGTCTTCCCATCCTCTTTCCATCACCTTCCATAACCTGGCCCCCAGCACACTACCGAGTCCCAGAGCGTTCTACACACATACAGTACGTGCATTTCGAAAAACACATCCAGCAGATGTTTGGAGATATTTGGGTGTTCTGTTTTGTTACGTTTCTGTGTGTAAAACACAGCTGCTGGGAGGCAGGACAAAAATCGTACAAATGAAAGTATTACTGTAGTGTAAATGTTCATATCCACAGTTCTCCACAGACATACGATATGTACATGTACTGTACACAGATCACGTAGGGAGCTGTGTCAGCATGCGTAGGCTGCAAAGCAACAAGTAAAGGTTATACATGTACGTACATATCATATGTGTGCCAAGATCTATGTATATGAACAAGTACAGGTTTATTCCACACTGAAAAGAGAAGAAAAAAAGAAGTTTATATGATGAAATGTTGTTTTTCTTCTCTTTTCAGCGTGGAATAAACTTGTACTTGTTCATATACATAGATCTCGGCACACATACGATGTGTAAATAGGTCTATAATTTATACATACTGTGCATCACACCTTTCAGAGAGCTCAGCAGCCGAAACAGTGGGTTTTTTCTTTCTGCTGAACTCTATATGACTTTACTGGTCTCTTAAACACCAGTGCATTTCATTTAATCTCCCTGTCCCAGTACTGTCGCTTTCCACTGTGTATGTAACACCGATGGAAAATATAAGCCTTTCTGGTAATAGTGTGGAGCACCACACCCCTTAGATAGGACCATAAGATAAGATCACTTTATTGGCCATATAAAGTTTCTTGCATTAGGAAATTGTTTTTTTGCAGACCCCAGCTTGCTCTCCATGAGACACACAGGCACACAGACGGGGAGAGAAGCTGGGGGTCAGAGCACGGGGTCAGCCATTTATACAGCGCCCCTGGAGCACTTGGAGTTAAGGGCTGTGCTCGGGGGCCCAACAGAGTAGGATTCCTCTGCCGGCTGTGGGATTCTGTGGCAACCTTTCAGCCACAGGCACAGATCCTTAGCCACAGAGCCACCACACCGCCCCTTTGTTTAAAGAAGTGTCAGTTGGCCCATCTGGCCTGTGTGACAGCTCATGGCCAATTGGGCTGAGAGAAGCCAGGGTATTGGCTTCAACAGCATGGCTGGGCAGCTTGTACCACACCCCCACCACCCTTTGTGTGCAGAAGAGCCTCCTGTCCTCACTGGAGGATCTCATCCAGCTGTGTCTTCAGAGAAGCCAGGGTATCGGCTTCAACAACATGGACTGGGCAGCTTGTTCCTCACTCCTCTCCACACGAGCGTTTTCTAATTTGTCTGACACTCCAAATTCACCTCCTCCTTACACGAACATACAAAAAACATTGCCGGCAATTGCAAGATTGCAAGGAAGCATTTTTTTTACCGTTTCTATTTTCTCTGCTCTTGTCGATCGTATCTATCTGGCTCTTGCAACTCCAAGAGGAAATCGACAAACGGCTTTTTAAAAAGCCACAGAAACCCAACAGGAAGCTGCTGCACTAAATATGCAGTCAGAACTGTGGGGGTGTGTGTGTGGGTGTATATATCCCTCTAAACAGTAGGAAAAAATATGTATTGCAAAAATATACAGGTACATTCACAAATAAAAAAGAACATCTCTGAAAACCTAAAATAGGTTCCAGCTGACCCCTGTATTAACTGAACCAGGGACACAGACCCCTGGACTGACTGGACCAGAGTCACAGTCCCCTGGACTGACTGGACCAGGGACACAGAGCCCTGGACTAACTGAATCAGGGACACAGACCCCTGGACTAACTGGACCAGGGACACAGAGCTCTGGACTAACTGAATCAGGGACACAGACCCCTGGACTAACTGGACTAGAGTCACAGACCCCTGGACTGACAAGACCAGGGACACAGACCCCTGGAATGACTAGACCAGGGACACAGACCCCTGGACCGACTGGATCAGGGACACAGACCCCTGGACTGACTGGACCAGGGACACAGACCCCTGGGCTAACTGGACCAGAGTCACAGACCCCTGTATTAACTGGACCAGAGACACAGACCCCTGGACTGACTAGACCAGGGACACAGAACCCTGGACTGACTAGACCAGGGACACAGAACCCTGGACTGACTGGATCAGGGACACAGACCCCTGGACTAACTGGACCAGAGTCACAGACCCTTGTATTAACTGGACCAGAGACACAGACCCCTGGACCAACTGGATCAGGGACACAGCGGACAGTAATGATCCATCTTTCCATTCCCCTGCTTCTTCTCTTTCCCTTCTTTCGCTCATTTCCATTTTGCTACACACTGGTTAAAGGGTGACCAGGGGCTGAGGTAGCCATGCTGGTTTTGCAGTGTCTCATTAAACTCTGTTTCTTTTTCAGACTTTAATAAAAGCAGCACTGATTGTTCAGGTGAGAAAGTATATAACTACATTAAGGGTCTCCAGGCTCTATATAAATTAAATATAAATATATGTTGTCTGCATGCTCGTAATGACACAGTACGGAACAACAGGACTCACTGTTCACACTCGTATTGACACAGTACTGAACAACAGGACTCACTGTTCACACTCGCATTGACACAGTACTAAACAACAGGACTCACTGTTCACACTCGTATTGACACTGTACTGAACAACAGGACTCACTGTTCACACTCGTATTGACACTGTACAGAACAACAGGACTCACTCAACATGACTGCAACTGGTTAAAGGGTAAGCAGGGGCTGAGTTAGCCAGGATGGGTTTGCAGTGCCTCATCAAACTCTATTTCTTTTTCAGACTGTGATGCATGTTGCAATGGATGTCCAGGTGAGAAAGTATATAATTTTATTAAGGGTCCCCAGCCTCTATATAAATGAGGAATAAAAGATACGTTGTTTGCACATTGGTTAAAGGGGACAGAAAGGATGCCAATGTCAATTCCGCCCCCTGGTGTCTGGAGCTGGTGCCGAACCAACCTCTTTTATTCATTCCCAGACTCAACAACATGCAGCACCACTGCTACAGAGTCTTCTACTCCTCCAAGTCCCAGTGAGTATGGCTGGAATCCCACTTCAAGGGTGTGCACTGGGAACACTGGATATCCTCTGAATATTGGTGTGCACTGGGAACACTGGGTAACCTCTGAATATTGGTGTGCACTGGAAACACTGGGTATCCTGTGAACACTGGGTGTGCTCTGGGAACACTGGGTATCCTGTGAACCCTGGTTTGCACTGGGAACACTGGGTATCCTCTGAACACTGGGTGTGCAATGTGAACACGAGGAGTGCTCTGGGCACCCTGTGAACATGAGGAGTGCTCTGGGCACCCTGTGAAAACTAGGAGTGCAGTGGGAATACTGGGAGTGCACTGCTAACACCAGGAGTGTTCACCCTGTGAACACTGCTAGTGCATCATGAAACAGCCTCCAGTGTACACTCCTCTGCACGTGTCTGAATTATCTCAGCACGATCTCTGGTGTGTCTACAGAGGAGAGGCAAACGAACTGGGCTGCGATCTGGTCTTCACTAGGAGTCCTACTGATGTGCTGTGTGCTCGTGCTCGGGATCCTGTGCCACAGAAAGAGAAGGACACCCAGAGGTAGGATCCACTCATCTCTCCATTCCCCCGCCCATGCTCTGGAGATCAATCATCTATAACAGGGGTCCAGGGGTCCCCCCCCACACACCCACATCTCGAAGTCTTCATTCCAGCTGAACTCTGAATCTCCAGTGCTAACTGATGACATCATTCAGGGGTCCCCAATCCTGGTTCTAGGGGACCCCCAGCCACACCTTTACAGATACCCACCCTGTCCGTTCTCCTCTCTCTGCAGACAGTCAGACAAAGCCAGAGCCTTTCTATGAAGTCATCAAGGACACAGGAGCTAGAGCAAGCAGTGAGTACAGGGATCACTGTCCTAACTCTCCACTGTGTGTCTGATCCTGTCTCTGTCTATGATCTACTCTGTGTATCTGATCTCCTCCATGAGGACTCCTTCACTGTCCTGATTCTCCCCTGTGTCTCTGATCCTGTCTCTGTCTGACTGTGGATCTTCTCTCAGTATCTCTGATCTCCTCCATGAGGACTCCTTCACTGTCCTGACTCTCCACTGTGTCTCTGATCCTGTTTCTGTCTGTGCCTTTTCTCTCAGTGTATCTGATCTCCTCCATGAGGACTCCTTCACTGTCCTGACTCTCCGCTGTGTCTCTGATCCTGTCTCTGACTGTGGCTCTTCTCTCAGTGTATCTGATCTCCTCCATGAGGACTCCTTCACTGTCCTGACTGTCCTGAGTTTGTGGGTTTGTGGGTTTTAAGGGATCCAGCGTGAGCAAGTTTGGTTCAGTTAGCAAACCAGCGGTCCACGATCTGCATTCAACTAATTTTAAAACTGCGGTCTCTCATCATGTGTTTTGAGTTTTTTCAGAACGCCTGGAGAAAACGGATTCCGATTACTGCCTGGTGCAAACTCCACTCCCAGCCGGTAACGGTGAGATCCGAGACCTTTTAGAACAGTACTTGTAAATATGTCCCTTCTATCATCATCAGAAGTATAAAGTGGCTCTGCGGGTTTTTAAAAAAATTGTGCCTTTTCCTTCCAACCATTGAAACACTGTGTTCCCTTGGTGGTACCAACCAGGAAACAGTGTAGTGAGAGGATGAGCACTTAATGTCGAACTGGTTTCCCTGTGGAACACCTCCAGACACAGGAGTATTCGAGAGAGGGAAGGGGAGCTGGGATAAGACCATCCAGAGACGGGTCAGTTTTACTCCAGTGATGATGAGCTGTCACAGCAGTGATCCTGCTCAGCAGGAGGAGGAGCCACAGGTTCGGACAGTCAGACAGGTTGAGCCGGGGCTCCACTGAGATTGTGTTTGAGATTATGACAGAGGGCCCCTGGAGGGGCCCCTCAGGAGATTTCCCAGTGTGTCTTGTTCAGACTGCACCAGTTCCTCCTGTGACTTCACAGCAGGGAGCTCTCAGTTGACCCGAGAGAGCGCAGTAAGCTCCCCCTGGTGGCTTGGACCCGTTCCTAGTCCAGTGCCTTCCGAACCCAAGGAGCAGCTGCCTGCTGGTAGGCCTCGGTGGCGTGCTGTGACCGCGTGCAGTTCGGGCCGTGGGTTCGAGGCCCCCGATGCAGACGCTGCTGTTGTAACCTCCTGTTGTGGCTCCACTCTGCCCAGCTGGAGAAGTGGGGACCAGTAATGCTGGAGGGGTGGAACTGGTGAGGTGAGGTAGGTTCTGCAAAGGCCCGGCATCCCATCTGGGAGGGTGGATAGATCACATCTGGAAACCAGGATGAGCCCTGGGCTGAGGAGCAATAGTGCGGGGCTCAAATGACTGATGGGTTGTGGGTTCGAGCCCCAGCTGCTGTCGGCAGGGGTGGAAACCAGGAGTGGCAGTGGTAGAGGTGGCCGTGTTCAACTGTGCGCTCAGGTCAATGTCAACCAGGGTGAAGCTCTTCACCCAGTGACACTGACTTTGTCTTTTCCTGCAGTGGAGCAGGTAAAGGTTTATTCCTGTGCTGAAAGGACAAGAAAAGAGACACAAAGTTTCGGCCGTGGAGCCTTCTTCGGGTGTGTGTAGCCGACACGTTGTGTCTCTTTTCTTCTCTTTTCAGCATGGAATAATCCTTTACCTGCTCCTCTGCAGCCTACGCAAGCTGACACAGATCCCTCATTTCTTTACCTGCCGGTCTTCATCTACGCTTACCGTAATCACAACGAGTCAGAGTAACGGTGACACTTTCCCCTGGGTTCAAACACTGTCGCTTGTTTCTTCAACAGAACGCCAGATGAACGACTACTACTTTCTGGCCAAGCCTCCGGGGGCAGACGGCAAAGGTGAGGCTCCGGTCTGCTGAGACACGAACTCCGGCAGACCAGAGTGTCAATACGAGTGTGAACAGTGAGTCCTGTTGTTCTGTACAGTGTCAATACGAGTGTGAACAGTGAGTCCTGTTGTTCAGTACAGTGTCAATACGAGTGTGAACAGTGAGTCCTGTTCAGTACAGTGTCAATATGAGTGAGAACAGTGTCAATACGAGTGTGAATAGTGAGTCCTGTTGTTCAGTACAGTGTCAATACGAGTGTAAACAATGAGTCCTGTTGTTCTGTACAGTGTCAATATGACTGTGAACAGTGAGTCCTGTTCTGTACAGTGTTAACACACCGAGATCACTGTTGCTCTGCACAGTGTTAATGGGTGAGAACATGTGTTTTATTCTTTGCAGAATTAACACAGACAGATACTGCTGTTGAATACTCCACAGTCAACAAATCCCAAGCTGCACAAAGTGAGGACCTTTTACTTATACCTATAAAACTAGCAGAAATTTTAAAACATAACTTCTTGTTGCACTGTCCAGTTTTAACACAAGTGTGAACAAGTGTAATAAGAGTGAGTCCTGTTGTTGTGTACAGCGTCAATATGAGTGTGAAAAGTGAGTCCTGTTGTTCAGTACAGTGTCAATACGAGTGTGAACAGCGAGTCCTGTTGTCGTGTACAGCGTCGATATGAGTGTGAACAGTGAGTTCTTTTGTCATGTACAGTGTCAATACAAGTGTGAACAGTGAGTCCTGTCGTTCTGTACAGTTAATGTAAGTGTTGTTTAAGTGTTAGTATAAGCGATGACCTGTATAGTATAAGTTAACGTAAGTGTTGACCTGTATCCTGTTCTTTACAGACATCACACAACCAAACAGTGATGTTGAGTACGCCACCATCAACAAACCGAGAGCAGCACAAAGTAAGGACTTTTTTAACTGTTAACCACAGTATAAAACCTGCAGAAGTAATGAGAATGACACTAAAAACAACAACACTGATAGTGAAAAAGAGATTTTGTACAATACACATTCTAGTCAGATTTAAATACCCAGAGATCTGACCGTTGAAGTAGTAAAAAAATGAAATATTTTTTTTCTGCATACAGGTTTTCTAAAAACTGAAGAAAGGTTAAAAACAAGAGAAGGTTTTTCGTTTTTTCAACACTGTCTGGTAGTTAGTGATTAATTGATCCCATGATTTAATCCAGCTGTGTCTGGAGAGAAGCCAGGGTATCAGCTTGTTCTCCTCTCTGTGTACAGTAGAGCCTCCTGTCCTGACTGGAGGAGCTCAACCAGCTGTGTCTGGAGAGAAGCCAGGGTATCAGCTTCAACAACATAGCTGGGCAGCTTGTTCTATACACATCCCACCCTTTGTGTAAAGAAGTCTCCCATTCTTGGTTTTATTTCACTGTTCACTATAGGAGAAGAATTCCAAAAGGTGCACAAATGTTCTGGAGCATTTTTCACAGTGTGAGACTTCTCTGTGTGTCTCCCTGAACACAGAGTCTGACTGAAGGGGCACTGACCTGCAGGAATGGGAGGAGACCAACCTGGAACAATTCTTCCACGCCAGCGAAATTCTGGATCTTGTGTGCTTGGAAGTCATTCATCTGCCAAAGAAATAGCAACGTCAAATAACTCAGTCAGCGAGTTCAACCGACACTGTCTTTCTTTCCATCTCTGTGTGTCCAATCTCTTTACAACCCGTCTCCTATCAATCCCACTGTATTTCATTTACTCTTCCTCACTCTGTCTCCTGTCCGGTTGTGTCTACTTAAAACTGAGGGATTCTCTGTGATCTCCTCTCTCTCGCTGTGTCTCCTGTCCTGTGTGTTTGTATGTTTGTTACTGAGGTATTTCCTGTGATCTCCTATCTCTTATTGTGTCTCCTGTTTTTCAGTGTTTTAACCCTTTTAAATAATTTAGTTCATTCCTCTCTCATTCACTGTGACTCCTATCCATTCTGTGTTCAGTTCCTATGACTTGCCTCTTGCATCAGCGTTAGCAATATAATCCATATATTTAATTTATAATTATTTATTTGTTACCTTGATAGTTTGATCTTAGCTACAGTTAGCATAGATGACAAAATATATTTTAATTAAAAGGATGATGAGCTCAACATCTGTGCATGTATAATTAACTGAAATGTACAGAACATCCTGCTTTAGCTAGTCTCTCGCTGGCGGGATCGGTTATCGGAGAGACCACATCTCAAGGAGATTCTGCAGACTGGACACTGTAGGACTGGCACTGTGGGAGGGTGGTACTGTATTTCTGCCCGAACGCCGGAAATCACTCAGGATTTTCAGAGAGACTCCTGTAGCCTTAAAGCATCACAATCGCAGGCCTCAGCATTGCAACTGTATAATATCAAAAACCAAACACCCTGAGGCAAGGCCGACCGGTCTGAAGTATTACTTGTAAACACGAGGCACAAGGGAACCTGACTTTATCAGGAGGCCACTTAGTGCAGAGGTGGGGCGAACAGTCAGTTTTCTGGGGAGAAAAAAAAAAACAAGACCAAGAATTAAGCGTACTGAAAGGATCATGGTGTGAAAATCTGGCCAAACCCGCTTGGCTGAGGGCTCCTGGCCAGAGGACGAGGAGGCTGAGACCCCCCTGCAGAGCAAGGAGGAGTGACCAGGGGGCAGCTGCACAGGTGGAGACGGGGTGGAGGAGGGACGCGAGGGAGAGAGGGGGAGGTGCAGTATTCACAGTGTTTCAGGAGAGGAGTCAGGAGTGAATGCTAAAATACTGACAGCCGCCGAGTCTGATTGAACTTGGCTGTTGCCATCCCTCCCGAACTTTCATCACAAACTCCTGTCTTCCTGTGGTGTCTCTCAGGATGCTACCATGTTTCATTGGCTAATAAGGCCCCTCTGTAGTTGAGATCTCTGTTATACCCATCTAGAAACATGCAATCAACATGTTATTAATGGAGAAATAGTCACAATGTTATTTCACACCTCTAACCCTGCACTAGGGGGCGAGCCTCAGGCTCGGGCCAGGATGAGAGGTGGGTTATGTTACAGTCATGCTTTCTACACCTTATACTGAGCTCAGAAATAGAACAAGCAGACATCTCATGAGCAAATCGCTCCACATACTGTATAAGTAAGGCTACTTGTCTAGACAAAGCTCAACAAAAATAACAGATTCACATCCGAAATATCATAAAAATGCAAAAACCACATGCTTGTAATGCAAACGTACTTGAATAAGGAAAAACTGTTTTAAGATAAGATCAACTTTATTTGATGTCCTATCCCCCTAGGGAAAACTTTTTATGGACACACATTGCTTCGGCTCATCTGAATACATCACAAAATATTACACATCACCTAAATTACACATTACGTAGTTTGTTACAAAGTAAGCCATTTATACTGACACAGATTTATTTACCCTGTTTAAATAGATAAGGGAACATGAATATTAGCATCAATTTGACCTACATCTGGGAACCCTAAAATGTTTTCCAGAGAGGAGAAGTTGATATTCAGAATTGAGAATATGAAAGTTTTTTTTTCTGCTGTCAAATCGAGGATTGTTCAAAAAGTATCTGCAAGGATACAGTACAGTAGGCTATCATCATACTCATTACATTTTTTCTAAGTATATATGCAGGATTTGAAATGTATATGCACTAAACCTCACGTTCCAACTACAAGAATACTGTATATATTTCTTTAAGATAAACTGTAATAATTATTACTGTCATTCCCCACGACATTCTTAAGGCAACTGTTCATACTTTGGGGGGGGTCTCTATGTTTCTACTATTTTGGAATTTTGTTCAAGATCAAATTCGGTATGGATTAATGAGTTACAAGCAAGTCAGCCATTTACAGAGTCATTCCCACAAAGGGCATTCAAACAAAGCAACAGCAATACAATAAACCTGACAGGAGCTACTTTAACACTCCACACTCTATCACACTTCAATTCTCTCAACAGACAGTTCGGACAGAGCAGGAATTTCAGTTTTTCAGCCAAGAGACAGATAAAGTGGACGACCGCAGCTACTGTCTGCGACGCAGTGTGGTGTGAATGATACAGGGAGTAAAAACCTTTCAGATGAGCTGTGATCACAGGTTTGGAACACAAAGGAAACAAAACTGGAAATTAGACAATCTAACCACCCAGCAAACACAGCTGAATGGATAAGAATACCTGTAACTTAATAATGAAATATAAGGTAACGATACGACAAATCACAGGAGAAAATATATCAAATAATGAGAAAACAGGAATATAACAGTGGAGCAGATATATGATATGTAAATAGACAAAAGGAAAGATCAACACATAAGGCCCCAAATCAGAGTTTTTCCATTGAAGATATTCTGGGCTGCCCGGTCACCCCTACAGCAGACGCACTCACACAGCTGTGCACTTTCATAATGTCCTATCACTACTATCAGCTGCTGCCAGTGACTGTGTAGGGTGCCGGGAGCCATACAGGGTGAAAAGACCTTTCAGACGAGCTGTGCTCAAAGGATCGGAATGCAGTGTGTTCTGAAAGACACCAGATGGTGGCCAGAGGGCACCAGCTGTGAGCTCTTGGGGAGACTCCATTCACCCCACATCTGTTCTGCAGCGAAAAAAGAGGGTGACGCTCCCTCTGGTAGGGAAACAGGCACTCAGTGCTCATACTGTAACTTGTTCTGTGTGGTGGCAATATGTTCCTGTAGTCTGTAGGCGATGTAAAGGAAGTTGTAACCCCTCTGTCCCCTCTTCCGAACGGAAACAAGGAGAAGGGAACCAGAAAGAGTATCTGAAAGAGTTCTGGCTGAATTTATGTTGGATTGAACTTGTAAAGCAGGAGGTGTTTCTGCCAGGGTGGAGCCACTGTTAGGAACAGCTCACTGCCCAGTCTCATCCCTTTAATAATAATAATACTTTAACAACTCTAAAAGTGGCTTCTCAAAGTGAGTCTCAGTAAGAAAACAATATAAAAAGATAGGTTAAACCAGATGTAGTACAATTAAATTCAAGGGATTAGAAGTGTAATAGAAGATGGAAGGGAGCAGACAGAGGGATCAACCAACGAAAAAGCTTTTCTGAAGACGCAGGCATTGAGTCAATGTGCAAGGGCTCAGGCAAGGTGACTCTCTGATGTCCTTGGGGAGAGAATTCCAGAGCTTTGGGGTGCAGCAGCAGGAGAAGACCCTGTCACCCCTAGAGTGTAGAGGGCTTGAGAACCGACAGGAACTGAGTCTCTTTAGTCTGAAGGGAGTGTCCCACACTGACAGGCTGGAGGGACTGAGTCTCTTTAGTCTGAAGGGAGTGTCCCTCACTGACAGGCTGGAGGAATTGAGTCTCTTTAGTCTGAAGGGAGCAGGTTACAAGAGCTCCTTGATTAAGATTTCCAAACAAATGTTTGAAAGATAAAAGAACACAGCGCTCTCTGTGTGTGTGTGTGTGTGTGTGTGTGTGTGTGTGTCCTCCTGCCTAGTTTGTGCTTCCTGCACTGTTCCCACTGAAACCCCCTGACAGACACATTGTCACGGATGTCCAAAGGGACTAACCGTGGAGAGGCAGGAGAGCGGAAAAAGACCCATATGCGTAGCAGCGAGACGGGAAAAAGGCCCGGGCTCATTAGTGCAAAGAGTTCAGGAATGCCGTATAGAAACCTGTGCCCTCAGGGAGTGGACGTGGGGCGACCTGGTGCTAGACAGGTCTCAGGACATCCGAATGTCAATGCTAAGCGAGGGCAGAGTGCAAGACCCGGAGATATATAGCCCAAGGGAAAGAGAGGGACCGGAAGGACAGCAGGCAGGAAACTAGGGACAGGACAGAGAAGGAGCGCCCTCTGGCTGCAGAGGGTGTGACACACATCACACAAACAGCTCAGCTGGAGAGACGCCCTGACCAACCGACACACAGCACTGAGGAGGTAAGGCTCAGGGCAGAGTGACTCCTCAGTGTAGAGCCTCCTGTTGTTGAGACAGTAGCTACCTGCCACTCTGCAAGAGATATAAACTGGTACAAGAGTCTCTAAAATTAACTACAGATCCTCTCGGTCTGAAATATTAACTGCTGAACAGTCAGGCTCCTGTTTGTGTCTGTAGGCAGAGGAGACAGAAGTGGAAAGAGGAGAGAGAGTCAGAGAGAGTGATGGGTTAGAAATGGGTGTGTGAGAGAGAAAGACAGGTTAGAGATGGGGGTGAGAGAGGAGAGAGAGAGACAGGTTAGAGATGGCAGTGAGAAAGGAGAGAGAGAGAGAGGTTAGAAATGGGGGTGAGAGAGGAGAGAGAGGAGAAGATAGAAATATTGGTGTACCTAAAGAGATTGGGCATCTGTTCTTCAGGAGTGTTTTAGCCTCTGTGGTCACTGACTGAAATACTGTCTCTTAATTACTTGAAGAAATTATTTATTTTAACTAAGAGAGATATCGGTATTGTTATTTATTTACTCCCTATGTTGGTTGTTTGTTCACCTATTGTTTTTTTAACAAATGTATTTTCTTCATGAGTTTATTTATAGAGAACGGACAATCTGTGTTTGTAGGCAAATCAGAGGGAGAGAAAAAAGAAAGACAGGAGACAGACAGAGAGGAGATAGTAAGTGACCAGGAAATTCAGACATTATCAACTACTGTACATTCCAAAACACTGCGTATCAAACCACCAAATCAGGCATCAACAGGGCTATAACAGATTGAAATCTCATATTTCAGAAACCAGCCTCAAAATTTAAAATTCAAAAGAATGAATACAAAACGATCTCAGGAAACAAGAGCACAAGAAGAACGGTTTGATACAGAGTGCAGAAACGCTAGAAAACCACTGCGAGAACGATCAAACCAAAAACACAGACAACCACACAACACAGATATGCACCTCACCTACTTACTGTGAGATGATAAAAAACCGCAAACACAACCTGAAGAGGAAAAGAAGCACACACATAACCGGACAGCTTTCGGAAAACCGAGGAATCGATAGATCAAAAAGTTTCTATTAAAAATGGAAGAATTTAAATAAATCAAAACCAGAAGAATTGGCAAGCCAAAATGGATCAATCTGAAAAAACTATTTTAAACATCTCTACTATTAGAAAGAAAACACAGACACATAAGACCAAAACAACATACATGAAAAACTGAGAACTTTCAGATCAGCTATACAAGACCTAGACTCTCTGACCCAGAACAGGGTCAGCAGCAGAGCCTGGCACTGCTGGGGCAGTACTGTCAGACCTGGGCACTGCCAGCCCATCTGGGCCCAGAACAACAGAGCCTGGCACAACTGGAGCAGGGCTGTCAGACCTGGGTACTACCAGCCCTTCTGGACCCAGAACAGCAGAGCCTGGCACTGCTGGGGCAGTACTGTCAGACCTGGGCACTGCCAGCCCATCTGAACCCAGAACAGCAGAGCCTGACACTGCTGGGGCGCTGGACACTGCCAGCCCAATTGGACAAGACCAGAGTCAAGAACATTTCCTTAATGCTATCAGCAGGGAAGACAGGAGAGCAGGATGAAAATTAAAAAAATCCACTGTTGGGAATCTCTCCCAGCAGTCCAGAGTCTGGTGTTTTTGAGTGGAAGTGGGGGGTCCTGACAGTTTAAACAGGGATCAGGATCTCGAGTGTCTCCCCCAGTCTCCACTGGTGACCAATCCACACCAGCCAGGGGGATCAGTAGCAGCTGAGCAGGGCTGAGTTAGTGCAGACTGAACCCATTAGCGAGACCTGAGCACGCCAGTGACCTGTAGGAACTGTGTCAGACGCGTCTGTGCTGTGTCATGCAGGAGGATTCGAACCCAGAGCCGAGAGAGACGCTGTGTCTTCACCTCTGAGCAGATCTGCTGGGATTGAGAGGAAGGGGCTGGTGTTTCTCTTCCTAGCAGATGAGCCTGTGACTCTGCTCCCAGGTCAGGCAGCAGGGCGCTTGTGCAGAACTGGGGGAGTCCAGCAGCCCCTGGGCACGCATCTCCAGTCAGCCCCTCAGCTCTCATCCGCTGCAGAGAGAGAGAGTCTCTATTATTCTATTATTCACAGCAGCAGTGTGGGCGTCCAGAGAACCAGACAAAAAAAACACGACCACAACACCAACATGCAGGTGGATGCTGCACATTGGTGATGGTGGAGGGGAGTCCCCATTACCTGTAAAGCGCTTTGAGTGGAGTGTCCAGAAAAGAGTTATATAAGAGTAAGCAATTATTATTATTATTATTAAATTTGCATAGATAATCAAGTGCTAAGGATATGGCTGCAGGTATGAATGAGATCTTAGATCTGTTGGTTTTGAAGTTGTGGTGTCGGTATCTGCATTCTGAGGGGAGTAACAGAAATTAGTTAAACAAGGGGGGCGAAGGATCGGCACAGATGGGTTTTGCTTCACACAAAACACGAGACTGAGAGATGGTGATCAGCACCAAGGGCCCTCTGACACAAGGCTGCCCAGTTCTTCCTCACACTTGGATCCAGCAGATCCAAACACAAGGACCCAGACTTAAATACACAGCCGCTGACACAGAGGTAGAGATCAACCACAGGCAACGATACCAGTCACGCAGAAACAGGGTCTGGAAATATTCTCCGGCACAAACATTAGGACCAACTAGAGCTGCTGCTTCTCATCAAGCAGCAAGGACAGCACTGGGTGCGTCTTCCACAGGGATCTGAGCTAGAAACCCTCCCAGTGACCCACCCCGGCTCAGGATGGCTTGGTTTGTATGAGAGGTCAGGAAAAGGGGCTGAGACGAACCGCCTGTGTAAAAACACAGCACAGGAGGACCTGGTTCCCCCAGGTTGTATTGTAAGATGGACAGTGTTCAGTCTCACTCAGCAGATCCAGGTGCATTGTCAGTGTCTACAGGGCTCAGGTACAGTACAGCCGTGCTGTCAGAGTCACACACAGACTTGTCCATTACAGACAGGAGGGTCACCTGTCTTATCGCCGGTGTGACGAGTGGGTTTCGGGTGGAGTACAGCAGGAACGTGGTGTTACTGTGTCTCACAATGTATTTAAACAAACTGACTCTATAGCTTATGGACCCTTTGAACTGCAATACAGATTAATTTGAGAAACTTACACAACCCATGGTTCTGTGTTCCCATTGCTCTGTCCTACTGGATCCGGCCTCATCAGGAAGTTCTACTTTGTGAACTCACCCCTGAACTGGGCTGACGCTCAGAGACACTGCAGAGACAACTACACTGACCTGGCCTCCATCAACAGCACAGCAGAAATGGACACAGTCCTCAACACTACTAACCTGCCCAGTGGCACAGCCTGGATGGGCCTGTACTGAGACTGCAGAGAGAGCTGGTGGTGGACTGGCAGAGAGGTCGTGACCTTCACTCACTGGAGGAGTCAGCTCCCCTGTGCTGCTCTCAACGCAGCGGGATTCTGGGAGGAGAGAGACTGTAGTGAGGAGAACTACTTCATATGTGAAAGTCAAGGTGAGACAACCCTGTACACAGGACTGAATCTCAGAGTGATATCTGAGTTAAACTATTGTATAGAACACAGGAATAAGCAGGGAACAGGAAGAGCTCAATTGCAGTGCATTTTCGTATTTGTAGTCTCATCACATGTTGCAGTCATTGTATTGCATTGCATCAGGGGAAATGTAGTCCTAAATTACGTGTGCATTTACACATCAGGTTTAAAATACACAAACTTCAACATATTTTTTTCCCTGGGATCATATCACAGGAAAAGACCTATAAAGACCTCTTTTCTTAGAATTTTAAATGTATTTTCATTATTACAGTAAGCTGTAACTTAACACTAATATCTCTCAGAATGACAGAGCATTCAGTAATCACAAATATCATACAGTATCAGAAAGCATAAACCACAGAGGCCTCTCCATATCACACTGAGAAGGTTACTGTATTAATGTTATTGCATATTGTGTCATTGTCACATTGACAATGTCCATAACTGTCCATGCAATGAAAATAGTTTTAAATAAAAACAAAATTCAAAAACAAAAACAAAATACTGCTGGTACAATCACAGAGACCTGGTTACTGTGTTCATTGAAGAGCAAACATATTAGGTTCAATATTTATATTGCTTAAAAAAAACATTAATCTAAACAAAAAAAAATATGTATTTATGTCAAATCTTGGTTTACCCGATTATCAGATCTAGAGAAATGGAAAAAAATTGAAAACTATTTTTGGCCAATAGTAACAAAATAACATGAACATTTCCAGCTCACCAAGGTGAAAGGGGAACTGATGATAACAAAGGGATTAGAATGAGAGCTTTTTAACTATCAGACCCCGAAGAAGGCATCACAGCTGAAACGTTTGAATAAAACTTTACCTATTTAACTATACATAGGAATGAACAAGAAACAGGAAATGGGGGGTGCAAAGTATTGTAGGATTTGTAGTCTCACAGCTGTACACACCATCATTCCTGACTTGTCTTCACAGGTGGGACACAGCAGTACAGACTGATTGAGGAAAACAAGACTTTCGCTGCAGCCCAGAGACACTGCAGAGAGAGCTGCTCCGACCTGCTCAGGGTGGACAGTGTGGGAGAGTCTGAGCAGATCAAGACGATGGCACAGGGACACGCTGTCTGGGTCGCTCTGCTCCAGGATGGCTGGGAGTGGTCTGACAGGGGGTGCTCTGGGTTTCGTAACTGGAGTCCTGGGGAGCCCAGTGGAGGAGGAGCCCAGTGCACAGAGATGTTTTTAAAAGATGGTGTACAGAATAGTAAAAAAAGAGGTGAATGGAACGATGCAACTGGAAGATATCCCAGCCCCTTCTTCTGCTACACTGCTGAGTCCAACCCTGACAGACTGTCCCAGAGCCCCAGGCAGTAGGTCAGTGGGCTAAGTTTGTCTCAGGAGAATCCAGCTTGAGAGAACAGCAGCACAGAGTTGTATCTCCCTCATCTGACCTTGTTCTCACAGCAGCAATACAGAACTCAATCAAGAGAAAATAATAAATTTAGAGACAGAATATCAAGTAAACGACAATTTCAGAATGTACAGAAATATTATTTCTATATGTATTTTGTTTACAGCTACACACTCCTCTGACCAGTACCACTTCATACGCTATAAACTGTCATGGGTTGAAGCTCAGAAATACTGCCGGTAAAATCACACAGACCTGGTCACTGTGTTCACTGAGGAGCAGCAGAGACAACTTCTCAGCCTCACAAACACTGGTGATGTAGGAGCAGCTTTGATTGGTGTGTATAAGAACACACAGAGTGTCCCGGGGTCTGGGGAAGCTGCAGGGAGTCCCTGCGCTCAAACCCAGGGGCGCGTCTGTGTGCTGATGGACTCTGAGGCAGGATGGGAAGAGAGAGACTGTGAGGAGAGAAACTACTTCATGTGTCTCAACAAGACAGGTAAGAGGACAGTCCATCACACCTGTATCTCACTGAAATCTCTCTGCTCTAAATCAGAGACACACTTCACCACTGTCACTCAACAGAGGTAAGAGGACAGTCCATCACTCGAGTATCTCACTGACATTTTGAGTCACTGACTCACTGATACATTATCTTGTCTGCTCAGAGCGCAGTAACGTCATCCTGATTGAACTTAACCAGACCTGGACTGAAGCCCAGAGTCTCTGCAGACAGAAGCACACAGAGCTGGTCAGTGTGAGGAGGCAGAGTGAGAATGAGAAGGTTTGGAGGTCAGCGCGGGGTCACAGGATGTGGATCGGCCTGTACAATGAGCCCTGGAAGTGGTCAGACCAGGGGGTGTCCACCTTCAGGAACTGGGCAGGAGGGCAGCCTGGGTCAGCAGGTGGACAGAGATGTACGCAGGTGGACCTGCAGGACAGCCTGAGAGGCAGATGGACAGAGACAAACTGCAGTGAGATCAGACCCTTCTTCTGTCACTGGGGTGAGGACGGCTCTGTTTTCCACTTGGTGGACTTCGTGTCCTGAAGGGGCATCTGGGGACCCTGCAGAGACACAGATTCAGCTTTAATTTGTGTCTCTCTCTTCCAGACACCAGAGAGCTCATCCTGGTGAGAGAGAAGAAGTCCTGGGCTGAGGCCCTGGATCACTGTCAGACTCACCACACTGGCCTGGTGGATATCCAGTCACACAAGGAGCAGAGCTACGCAGCTGAAGAGGCCCAGTCTGTTGAGTCCACCCTGGTCTGGCTGGGCCTGCGACAGAACCAAGTCTCGGGGTCCTGGTTCTGGGCAAACGAAGCTCCCCTGATCAATCAGAATTGAGGTGCAGGGGGAGCCCCTGGCCGGCCTGCTTCCAGCCCCTGTGGAGCCTGGACAGAGACAGAGGGGGCTGCTGGACCAACCGCAGCTGTGAGGAGCATCTGAGCTTCCTCTGCTCCAGAGATGATAATAATAATAATTGCTTACACTTACTGTATATAGCACTTTTCTGGACACTCCACTCAAAGCGCTTTACAGGTAATGGGGGCTCCCCTCCACCACCACCAGTGTGCAGCCCCACCTGGATGATGTGACGGCAGCCATAGTGCACCAGAACGCTCAACACACATCAGCTATCAGTAGGGAGGAGAGCAGAGTAATGAAGCCGATTCATAGAGGGGGATTAATAGGGATTATAAGACTCCTTATCTCATGATTGATAAGGGCCAATGGGAAATTTGGCCAGGACACCGAGTTACACCCCTGATCTTTTCGAGAAGCACCCTGGATTTTTAATGATTACAAACAGTCAGGACCTCGGTTTTACGTCTCATCCGAAGGACAGCGCCTGTTTATAGTATAGTGTCCCCGTCACTATACTGGGGCATTAGGACCCACATGGACCGCAGGCTGAGCGCCCCCTGCTGGCCCCACTAACACCTCTTCCAGCAGCAACCTTAGCTTTTCCCAGGAGGTCTCTTATCCAGGTACTGACCAGGTTCACACCTGCTTAGCTTCAGTGGGTTGCCAGTTGTGAGTTGCAGAGTGATATGGCTGCTGAAGGATGTACTGAGGGCGGCTCCCTGTTCTGCACGTGTTTGACCAGCAGGTGGAGACAGCAGAGCCCAGAGTCCGTCTGCTCTCAGACCAGGCCTCTCGCCTGACATCTGAGCGAGGAGAGATCTGCGCTCGATGTCACACTCCAGAGTGCTGGGTCTGCAACAGAACCTCACCTGACCTCATCACACACTCACACACCTCACCTGACCTTATCACACACTCACACCCCTCACCTGACCCCACCTGACCTCACTGATGCCTGTTGCCCCAGACCCACAGAGGAGGAGGGGGAAGAGGACCATCCTGAGGCTGAAGAGCATACAGCAGATTTGGAATTACACCAAGGAGAAAGACAGACTCCTGGAGCAGGTAGGCAGAAGCTGAGTGTGTCTGGTGTGTGACTGGGGTTCCCCCAGGAAGGGAGCGTATCAGACTCTGAGCCAGACTGTTCCAGATGTTGAGAGGTGGGTTATAAACTTCCTGTCCTTGATCCTCAGGGAATCAGATCCAGGTCTCATCCAGGGGCTCAGCAGGAGAGACGAAGCAGATCTGCTCTCTGACACGATGTTTCAGAGCTCAAACCACTGCCTGCAACTGGACACGTCGCTTGAAAGAGGACCCTCTGCCTGCAACTGGACACGCTGCCTGAGACAGGGCCCGCTGCCTGTGACAGAACCCCCTGCCTGTGACAGGGCCGCTGCCTGAGACAGAACCCCCTGCCTACGATTGGACCTGCTATCAGGTGTGATTTAGAGAAATAGGTCACAGGCAGCAGGGAGATGACTGAACACTGAACCCTAGCACCCTGTGTTCTATAGTGTGTGTGGTGTCCAGCTGTGTCAGTACAGTGTGTGTGTGTGTGTCCGTCCTCTGATGGACTGTTGTCCTGTCCAGGGTGTGTGCAGAGTGCAGAGGTGAGTTGCATTCAGTGACTGTAGCTGTTAATAATTCACACTGCTGTGGGGTAGAAGCTGTTGTTTAGCCCAGTGGTCAGTGCTTTACAGGTACAGTACTGCCTGCCAGAGCACAGGGGGAGAGCAGTTTGTTTGTCAGGCTGGTTGGGATTCTGAATGCTAGATCAATCGGGCTTTACTGCGACTGCAGATGAGCTATAGTGAGTCAGATCTTTTAATCCTCCGTGCAGATGCCACAACCTTTTGTAGAGCAACTTTGTCCTTTTAGGGTAGTACTGCTGTACCACACAGAGATACAACTAGTAAGGAAACCTTCTGTGATGCTGGGGTAGGAGGGGCTGGATCCCATCCAACTTTCTGAAAAGAAGCCACACTGTATTAGACACAGTGGGAGTAACACTATATTAGACATGCTCACCGTGGGAGTATTAGAAGGACCTGCCAAAAATAGACACACCCACAAGGGGAAGGGCCCACGTCTGACACACCCAAAATGGGAGCTCACCCCCGGCATCGGACACACCCACAGAGAGAAGGGACACACACAGTGGGTATGACCCTTTACTAGATAAACCCGCAGTGAGCCAGGGTGGTGGGGGTGTGGAACAAGCTGCCCAGGTGTGTTGTTGAAGCCGATACTCTGGCTTCTTTCCAGACACAGCTGGGTGAGATCCTCCAGTCAGGACAGGAGGCTCTTCTGTACACAGAGGGTAGTGGGGGTGGGGAACAACCTGCCCAGCCATGTTGTTGGAGTCTTGCCAAAGAAGCCAAGATGTCAATGAGCCATTAACTACCAATATCCTCTTGTTGGTGGGCTTACTTTTATACTTCAAGCTCTGGATAATTGGAGCAGTCTTCTTTCTAAAGATAATGTAGACTTTAACTGTAGTTTTACTTTTATTACTTACTAGCAACGGCTGCTTTGAACGCTTGTTAATGTAAAAGTTTGCTGCATGTCATTTTTTTTCCAATAAAAAGAATTAAAGACAAAACGGGCTTCTTTGTGCTTTGTTTTAGAAAGGCGTTCTTAAATCGGAAGCTTTGAGTGTCGGTTTGCAGGTCTCTCCGGCGGAGAGACCGAGAGCCCCTGTTCCTCGCTCCCGAGCCGAGAAGATTCGGTCCCCTGGGAGATCTGGGCCTCGAAGCCCGCTCTGTATTCAAACCTCAGCCCCCAGGGGCCAGACATGGTCTCCCTGAGATCTCGGTGGTCTTGATCTCCGTGAAGAGAGGGGGGGTGGTTCTCTTGTCCAGACTTCCCAGTCCTGCTGCTTGGAGTTCGGCAGCTGTAGTGTCTCTCCACGTTTCCTAACAGCCATCCAGCCTGCAGAAACGCACACCCAGGGCGCCCAGCTCCTGTCCGAGGGTAACCGGTCCTTCATCATTCCCAAGGGAAGACAGGAGTGAAGTTGACACCCCTAGGATTGCTCCCTGAGTGTAGGCTGGGCTGCAGTCTTGAATTAAAGAGATCCCCTCAGTTTATTTAATTGATGTATTCTTTTGATGTTGTATCTCACTACTGCTGGTCCTACAGGGGCTTATTTTAATGTTTATGTCACAGTAAGGTGAACCCTATGGGCGAGAAATGTTCCTGCCTCATGTCCGACTACACCACCTAGCAATACAAACGGGGTGCTAGGGCCCCTCTACATGACCACAGGTTCTGTTTATCTCCCAGAATCACCAATGCACACACAGACCAGCGACAAGCATTTGTATTGTATAAGTGCCCTTTTATTTTCTAACTACATTCACATTTCACCATCGAAAAACAGCATTCGCAGCAGCAAAAGGTCCTTCCCAGGGTCATATTGAATACCGAGGGGCAGCAGTCTTCCTTGTAAAATACTGAAGAGGGCCACACAAATGTTTCTACTTAGTCCCTGTAGTCTCTGATGGCCCACTTGAAGGAGACGGGTATTGCCTAGTCCTATTTCTCCAGTCTCCATTCAGGTAATGATAGAAATCCTCTGCGGACTGTATTACATTCCCTTCAGTTTGAATCAGCTAGCTGTGCCAGTTTCCTTGTTCCTCACCTTCAGGTGTTAAAAGTCTACGTACAGTACCTCTGTTTCATTGCCAATGTCTCCCGTGGTCGTCAGTTACTGAACCAGTAGTTCCTTACCCTCCAGGTATTAGAAGTCTCTGCACAGTACCTCCGTGGTCCGCACTCTGCAGCTTCCCTTGTGCTGCCTATGTCGTCTCTAGGCTCCAGTGGGAATCGTGCTCCATCCATGACAGGCGTGCTGGGCTCTGGTGAGAGAGCACGGTCAATCAGCGCACTCCAACAAAGACAGTGGAAGCACCTGAATAGCACTGGTGAAGATCAGCACTGGGCCACTGGGCACGACTTCCCACCATTTTCGTAGTGTAGTGGTTATCACGTTCGCCTCACAAAAGTCCCCGGTTTGAAACAGATCGGCTTCTCTTGTTGCCACGCACACTGTTTGGGGATTCGCCTAGTGCTGTGATCGAATAGACCCACTCACCTCTTAGTGTGGCGGGATCTGCACAGTGCATGTCGCAGCGCTTCCTGCTTTCACTTCAATGCGCGTCCTTATGTCGAGTTGTGTGCCGTGCAGAGGCTCTGAAAGCGAGAGCAATGAAAAGGTGCACCCCCATCCACCCAAGCTCTGCTCCAAAGTAGCCCGGCAACCCCTCACACTTGCACGTGTCACAACCTAAGGTGTGGTCATGAGACACCCGTGGGGTGTTGTTCTGTTCTTGCTAATTGTTTCCTGCCCGTCGCAGGCAGGAGTCCATGCGAGGAAGATGCGCTGGACAGAGCTCAGAGGGCACAGCTGGGTGGCTTTCCTTCTGAGTGACGTTCCCGCAACACTCTCCTGCTCCTCTTGGTGCGCTCATGCAGCAACACAGGAAGGCTGGAGCAGGTGGTTGTGGGCTGTGTGCACCGCCGAAATAGCTCAGTTGGGAGAGCGTTAGACTGAAGATCTAAAGGTCCCTGGTTTGATCCCGTGTTTTGGCATTTTGTTTCATCGCGCCCTTTGTTCCTCTCTCCAGCGCCTCCTTCCTAAAGTGACGCTTCCCTTTCTCAGCCCAAAACACAAGCGAGACACCAGCAGCAGTTCCTACAGGTTTTCCGTAGTGTAGCGGCTATCATGTTCGCCTAACCCGCGAAAGGTCCCTGGTTCGAGACTGGGCGGAAACAGCCTCTTTTTGCACGCTCCTGTACTTCACAGAGGTCTTGAGCCACCGGTCATTTGTTCCCAATGTATTTCCGGTGCCTTCATGCACTCTTGTACCAAACGCACGTTCCTTTTGTACGCGGAGCCGATCATTTGCAATTTGGCTGTGCAGACAGACCAAGACGAGCTCTGTCGGCTCAAAAGCAGCACAGGACCTGCAAGAACAACAGAAAGATTAGCATCCAGCGGGGGCCTCTTAGTGAGCCCAAGGTCTCAACAAGAATCGGCTCCAGCAACAGGGCTGGGCACATTGTTCCATTCTCCGACCACTCTCGGTATAAACAAGTCCCTCCTGGTCTCTGCTTGAAATGCACTTTCCTGCGTTTGCTTTGGTGTAACTGGCTTCCCCTGCATGGGTGAAAGTGAAGATCCTTAGTAAGTCATTGAAGAAAACCGAGACACTCTGAGTGCCAACTCTCTTGTGTGTTTTCTCCATCGAGCAGGTCATGAAGGCAGCAATTACAGTTTGCTTACATGATGCATGGCACAACATGGCTGTATGGTCCCATATGGTCTAGTGGTTACGATTCCTGATTTTCACCCAGGTGGCCTGGGTTCAACTCTTGGTATGGGAACGTGTCAGTTTTGCCTCCTGCTTTCCAAAAGATCAGCACCATGTACGAAGGAGCCGCATTTAAACCACTTGATCATGTGCAAAACGTACGAGAAGAGGGGCCGCATGTTCTCAACCGAGGACCTCTCGCGTGTGAGACGAACCGATCATCGCTGCAGCTCGGAAACCTGCAGGAGGTAGGAGGGGTGACTCTTGTAGACAGTGTTGACCTTCGGCAATAGGATTTATACTCTCCAAGATGATATTTGCACTTTCTGGAGAGGAGATTTTCTCCATTTCAGTAGCCCGATTTCGTCGATTGTGTGGAGAGGGCTGTAGAATGTGGGGCCGCCTTTCCTGCTCCATCCATGACAGGCATGCTGGGCTCTGGTATGAGAGCGCGGTCAATCAGCGCACTCCAACAAAGATTCTGGAAGCAGCTTAATAGCTTTGGCTAAGTTCCCATCGTTCCCTTTCTCAGCCCGAAACGCAAGCAAGACACCAGCAGCAGCCCCTGCAGGTTTCCGTAGTGTAGCGGTTATCACGTTCGCTGTGTGACTCTGTTGGTGAAGCTCTTCTGTGCCTAGACCTGTAGGAGGGGCTTCTCCCAGACAGCCCTGTCAGTCTCACAGTGCCCATCCTCTCCCTGAGACACTGACACAAGGAGGGTCGGGACCTCGGTTTTCCGCCTCCCCCAAAGGACGGCGCCTGTTTGCGCGGTAGAGTGTCGCCATCAGGGTGCTGGGGCATAAGAAAGCCACATGGACCGCAGGGTGAGTGCTCCGTACTGGTCCCAGTAACACCTCTTGCAGGAGCAGCAGCAACCTGAGTTTTTCCGGGGGGAATCTCCCATCCTGGTGCCGGCCAGTCTCACAACTGCTGGGGTGCCGTAGGTGAGCCCAGTCATGAATCGCAGGGTGAGATCTAGTTACCGGGGAGAAACGATACAAGCGAAAGATTACTCAGCTCTCAGCACTTGAAAAGACCAACAAATGACTCATTCCCGCCGGAGCTGAATGTACCTGCATGTGTCGTGTTGTCTTCTTCCTCCGCCCCGCTGTGTTTGCTGTATTGTCTTTGAAGCCGGCCCCCGAGACGAGACGGACTGTTCCTGTGCCCCAAATAACACTTTACAGGTGCCATTCCCCGGCATTGTGGCCATTGTCGGTGGTCACACACGATAAGATAAGGTGGAGGAGAGCGGGGCATGCCCAGCGCCAGACATTCAGGGAGGGGGCTGTGCGAGGTGAGGTGAGGTGCGACACGCCGGAGCCCCGACGCTGCTGATGCTGAGCACTTGTTGAATTGGCATTGAAAGGACATGTGCGCACGGAGCGAGCCTTCCCTGCTGCGGAGCGTGGAAACTTTCTCGCCCCGCTGCAGGAGTTGTGTGCGCTGCAGCGGTGCCGGGAGAAAAGCACTGAAGGCAGCAGGTTAGAGACGGAGCCTTGTGGGCAGACGAGCAGGCCCGTTTTTTGGAAATTGCTGAAAAGGCTCCGGTGTTTGTTTGGTGTATGGCAGGTGCACGTCGCGAGTTTGCGTAGCAATCTGCCGGTCTGGTGTTATGCAAATGAGGCCGAATTGCTTCAAATGCTGCGAATGCGAAATCGTGACTGCAGATGTGTAGGAAACAGGGCGCTCATTTTCTCGTTTTGCCCACACTTTTGAGTGTTAATGTGGCGTGTGTGTGTGTGAAAGAGTGGGCCCAGCAGGAGGCGGTGGCGTGCAGGGCGAAGGAGCTGGCCTAGGCTGCGCGATTTGTGCTGTGGGTGCGGGCCGCTTGCAGGGACTTGTATAGCTCATACTTATCTGGCGGGCAGATACCTTGATCAGCCTGTAGGTGGAGTAGTAGGATTGTTTTCTTGTTTTGTGGGAGCTGTGTTTGTTCTGCAGTTTACGAAATGGCAACTTTTGGATCCCGCAAGAATGCTGTGCGTTTTGAGCTTTTGGATGACCTCTTCATGGATCGTATGCAGTTCAGCAGAAAAGTGTTGCAGAAGGAACTTGGCTTTGAACCTCGGCACTTGGATTTCATCTTCGCTCTCCCAGGTCAGAAAGCATTTGAGGTTGTATTTGCTACCTATCCTCTGTCTGAACAATGTGTGGATGTGTTTGAGGCAAAAAGAGGGAAAGTTCCTGCCCTTGAGAAGATCAACTTGCAGCCTCTGACACAGAGAGAGAGGAAAACGGTGCATGTTGTTATGTTCTCGGAACTGGCAAAGACGGAGGACATTCGCACCTGGCTTAACCAGTACTGCACCGTCCACCATGGAACTGAGGTCAGAGATGTTGACGGTATAAAAACAGGAGCAAGGAAATTCGAGGTTCGCTTGCTACCGGACAATGTAAATGAAGGCTTAAGGCACCTGCCCTCTACAATCCAGCTGGGCGCCTGCAATGGCTATGTTTTTTATTTGGGACAGCCAAAGGTGTGTCGGCGCTGTGGTGCTGTGGGACACCTGGCATTGTCCTGCACTGTGAAATGCTGCAAAAACCTGTGGCAAACAGGGACATTTAGCCTCTGACTGTTCAATGCTGCCAAAGTGCAATTTATGTGGCTCGGAAGGACACGTTTTTAAGAACTGCCCTCACGCCTACGCCAATAAACTCAAAATGAGAAAGGATGAGGCAGTGCTTGTTTTAGCCAAACCGGCCCGAAAAGCCAAAGCAAACGACAAGTCAAACAAAGAACCCTTGTTGGACAAAGACTCTCAGCCTCCAGCCAGGATCAGTCCTGCTGTGGCTCCGGGGCCTGTGGAAGAGAAATCCACTACGCCCCCACAACCGCAGACTGCACCAGACAAGCACGAGGGTTTGAAAACCCCCGAGAACAGCGAAGCCCCCTCCCCCACTCCTGCTCCTCAGAACGAGGGCCAGTGTTGGGCCCCCCGGTGGAGCGGGTCCAGCGAGGATACCCAGGATTCAGTGGAGCTGCTTTTCTCAGACTGCAAGTGCTACAGATTCCCTCCTCTCCTCCATCCAGTCCATCATAGAGGATCTGCAGCAGCTGGTGGGTGAGGGGGAAGAGGAGAATGGTGCATCGGCTGCACCCCCTTACCCTCAGTGCTCCCAGGAGCTGGACTTGAGGAAAAGGAAAAATGACTCTGTTTTCTCTCCGAGCGAGGAGGAAGGAGAGCATGGTGATGGGGACAGCTGGAACCCCTACACCCCTCCCTCTACCCCCTTCCTTGAAATGGACTCCGTGAACGATTTTACTGCTGCCACCCTGATGAAGGCTCATTCAGAGGATGGCTGGCAGGAAATTGGTAAGAAGAAAAAGAAAAAGAAGAAGGTAACAGGTGAGACAGAAGAGAAATGTGTTTTGTAAAGACTGGTTCACCTTTCTTATGTAATATGGCTCTAAACATAATTTCTCTTAACACCAGAGGTATCAATGACAGAGTTAAATGCCAGTCTGTCTTTGATTACCTCCAGCAGAGAGAGGGAGATGTGTTGATGTTGCAGGAGTGTGCTTTATCCTATCAAGAGAGGTATAAAAGCTTTGAAGATACAGATGCAGCCATTCAAAGTGCGCGTTACAGACACGTACCGCAGGTGACGTCCCTCAGTATGACGCAAGATGACGCGCGGCACCGCAGTACGTGATTGGTTGACCGACAGGGGCACTCGTGGTCCGTTGGTCTGTCGTAGAAAGACTTACAGTAAAAACGTCTTTACTGTGCCCGTTGTAGATATTGAATTTTACCACTGAAGGGAAATCTTAGTAGCTGAGCATAAAAAGAATAGGAGCATACTGTAACGCGTGTGAAAGCCATAAACGATATTAATTTTGGAACATAAACATACAGTATATAGCTGGTCTTGGTACTTTAAAGAAAAAAATACACACCAGTATTCCATTTCTCCCTAAACATTGTAAGCTTCGAAGTCTTTAACGTGATACCGGAGTCAACAAGCATACTTTTAGAATTTGATTAAAAGGGAATATAATATGGAATCGCGTATCTCAAGAATTTAATAACGGTATGATTATATCCGTGTACTGCGGCAGGGCTGTGTAGGGCTGTTTCGCCTGCTTGCTCATGCAAGCTGTCTTGTAGCCTACTGGTCTAGGTGCGTGACTACCAACTAACAGGTTGTGTGTTTGAATCCAGCTGGTGCTGGACCTTCCAGTTTTATTTATTTATTTTTTAATCGCGTAACATAAACTTATTACCGTATGCAAACTGTACTGTATACAGTATGTATATGTATATTTAATGTCTTAACTGTGCCCGTTTAATTGAATTTAAAAAAATTATTTAACACGAACATTAAGCTGTTTACATCTTCCGCCTGAGAACAGTCACCCGTTGCTACCCAACGCAGAATGGTGATTGGCTGACACCATCTGACACCCCTCTGATTGGAGAAAAAAGACGTGCTGGTTTGCTATACATACTGTACCAGGAAGAGGATTTCTTTCTATTCAAAACGTGTATTTTAAAAGTTTAAGAAGTAAAAACCTTACAGCGTACACAGATTTCTAAACTGATCAGGATCGTTATCTTTGTCTTATGCATAATAATGTTCACCGCTCTGTCCAGCAAATTAATAATAAACTTTATTTTATATAGCGTTTTAAACGAATAAGTAATTAGATTGCTCATAAACCTAATCACTTGCTTTTTCTTTTTATTTAGGCTCAGATTTCAACTATAGATCATATTATTAATAACCATAATAACAACCAACCAACAAAAACAACCATATAAACATAATACCAACCAAAAACATAGATAACAACCACAATACAAAATCAAATATATCAAACCATTTTACTCTCGCAAAGTCCTCCAATTATCATAATCCCGCCCCTTATGCAAAACCAAACCTTCCTCCCATCCCAGTTTATCCTGTTTATCATAAACAAAATCCACCTCAATTTTCAACATAAAGCATTACACAAAATCAATACCTCAACACTCCATACTCAACAACGATAATTCACAAACAGCCAGAACATGTAACTACACATTCCCAAACAGACCTAATTTCCATAGCCCCGCCCCTTATGCAAAACCAACATCCCTCCCCTGTTCTCTCTCTCTCCTGGCGGTTGTAATTGTATTTATTTTCAAATAAATTTTAGCAAAGTCATGTATTTTAAAAATCTTAAGATTTTTATATTTATGTCTTTATTTAGTGGTTTCATTAGTGACAAAGGCTAAACTTTCTTGGAAAAATGTCTTTTATGTAAACCATGTTTGCTATTAATTCATTCAGGGCTAAAATATGTTCATTGTATTCTAATGAAAGAAGGGTTCCTTTCGCCGTAGTCGGGAGCCTACTGGGTTTTTGAGGGGGGGGGAGGTGTCTTTCGCTGGAAATCTCGCCTCCTACTTTGAAAATACCCGTGAAACCGGTTCAATTCGTCACAGCCAGCACTCCTGCAGAGAGGGGGGTTGTACTTGCAGTGTATACAGTACACGCGTTATGCTCTTCGTTAATGTCTAAGCCGGAACATATCATTATATCTCATTTTGTATTTCTTAAAAAAAATCGTTTTCCCAGCCTAACAGTATTGTTTTTAACCTGTAAATTTGCTGGACAGAGAGGTGAACATTATTACACAGAAGACAAAGATAGCGATTTACGTTGCATTGTGTATCGTGCTGCTTTAATACAGTTTTAAATAATTGGAAGTCTAAACAGTATCAGCTTTATTTATGGGTTTTAAATAAAGGTGATTTAAACGCGATTTAAATCAATATAAATGTTTATATTGTAACGCATAGGTGACTATTCATTGTTATTAAAATGACTTAAATTCGATCATGTTGTGATATTTAGAAATATACATTTGTTTGGTGCGAGTGAAGTTTTATTTAATCTCTGAGCCATACTGATTCTTCTGGAAGCCAGTTTCCGCCAGGGAGTAAAAAAAAAACACACTATGGTATTCTCTCCAATGCAGTGCAGTTAAAAACATACCTCTGATGCTGCTCCTAAATGAATATCGTTTATGACCATCAGAAGCTTTATGCTCCTTTTCTTTTTTCCAGTGGATTGAACAGGGAGAGGCATTTCATGATGTACTTTTCACTGATGAAACAACAGTGGCTCTGGAACAGTTTTCAACCATGTCGTTTTATAAAAAGGGGAGATATGTACACGTTACTGAAGCTAAAAGTTTAGCCTTTGTCACTAATGTAACCACTAAATAAAGACATATAGAAATCCCTACGTTACAGACTGTATATGGCTGGTATTGGTAGTTTAAAGAAAAAATACACACCAGTATTCCACTTTCTCCCTAAACATTTTAAACATCAGAGTCTTACATGTGGTTATTTATTGCATAATTTAATTTTGAAAGCCACTGAGACATCAGGTACTACTGTTGTATTTATGAAAAAGAAACAAAACAAAAAACATACTAACAACTGTGCCATCCTACTCCTTAGTTAATACATTTTATTATTCATAAACAGTTAACATTGTTAGCAAAATATTTTGAATTATATTTAACCCTATTTTTTCTTTAGTTTTGTATTTAACTTATTATATGATAGTCAGACTTAATGTATATTTGAACAATGAAAATATATTTTTACAAGATTTTACATTAAGCACTTAAAATTAATATGGTTAATAATAGTAAACTGTAACATGCTGTAACAAGATCGGTTAAACTGCGAAGAAAATGCTTTCAGAGAAAATGTTTCAGGTGTGAATAACATAGATCTCTAATGCAATTTCAACCAAACCTGTTCCCACGCACCCTGCCCCCACTACCATTAGAATATACACAAACATTTTAGCGTTTCATTCTGAGTAGAAGACCCTCACACCTGAAGAGTGCTTGCTGTGACGAATTAAACCGGTTTTACAGGTTTCAATCACAGACCATGTGACATGGGACTCAGTAAACTAACAGCGCCACTGGATTTGATAATACCTAACCAAAATCCGCAATATGGAAACAGAACCTGTGTGATTGTTGATAGATGATGTACTCGTAACATTTTTTCAAGACGAACTACAACATTTAAAAAATGACTTGTATGTACTTGATATCTCTAATCAATCCACGGGTCCCAGCACAAAACGAAAGTAAAATGCATACCGTTTCGCGCTTCTTATTAGTTGCTCAAAAGTAATTTGACCGTATGAAATGCATAATATAAACCTAGAAACATATACGTGAGCAGTACTTAAGCACTGTAGTATCGGTGTTAAGACATACCTCTCAAATACTGTAAATCAAGTTAAAAATATCTCAAGACCGATTCTGGTTGTAATGAAACCATGTTTCGTGTATGTTTTCTTTTTCATCTTGAAATAACTCATTTCTAAATACCTTTTTCACTGTTAACATCTTGCAGCAACTTTGCGAACAAAATATACACTCTGACAGTTCATCCTGCTACCAACATTAAATAAAACAAATCTTAAGATTTCTATATTTATGTCTTTATTTAGTGGTTTCATTAGTGACAAAGGCTAAACTTTCTTGGAAAAATGTATTTTATGTGTTGCAGAAAAAACTGACTTGCTTTAACAAAATATGTTTACAAATCCTTTCACCATGCATTTTCGTAGTTAGAAATTATGGAACGCTCTGTTAAAAGCAAAGGAGTTTTTATGTCCGTTGCAGTTCTTTTGCAACATGAATATAATTATATCGTTATTAATTTCTTGAGATACGAGATTCCATATTATATTCCCTTTTAATCAAATTCTAAAAGTATGCTTGTTGACTCCGGTATCACGTTAGTTAAAGACTTCGAAGCTTACAATGTTTAGGGAGAAATGGAATACTGGTGTGTATTTTTTTCTTTAAAGTACCGAGACCAGCCATATACTGTATGTTTATGTTAAGATTTCCCTTCAGTGGTAAAATTAGATATGAATATTCAATACTTAAACGGGCACAGTTAAAACATTAAATATACATATACATATTGTATACAGTACAGTTTGCATACGGTAATATGTTACGCGATTAAAAAATAAATAAATAAAACTGGAAGGTCCAGCACCAGCTGGATTCAAACACACAACCTGCCAGTTGGTAGTCACACACCTAGACCAGTAGGCTACAAGACAGCTCGCATGAACATGCAGGCGAAACAGCCCTACACAGCCCTGCCACAGTACACAGAGAAATGGAATACCGGTGTGTATTTTTCCTTGTGATATTTTAAGCTCTAGTTGAATGATAGGTGTCCCATTTTAAATCATTTTCGTAGTTAGAAATTATGAAACGCCCTGTTAAAAGCAAGGAAGTTTTTATGCCCGTTGAAGTAAAACAAAATGCCTGACAAAGTATGGCTTGGACAGATTCCAAGTGCTTGTACAAATGTGCTAAAGAAATTATACTTTGAGTATACAGCTTGTCCAAAGTCATCCATTATTAATACTATTAGTAATATCTTCGGTAAAGGCTTTGATGCATAAATATTTCTGATAAAGGTAGGTTGTGTACTTTTGTCCAACTGAGCAATCTTGCTTTCATAAAATATACCAACATTTTAATGACTGATGATTAACATGCTGTAATACACAGTTCAAAATTAAAGGCTCAAATGCTGTACATGAGAGGTTAAGCTCCCCCTGGCAGTTTTACAAGGCGACGCCGGATAGTTAGTCACGTGACACACGTGAACCGCGTGATACCCCGGTGGGGTATCCTTTGAAAAGAATGGCCTCTGGCGTGGCCATTCTTTTCAAAGGATGGGCATTCAAATTGAAAAGTATTCAGAGGGTCACAGATGGCAGGTTGCTGTGTGTTGATGTCGAATGGGAGACCGTTAACCTGCGTCTAATCAATGTGTATTGTCCTACTGACGTGGGAGGAAGGGTGGAGCTACTCAAGGCACTCTCTCCCCTATTGTTATGTAGCACAGACGTGATAGTGGGAGGGGATTTTAATTGTATCTTAGAGCACACAGACAGGCAGTCTAGCTCTCCGATAAAATTGGATTCCAGCTCACTGGCCCTGCAAAACTTAGTTCAAGACTTTAAACTCTCAGACACATATAGATGTATATATCCCACAACAGCAGGATATACATGGTCAGGGAGGAATAGCAGCTCCAGAATTGACTATTGCTTTGTCTCAGAGAGAGTGAAAGTTGTTGGGGTCACTCTTCAGCCTGTCTTCTTCTCAGATCATCAGGCTTTAGGGTGTAGAGTGGAACTCCAGGGCGGGACTGTCTTTGGCCCAGGCCTCTGGAAACTCAACACAAAGCTGCTAGAGAACGAGGGGGTAGTATCCCGCTACAAGGAGAAACTATCACAGTGGCTGTCCTTGCAGTGTCTGTACGGGTCAGTAGGAGAGTGGTGGGAGGAGGTGAAGGTGAGGACAAGGGCCTTTTTCATGGCTGAGGGAAGGAAGGCTGCTGCCAGACGGAGAGGAGTGCTAGCCAGGAAACAGAGGCAGCTGCAGCGTCTCTACACGATGCTGCACAGTGGCTTCGATGTGCTCGAGGATATCACCCTTTTAAAAAAGGACATCCGGAGCATAGCGGAAGAAAGTAGTCGAGGAGTGCTGTTAAGAAGCTGAGTGCAGTTCTTGGAAGAAAATGAGAATTGTACTCGCTTCTTTTTCAGGAAAGTGGTAGGCTCCAAGTCTGTCATGGAAAGTGTAGTTGATGAGGAGGGAAGAGAGAGTACAGAGCTGAGTGCTATCCTCTCCTGCATCGAGACCTTCTTGTCACGGAAGTCCAAGAGGACTAACCATGGGGAGCAGGAGGGCGGAAAAAGACCCATATGCGTAGCGGCGAGACGGGAAAAAGGCCCGGGCTCATTAGTGCAAAGAGTTCAGGAATGCCGCTTTACAGAGGAGTACTGCCTGACTGGATCGTTGATGAACGACAGAGGCCACTCCGACCTCTTCTCGGGTTTCTTCAATGACTTACTAAGGATCTTCTTCACATTCGCCCATGCAGGGGAAGCCAGTTACACCAAAGCAAATGCAGGAAAGTGCAATTCAAGCAGAGACCAGGAGGGACTTGTTTACACCGAGAGTGGTCGGAGAATGGAACAATGCGCCCAGCCCTGTTGCTGGAGCCGAATCTTGATGAGATCTTGGGCTCACTAAGAAGCCCCCGCTGGATGCTAATCTTTCTGTTGTTCTTGCAGGTCCTGCGCCGCTACACTACGGAAACAGTGAAAAATGGGAATCAATTTAATTCCTAAGGGTTATGTACTTGTTTTAAGTATCTAATGTAGAAGTTTTAAACAAGTTCAATTACGAAACGGTCTAAATGAATGATATACCGAACTTATGTCCTCTTGATATGTGTAACTCTTTGTAACTGAATGAATTTATATCTTTTGTATTCTGATAACCCTTACGATAAGATCTTTTAGGTTTACATGCATATTCTATATATTAATAAATGTATCCTCGTGTATTAGTACCTGCGTGTGCGTTGTTTGAGTTATATCGCATGGTTGGATTCTAAGACCATTAAAAGAATCAATTTTGTGATTTACTGCCACAAAAATAATTGTCCCAGTAAATGCCCAAACCCCTACAGAACTGGTGCCTCGTGAGAGCACACTACAACAGTGTGTGATCTCCTGTCCCAGCCTGAGGAGCAGACAGCGAGCCTGTCTCTCAATAATACTAAAAATACAGTGTGTGATTCCCTGCCCCAGCCAGAGGAACAGACAGTGAGCCTGTCTCTCAATAATAATAATACAGTGTGTGATATCCTGCCCCAGCCTGAGGAATAGACAGTGAGCCTGTCTCTCAATAATAATAATACAGTGTGTGATTTCCTGTCCCAGCCTGGGGAACAGTGAGCCAGATACTCAATAATAATAATACAGTGTGTGATCTCCTGTCCCAGCCTGGGAAACAGTGAGTCAGACTCTCAATAATTATAATACAGTAGAATATATACTGTATTCTACTGTCCCAGCCTGAGGAACAGACAGTGAGCCAGTATCTCAATAATAATAATACAGTGCGTGAATTCCTGTACTAGCCTGAGGAACAGACAGCGAGCCTGTCTCTCAATAATAATAATACAGTGTGTGACCTCCTTTCCCAGCTTGGGGAACAGTGAGCCAGACTCTCAATAATAATAATACAGTGTGATCTACTGTCCCAGCCTGAGGAACAGTGAGTTTATCTGTCAATATTAATAATACAGTGTGATCTCCTGTCCCATCCTGAGGAACAGTGAGCTTGTCTCTCAATAATAATAATACAGTGTGATCTCCTGTCCCAGCCTGAGGAACCGTGAGCCTGTCTCTCTATAATAATAATACAGTGTGTGATCTCCTGTCCCAGCCTGAGGAACAGACAGTGAGCCTGTCTCTCAAAGATAATAATAATACAGTGTGTGACCTCCTGTCCCAGCCTGAGGAACAGACAGTGAGCCTGTCTCTCAATAATAATAATACAGTGTGTGATCTCCTGTCCCAGCCCGAGGAACAGTGAGCCAGACTCTCAATATTAATAATACAGTGTGATCTACTGTCCCAGCCTGAGGAACAGTGAGCTTGTCTCTCAATAATTATAATACAGTGTGTGACCTCCTGTCCCAGACTGAGGAAAAGACAGTGAGTCTGTCTCTAAATTATAATAATACAGTGTGGTATCTCCTGTCCCAGCCTCGGGAACAGTGAGCCAGACTCTCAATAATAATAATACAGTGTGATCTACTGTCCCAGCCTGAGGAACAGACAGTGAGCCAGTATCTCAACAATAATAATACAGTGTGTGATCTCCTGTCCCAGCCTGAGGAACAGACAGTGAGCCTCTCTCTCAGTAATAATAATACAGTGTGTGATCTACTGTCCCAGCCCAAACGAAGACACAGTGAGCCTGTCTCTCAATAATAATAATACAGTGTGTGATCTCCTGTTCCAGTCTGGGGAACAGAAAGTGAGCCTGTCTCTCAGTAATAATAATCCAGTGTGTGATCTCCTGTCCCAGCCTGAGGAACAGACAGTGAGCCTGTCTCTAAATAATAATAATACAGTGTGTGATCTCCTGTCCCAGCCTGAGGAACAGTGAGCCTGTCTCTCAATAATAATAATACAGTGTGTGCTCTCCTGTCCCAGCCTGAGGAACAGTGAGCAGTCCTAATAGTTACCGCTTTCCTGATTTAGCTCAGCAGCTTTTATTTTGCATTAAGCTCAGGCAACTTGTGAGAACAGGTTGGGTTTGCTGTGCTCAACTGGCTCAGCGTCTTCGTGTCGTAGCGCCGCAACGGTGTGTTTTCCTTCCTTCTCTTTTCAGCCCGGAAGAAACATTTTACTTGTTCCTTTTGTAGCCCACGCATGCCGACGCCTGTGTTGTGTTGTGGATTTTCTCCTTTTTGAATTTGTACTCCTCCTCCCTCTCTCTACCTCTCCCTCTCTCTACCTCTCCCTTTTCCCCTCCCTACCTCTCTCCCTACCTCTACCTCTCCCTCTCTCTACCTCTCCCTCTCTCCCTAACCCCCTCTCTCTCCACCTCTCTCTCTCTCTCTCGCCCTCCACCTCTCTCCCTCTCTCTACCTCTCTACAGCTCTACGTCTCTCTACCTCTCCCTACCCCTCTCTGCTCTCTCTCTCACTCTGGAGTTTATTTTCCAGACAGAAATCCAGCTCCGTCCCTCCTGTGGAAGATAGGTGATGCAGGATGAGAGCCCCTAACCGAGAGCACTGCAGCGGCAGGTTCTGTGGTCTGTTTCAAATCCGCCCGCGATGAGACACCGAGGAGAAATGAAGAGCCCCAGTCGCGCTAGAAAATCACCCGGGAAAGAGACTTTCAATGTAGGAAAAAAAAGTCGTTAGTAACAGACATAATATGTTTGTTTTGTTTTTTTAATCGCTGCGATGTGTGACTAAGCTCATACGACTAAGAGTTGCCCCCTTTGTCAAGATCTGGTAACCTGCTCGTCGCTGGTGGGCCAGATCGTGTCCCCCATCACTATACTGGGGCATTAGGACCCACACAGACCGCAGGATGAGCGCCCCCTGCTGGCCCCACAGAGAGGGAAAGGTAAAAGTAGGGAGAGAGGTAGGGAGGGGAAAAGGGAGAGGTAGGGAGAGAGGTAGAGAGAGGGAGAGGTAGAGGTAGGGAGAGAGAGGAGGAGTACAAATTCAAGCAGAAGCCTGAGTGGAGCACTGTCGTATGGCCCTGACATCAATCCCTCAACTCTCTGCATAAAGCAGTGTCTTATGGCCATGACATCCCACCCCCACCACTCTCAGTGGAAAGCACTATCATATCCCACCTCCTCCGCTCTCTGCGAAAAGCAGTATCTTCAGGCCCTGACATCCCACCCCCACCACTCTCTGCCTAGAGAAGTATCGTCAGGCCCTGACACCCACCCCTCCACTCTCTGCGTTAAGCTGTGTTGTCAGGCCCTGACATTCCACCCCTGCCACTCTCTGTGTAAAGCAGTGTCATATGGCCCTGACATCCCAACCCCGCCACTCTTTGTGTAAAGCAGTGTCATATGGCCCTGACATCCCACCCCCACCACTCTCTGTGTAAAGGACTGTTGTATGGCCCTGACATCACACCCCCACCACTCTCTGCAGAAAGCACTGTCATATAGCCCTGACACCCACCCCTCCACTCTTTGAATAAAGCAGTGTCGTCTAGCCCTGACATCCCACCCCCGCCACTCTCTATGTAAAGAAGTGTCGTATGGCCCTGACATCCCACCCCGCCACTCTCTGCGTAAAGAAGTGTCGTATGGCCCTGACATCCCACCCCCGCCACTCTCTGTGTAAAGCAGTATCTTCAGGCCCTGACATCCCACCCCCACCACTCTCTGCCTAGAGAAGTATCGTCAGGCCCTGACACCCACCCCTCCACTCTCTGTGTTAAGCTGTGTTGTTAGGCCCTGACATCCCACCCCCGCCACTCTCTGTGTAAAGCAGTGTCATATGGCCCTGACATCCCACCCCCGCCACTCTCTACGTAAAGAAGTGTCGTATGGCCCTGACATCCCACCCCCACCACTCTCTGTGGAAAGCAGTGTCATATGGCCCTGACATCCCACCCCCGCCACTCTCTACGTAAAGAAGTGTCGTATGGCCCTGACATCCCACCCCCACCACTCTCTGCGTAAAGAAGTGTCGTATGGCCCTGACATCCCACCCCCACCACTCTCTGCCTAGAGAAGTATCGTCAGGCCCTGACACCCACCCCTCCACTCTCTGCGTTAAGCTGTGTTGTCAGGCCCTGACATTCCACCCCTGCCACTCTCTGTGTAAAGCAGTGTCATATGGCCCTGACATCCCACCCCCGCCACTCTCTACGTAAAGAAGTGTCGTATGGCCCTGACATCCCACCCCCACCACTAACTGCGTGAAGTAGTATTGTCAGGCCCTGACATCCCACTCCCGCCACTGTCTACGTAAAGAAGTGTTGTATGGCCCTGACACCCACCCCTCCACTCTCTGCATTAAGCAGTGTTGTTAGGCCCTGACATCCCACCCCCGCCACTCTCTGTGTAAAGCAGTGTCATATGGCCCTGACATCCCACCCCCGCCACTCTCTACGTAAAGAAGTGTCGTATGGCCCTGACATCCCACCCCCACCACTCTCTGCGTAAAGAAGTGTCGTATGGCCCTGACATCCCACCCCCACCACTCTCTGCCTAGAGAAGTATCGTCAGGCCCTGACACCCACCCCTCCACTCTCTGCGTTAAGCTGTGTTGTCAGGCCCTGACATTCCACCCCTGCCACTCTCTGTGTAAAGCAGTGTCATATGGCCCTGACATCCCACCCCCGCCACTCTCTACGTAAAGAAGTGTCGTATGGCCCTGACATCCCACCCCCACCACTAACTGCGTGAAGTAGTATTGTCAGGCCCTGACATCCCACTCCCGCCACTGTCTACGTAAAGAAGTGTTGTATGGCCCTGACACCCACCCCTCCACTCTCTGCATTAAGCAGTGTTGTTAGGCCCTGACATCCCACCCCCGCCACTCTCTGTGTAAAGCAGTGTCATATGGCCCTGACATCCCACCCCCGCCACTCTCTACGTAAAGAAGTGTCGTATGGCCCTGACACCCACCCGTCCACTCTGTGCTTAAAGCAGTGACATCAAACTCTGACATTCCACCCCTTCCACTCTCTGCGTAAAGCACTGTCGTATGGCCCTGACATCCCACCCCCTCCACTCTCTGCATTAAGCAGTGTCGTTAGGCCCTGACATCCCACCCCCGCCACTCTCTGCATAAAGCACTGTCGTATGGCCCTGACACCAATCCCTCCACTCTCTGCATTAAGCAGTGTCGTTAGGCCCTGACATCCAATCCCCGCCACTCTCTGCGTAAAGCAGTCGTACGACCCTGACACCCACACCGCTACTCTCTACGTAAAGAAGTGTCGTATGGCCCTGACACCCACCCCTCCATTCTCTGCGTTAAGCAGTGTTGTCAGGCCCTGACATCCCTCCCCCTCCACTCTCTGTGTAAAGCACTGTCGTCAGGCTCTGACATCCCACCTCCTCCGCTCTCTGCGTAAAGCAGTGTCGTACGACCCTGACATCCCACCCCTGCCACTCTCTGCATAATTTAGTGTCGTCAGGCCCTGACATCCCACCCTTGCCACTCCCTGGGTAAAGCATTTTCGTACGACCCTGACATCCGTCCCCCACCACTCTCTGCGTAAAGCAATGTCATATGGCCCCGGCATCCCACCCCCGCCACTCTCTGTGTAAAGCAGTGTCGTATGGCCCTGACATCCAACCCCGCCACTCTCTGCGTAAAGCAGTATCGTCAGGCCCTGACATCCCACCCCTGCCTCTCTCTGCGTAAAGAAGTTTCGTATAGCCCTGACACCCACCCCTCCACTCTCTGCATTAAGCAGTGTTGTCAGGCCCTAATATCCCAACCCCACCACTCTCTGTGTAAAGCAGTGTCGTATAGTCCTGACATCCCACTCCCGCCACTCTCTGCGTAAAGAAGTGTCGTTTGGCCCTGACATCCCACCCCTGCCACTCCCTGCGTAAAGAAGTGTCGTATGGCCCTGACACCCACCCATTGCGTTTAGGTTGCAGCTTTCCCTGGAGACCATTGTTTAAATCCCACTTCTGACAAAGGAGAAACGATAAAATCCCTAGGTAGAAAGCATCTCGCATTTCACGTGTTTAATGTTAATTGTCTCAGTGGTTGCCTCAGTGAATGATGGATCTTCTCTCTTGCAGGGTGACGGCAAACTTCTTCAGAGAGGGAGTCTCCCACGTACGGCTTTTCTTCATCAAGAGCAGAGACAAAAGAAACAGACTTCAAACTGAAATTAATTACTTCTTGAGCGTTTACGACCGTCTTTAAAAAGCTGAGAGCAGGCGAAAACGTCTTTTGAAATCAGGAAATGTCTGCTGACAGTAAACAGCTCCTCTTTAGTACAGTGCTAAGTACCCCTGTTTGGTGCGCAGCAACTGGGTACGTTTCTGTGAAAGGGCCGTGGTTTATTTTTTTTTAATTGTTGAATCATATTGAAATGTTAAAGAACGGAGGGAAAATTGCTGTTGACCAGGATGGCCGAGTGGTTAAGGTGTTAGATTTAAGATCCCAAAAACAAATGTCCATGTGGGTTCAAACCCCACGCCTGGTAGGTTCTTGTAAATATTCTGAAGTGAGAGATAACTTTGAAGACTTACACTCTATTTAAATGTCATTTCACTTAATTTCAGTTCTCTTCACTCCCTGGGATAACTGAACTCACAAACGCATAGTGAAGGCTTTACATGCATTATCTGTGATACAGCTTCTAATAAGAACGGAATTAAAGTGTATTAATAATAAATGACATTGTTTTAAATAAACGTGTATTGATAAACTTCATAATTAATAAAAGTGGTGTGACAGGAAAGCAAATTAAATATTACAATGATATTCCAAGCAACTGATGCGTAAATTCATTATGTCGCGACAATTTTATTCCCACTATAAAGGGTAATATTCTAATGTAGATCCAGTGTTCCGCTTAGTCTGCTTCTGAATTTCTTCATTTCAGTCTGTCCTCTATTTCAGTAACCTCTAAAGGGCGCAGGATTGGGTTCCTTGAAGTGAAGAACAGGTTAATTAAGGAGCTGTGGACTGATTTCTGCGGCCGAGTTCGTTGTAGTCTTAAGTTCAAGAATTCTTCGATTCTTCGGCATTTGTGTCTCATGCCGATCCTCTTCTCGATCCAAATGAAAGGTTTAATATGATCCCTTGAGAAAGAAAAGAGTCAATTTCCGCCTGGAATGATTGATGGCCCACCAAACATTTTGTAATATCCCCGGAAGTGTATACAGTAGAATCCTGGTTCGTAGCTTCAATTCAAGGTAACCAAGTCTAAGGAAAAGAGTTGGAAACTTGATGTCTTACTGGGATTTAAATAACCTGGAACATTTCACTACATTGGGCAGTGTGTGCGAGGAAACAGCTCCTGTTATCCCTTCGATAACTCAGATGGTAGAGCGGAGGACTGTAGTAGGAACACCTGGGAATCCTTAGGTTGCTGATTCGACTCCGGCTTGAAGGACGGCGACTTTTGTGTACTTTAATCAAAGACAATAAATAACTATCACTCACAAGTTGATCAGAAGCTCAGTAAACGACGAAGCAGAGGCTCCTGTTCCAAATTCCCCTCACGTCTGATGGTCTTGTTCTGACCGAGATCAATCTAAATTGGTGGAAGGGATTTTAACTAATCTGGTCTTTGAATTCAGGGACTGCTCTGTCTGCTTTGTAATTCAAAAATAGATACCAATGTCAAGTTTTTTGTAGATAAAGTGTTGTCTGTTTTCAAAAGTTAGGTACTTAATTGGCTTTATGATTTGGTATTGATTTTGTATAGTTATATTATTACGTTTGTGCTTTCTCTGTTTTTATCGTATTGTGAACTTATTTTTAAATCAAATGCTTACAAAGGCAAACAGGACACACAGTACAAGCTACTCTGCACTTTTGGGAGGATAACAGGTTCGATATAAAATCGCAAAAATGTAAAAGGGGAAAATACCCCAGACTGCGTGTGAATCCCTCCTTGAGGTAGGCTGTTGTTCTATTGTTAGATAAATACGACGTACTGTGCACAAAATGCTGCATAAAACAACCTGATATTTTAATAATTATTATTTTATAATTTGATAAGTGTGAGGCCCCGGATTCAGTTCACGTTATCTTCAGTCCTAATTTTTTTTAAACATGAGATCTTCCCTTCCTCTTTATTTACACGTGTATACTAAATATAGTAATAAATATAGTCCCACCCTACATCGACATTAAAAGAAATTAAGGAGCACAAAATGCGTTACTTGAAGAATGCATATGCAAGGCAGGTGGCCAGGAGATCTGGACACTGAAAATAATAAGTTTCTGGTTCTAACTGTTAGGACAATTAGACAGGGTTTGCAAATGGTGGACAAAAATCGTCTTAATTTCCATTGTAATATTTTTTTTCTTGGAAATGTAGAAGTTGTGCATTTTAAAATTTATATTTGAATCAAAATGTGTTTTTGTTTTAGTGCGTTAATGTAATTAGTTTGTGTTTGTCATTACTATACTGTATATTGCCATGTTACCAGAATTTGTAGCTGAAGTTTAAGACTAGTTGTGTTTTTTATGATTATTGCCCATATGTTGATTGTTGATCGATTGTATATAATGTATAATTTGAAATACATATTTTTCAGGTGTGAATGTGTATTTTCTGAATAAATTTCTAAACCAAATCATTGGCTTGATTTACTAGTTTCTACACCTGTAAAACCTATCTTTGATGTATAATAGACCTCTACCCATAAACGTATAATAGACCTCTAAAGTTATCCATATAATAGTCCTCTAACCATATGTGTATAATAGTCCTCTAAAGTTATCCGTATAATAGACCTCTAAATTTATCCATATAATAGAACTCCAACCATTTATGTATAATGAACATCTAATCATAGACGTATAATTGACGCATAACAATAGACGTATATTAGAATTTCATTCTAGATGAATTGCAGACCACATTTATACGTCTAAGGTATGCGTTTAATAGACATATATTATACGTCTTTTGCCCACTGGGGTGTATCAGGCTAAGCGTAAGTATAAGTGTATAGATGAAACCTTTAATGTATTGTTCGGTTTCAATCAAAGTGCTTTACGACTACAAGAGAGAAGTATAGTAAGAAGGATGGAACAAAATGTATGATTTATTGGAAGAAAACTTTTTTATTTATAAGCTTGTGTCATCCAGCTCTAATACAAAAGCGACTCGCATCTTCAGCCCTTTTTTTGTTTGTGATCATCAATTTCTTTAGTTATAATCAACATTGAACTTTTTTAAAAATTAAACAACAATAATCAAACACGCAGACAGATTTTTTAAAAGTATTAGGAGTTGACAGGGTGCCCCTTCGGAATAGTCGTCAGAAAATGTGAGAAAAGGAAAGTTACGTACAGTAAGCTCTCATACACAGTATTCGACATTGGAATCTGATTACAAAAAAACTACCTGTCTCCCCAGCATTTATCGGTGCTGTTGTTTTCTGAGTTCTCTTAAGAAATACCAAATTATCTCCTAATTGCGACTCGCTCGCTGAATGATCTCTCAAGAAATCCCGAGTGAGATTCAACAGGTGTTTCCTGCAACAGCCACGACAAGTGTGAAGACGTTCTCTGGATTTCCCGAATATGACGTTAAATTAGTTCAAATCATTTACCAGGCTTCCCACGTACAAAAAGGCCCAAGGACTCCAGCAGTCTTACAACCACTGTCCTGTTTGTCTCACCAGACACGATCTCTATTCTGTTGTAATCCACGATGACCCCGTTCTTCAGGTGATTTATCATGTCCTTCCTCGCCTGTTGAGAGGCCACCCTGATCTCCTCTGCCGTGGCGTGCTTCATACACGCCCTCTTCAAGTGAGCAGGAAGCTGATCAAAAGTATTCAGGCACACCTTGCACACCAGGGGAATCCTTGCAGGTTTCCTTTGAAAATAAATAATATAATTTGTGTATAGAAACAAGCTAAGACTGATTTCTTAAATTATCCTTAATTTTCTCTCTCATAGTTTGAGCATAATGATTTTATTGTATTTATATCAGACTTGCTCATTGCTCCAAACGAAATAATGGCTTAATATAAAAAAGTGAACTCTTACTTGGTCTCAGTCACAGACTTTCTAATAGGAGCCATTGTGGAGTTCAAAAACTGCTGGTCCTAGAAGTGGGGAAGGAATTTTATAAGATAAATTGAATTACAACAGAAGGACTGGCTGAGGGAACACTGGAATATATACAAATTCCAACTAGTGAGGAGTCCATATAGACACAGCTACCTTTCATATTCAGTATAAGATGGAGAGATGAATTGGCCCTGAAAATTCACTGCAATGAGAGACTGCTCCTGCCACTGTATATGAACAAACATACATGCTCATCTATATTCATTTGCAGTTACATTATTGCAATGAATCTGTATCCAAAAAAGGATGTGCTCCATCTCGTCAGTAGATTGGATTCCAAAACTGATTTGGGTCAATATACATTACCTTAGAAGATAAGGTACAGTCTACTGTAGGGAACCATTAACTTATAAAGCATTGGCCTTCCCTGGGGGGCAGGTAGGTGCAAAAGATAAACCTTTATCCTATCTTTATCTTAAGATAAGTGGCCAAGCAGTATTTTTCCAAGTTTCACCAAGCTCATCATGTTGCCATAGTAGACAAAGTTCTATAAAATGTCAAATAACTTTAAAATAAAAAGCATCTTGGTCTTTCAATACTGTACAAGGTGAATTAAACTGTCCCTGGTAATGCAAATTAATGAGAAGCATCCCAGAAACTTTACCTCTAGAAACATTAGCTGTTTTATATCATGTAATTTAGTGTGATGTTGTCAGAATTCAAGGACATTATCACACACAGAAATTGGTTCAGTTGAATCTAAAAAACACAGCTAAACATGGGTTTAAATGTAAAATAGAAGTCTTACCTCTTGTCAAAAGATTTAATTCAAGAAGTGAACCTCAGATCCTTCTTTGAAAAAAGTAAGTTAAAATGAAAATGATTGTTAAAAACTGGGCTTTCAATAAATGACAAGTTTAATCTAATACTGCTCTGATCATGGTAGCAGGAAGGTGTGTAAATTACTCTGTACCTTCTCCCCAGGTGTCTAAAAGACTGACCATTTCCAGAGATGGCTGTTGAAAGCCACTTTCTACTAAAGTTAAAGTTCTACTAAATAATCCATGTAATCCATGTTACACCTCATTCACCTTGTTTTTTTTTTATTTTAACCCTGAGATTATAGAGGTTTAACGCCTATGGTACCCATATTCACCCTTTATTTAATACACCATGAATTTAATATGCATTCTTAAATACTAAAAAGAGCTCTCAATAAATTAAATGCCCCATTGAACTGGCCCTGATTATACAATGCAAGGAGAAGTCTTCTAAGCCAATACTTGTTACCAGAAAGAGGCTTTATTTCAATTGTACAATATACAAAACAATACCATTTAACACAAAGATATATTCCACACCGTGGCATGCACATGATGAGATTCTTGATATTAGATTAGAAAAAAAATATCAATGCACTGAGAGAGGCTTATTAATAAAGATGCATCTGCCTGAATGCATATTAGTTTTAAAAGGTTATCAGCAAATGCATTTAAAAGTAAAAATGTAAAGTCTTACCTCTTGATCGTGGTGGTGATTCAATATCCAGGACCTTAGTCAAGTCACAGAGTTACTGTACCTCCTGTCTCGATTGCAGGTGAAAAGTGAAAGGTATATTGCACTCAGCAGAAAGTTACCCCGAGCAAAGACTCCACCCCTCCCAGAAAACAGCACTCCCCTTTGGCAAAGCAGTGGGTGGAGGAAGCCTTTGCTACCATTATCAAACACAGAAATCGTTATAATTTAATTTTAAAAACATGGCTAAGCATTGGTTTAAAGTATATTCAACCGTGCAGGTGCATCCAAAGAAATAGAGTTTCCCAAGCCCTCAGAAAGAATTACCATTTCCAAAGATGTCTGTTGTAATTTACACACCTTGCCCCAAGGTCCAGTCAGTCAAAAGCATCTTTATTAATAAGCCTCAGTGCCTTGGTATTTTTTACTAATCTAATATCAAGAATCTCACCATGTGCATGCTGAGCTGTGGAATATATGTATTGTTTTATATACTGTAAAATCGAAATACCACCTCTTTCTGGTTACTTATCCTTTATTGCATAATCAGGGCCAAATAAAACTAAATCAGTGTCACCTGCTGGGTTCAAAATGCCTTCAGGGGACACCAAATAGGAGGCACTGGACTATAAATACCCATCCATGTTAAAACACATTTACCAAGGGTTTTTTAGTTTACTCTGAGCTTTGAGAGATTTAATACCTATGGTACCCATATTCATCCTTTATTTAAGGGAAGTACACATCCTAGACACACTGGAAACCCTCTTGCCCCAAGGGAAGACCGATACTTTGGATGGTAATGATTGAACCTGGCTTACAACAGACATCTTTGGAAATGGTAATTCTTTCAGACGGCTTGGCAAACGATCTGCCCCAGCTAAGACGGGTACTTTGGATGTTAATGCTTGAAACTAGACATCTTTGGAAATGGTAATTCTTTCCGAGGGCTTGGGAAAATCTATTTCTTTGGATGCACCTGCACTGTTGAATATACTTTAAACCCATGCTTAACCATGTTTTTAAATTAAATTATAACAAGACAGGAGGTACAGTAACTCTGAGACTTGACTAAGGTCCTGGATATTGAATCACCACCACGATCAAGAGGTAAGACTTTACATTTTTACTTTTAAATGCATTTGCTGATAACCTTTTAAAACTAATATGCAGTCAGGCAGATGCATCTTTATTCTTAAGCGTCTCTCAGTGCATTGATATTGTTTTTACTAATCTAATATCAAGAATCTCATCATGTGCATGCTGAGGTGTGGACTATATCTTTGTGTTAAATGGTATTGTTTTGTATATTGTATAATTGAAATACAGCCTCTTTCTGGTTACAAGTATTGGCTTAGAAGACTTCTCCTTGCATTGTATAATCAGGGCCAGTTCAATGGGGCATTTAATTAATTGAGAGCTCTTTCTAGTAGATATGAATGCAGAATGGATACAGATTAATTGCAATAGTGTAACTGCAAATGAATATAGATGAGAATGTTCACTTTTTTATGAAACCATCATTTATTTTGGAGCAATGAGCAATACAATAAAATCATTATGCTCAAACTATGAGAGAGAAAATTAAGGATAATTTAAGAAATCAGTCTTAGCTCGTTTCTATACACAAATTATATTATTTATTTTCAAAGGAAACCCGTGAGGATTCTCCTGGTGTGCAAGATGTGCCTGAATAATTTTGATCAGCTTCCTGCTCACTTGAAGAGGGCGTGTATGAAGCACGCCACGGCAGAGGAGATCACGATGGCCTCTCAACAGGCGAGGAAGGACATGATGAATCACCTGAAGAACGGGGTCATCGTGGATTACAACAGAATAGAGATCGTGTCTGGTGAGGCAAACAGGATAGCGGTTGTAAGACTGCTAGAGTCCTTGGGCCTTTTTGTACGTGGGAAGCCTGAAGACACATTGGCAAGGTGAGATATTTTTAATTTGTAAGGCTTCTGTAGTTTCTTTTTGAAATCATTGTTACAACATATTATGTAAAAGCATGTTGAAAAGAATCTACCTGTATTCCAGTGGCCCTGAGCAAGAGGCCACTGTCCAGGAGGAAGAGATGCCAGAGGCTGCTCCAGAAACTGAAGCAGAAGTGGAGGAGGAAGGGGAAGATGGGGAACAGTAAGACTCTCTGCTCAATAGGGTTTCTAGTGCTTTATTTTTTATTTGCACGTTGTATGTATAAAAATTGATTTTGTTTCACAGAGGCAAGAAAAAATGTAGCCTTAATTGGGATGTCAGTTAATTGGTAGATATACATATTCACACGGGGCCACATCTAAAGCCATTTTCTCCCAGAAGCCAACTAAGAAAACGGAAATACTTATAATACATGTAATTGTCCATGTGTCTTATATCTACAGGGTGTCAGTTAAAGGTAATCTAAAAGCTCTCCGAAAAAGAGTTGCCCTGGCTGGACTTTACAGAAAACACTCTCTTGATTCTCCTATCCTGGCTGGCTTTAAACAATACCTTATCCAGGGCCTGGGAATGGTAAACTGCTCCAAGGAGGTAGGTATTTGGTACATGGTTTTACTCGGCTTAAACTTCACATACTACTGATGTTGGTCATAAAAATAATGACTTTCTCTATATATGTTTTTCAGGTTGAAAATGTCTCCAGGTTCCTGTTTTTTATGCATCCATCAGAAGTTTCCTTAAGTTTGTTGAAGGACATTTCCAAAATGCAGACATTTGTTTCCCAGTTGAAGATGACTGGGCTGTCTCACCAAACCATTGCAGGTTATATCATTAATATCAGCAGATTCCTGCTCTTCATCCTAAAAAACACTAACCTGCAAGTGGAGGATCCCAGTCTAGCTAAGAGTTTAATAGACTTCCAGAGCAATCTAAAGGATATAAAAAAGAGAAACAACAAGAGTGTCAGACAGGAAATAACCAGAAAGAGGTACTTTACTTATTAAATGTTGGTTCAACTTGTACTTGCTTTTCTATTCAAACACATGAATGTTGCCTTTTGGAGGCTGATAGTATTGCTCTCTCTCCCCCAGACAAACACAGCTGAAAAGTCCTCCACCTAAACTAAGCGATTGCTTGAAGGTGTTGAGTGTTGCAAAGAAAGATGTGCAGCAGATACTGGGCAAGACACACACCTCTGCAGACATCACCACAAGTGAGCGGATTGTTGTGATGCTTTACCTGCAGGCCATTCTCCAGCTGAAGCACCTTCAGCGCCCAGGGGTGGTAAAGAATATGACAGTAAGCATCCCTTCATACAACCGAGAATTTTGATTATAGATGTTCTTTTTGAGAAATTGAATTTAATTAATATTTGTATTAAAAAATCTTCTGAATTCAGGTCCTGGATTGGATACAGCGAAAAATTGTTGTGAATAAAAGTGGGTAAAAACAGGGTAATAATCTCTGTCAAAAAGCGCATGGCTGCAACTCAGCGACTAGCTTCCTTTGCACTAAATGAAGAAGAGGAAAAGGTGAGTTGAAGGTTTTATTGATATTTCATTGCTAAAAACTGTCTTTTTGCATTCAATGGTATGTGAAGAATACTGCATTTAAACTGCATTTTTATTTTTTATTTTCTCAGATGTTTCACTGCTACTTTATTAAGTTACGCTGTGATGCAAACTGCAGAATGGAAATAGAACATTTTTTGTGTATGCAGGAGGAGAACCAGTTCACAATCCTACCTATGATCTGCAAAGTCTGCATGAGAAGTAAATTGAAATATAAAATTATTTTGATGTATTTTCTTTTTACTTTTCTGTGGCTTGAAAACAACTATTTTATATATGTTTGTTTTGCAGGTACCACCTACCACTGATTACTTGCTATGTTGCAAGAAGGGCATTTGAAATGGAAATAAAGACGCTACCTATTGATCAGAAAACTGTCCTGAATGATTATTTAGGTGTTTCAAATGGAACTGTTGAAAACCTAGCCAGAAGGCTGACAGATGAGGACATGTGCTCAGCCAGCGAACTAATTCATGGCATTGTAGAAGCAGGATCTCTGTAAGTGTCACAGTGATATCCAAATTCAGTATTTGAAAGTCAATATTTAGGATAAACATACATTTCTCATATTTTTTTAAACTTCAGTTCAGGATCAGGAGAGCAATCTTCAGGCTATGGACAAGAATGTACAGCTGCTATACGGTAAGTTTTAATTCAATACCCCTCTTTCAGTTACCTTTTAGCCACTCTGTCTTAGATCTGAGATATTTAAGTTTTCTTTTTACAAATAGGTCCACTGTGGCAGCTGCTGCATATAGATGCCCAAAGATGGATGATGCTGCAGCCTTCCAGAAGTTGATACAGATTTTTCCCGTGACATTAGATGGGCAGCCTCCTAGAAAGAAAGAGCGCCTGAGAGTGACCGGCATTCACGACCGCCACTGTTACAATAGATGGAGAGCTGAGCAGAGGAAAAGGAGGCAACAGAACATATTCGGTAAGAACAGGATTTCTTCCCTTTTTAAAGAGTAATATTTCAAGAGTCTATTACTGGATATATTCTTTGGGTGGATTTCTGATTTCTCACTACAGATCAATACAATAGACGGTTCCCAACAGAAAGCCAAGTGACCCATTATATAGAAAAAATGGGATGGTCAACCAATACACCAGCTGTGTCCGAGGTACTTCAGAACTGGAAGTCCATATAGAAGTCCAACCAAATGGCAAGGACATTGAAAATCTGGTAAAACTCCAAACCTGGAGAGGCCTGCACATCGTTGACGATCCTGTGAAAGGGAAGAAGGTTATAACTTCCAGGCGTTTCCAGAAGGGAGAGGTGGTGTGTGATTACCATGGCAAGGTTATCACAAAGACAGCTGGAGAAGCCTTAATGGCACAGATGGCAGAAGGAGACATGGGACATCTATTCTTTTTTGATGGACCTAAACAAAAAATGTGCATTGATTCGCGTGAGGAACACTGCACCTGCCACCCGGATATGGACACAATTGGAAGGCGCATAAATCATTCAAACAAAAAAGCCAACCTCAGACCAATTAAAGAATCTTTTGTAATTGACGAAAAGACTGACATAACAATTCTGTTCTTTGCAAAAAGAGAGATTGCAGTGGGAGAAGAGCTCCTATATGATTATGGTGTCTCCAGGAAGTCGTTTAATGGAGAAGGACAATCTCTGGAGTGGTTGGACGAATGATCATAAAATAAAGCTTTTATTTTAATTAGATTTGTTGATTTATTGGTACATGCCCAGGGCAATAAGCAGTCTGAGGATTTATTTCCAGACGGCATAGATCAGTGAAGTAGTGCAACACACTGGATCATTATATTATTAGAATCTATTCTACTTAAATTATTAAGTAGGTTAGGGTTAGGGTTAGGTGCAGGAACACTGTATTCAGGATGTGTTTGCAGTGATTCTGTGTCTCTAGCTTCAACACAGTGATATATATATATATATGCTCAGTGATTTATTGGTACATGCCCAGGGCAATAATCAGAATGAGGATTTATTTCCAGACGGGCTACAGGTAGTGTTGTGAAATACTTCAATACACTGGATCGCAGATTTAGACCCCCTGCACTTTTCTCCTTAAAAACCAACAAATGAAGATATGTAGCAATCACATTGTAGCAGGGGTGACATTGACTTAGTGCTTCTACTACTGGACTTGTGGTAAATGATCATGTTTTACCAGAGATTCTGTTTGGGATTCAGTTGTGCATTCTGAAAGCAATCCCTTTAAAAAAATGATACATTCTGGATGAGGACAAGAGTGCAGGACTTGCATATCTAGGATGTGTTTGCAGTGATTCTGTGTCTCCAGCTTCAATGCAGTGATATATAGTTTTGCTCCTGTAATGTACTGGTACATGATGATCCTTATCCTTATATCATGTAGTGCGTCATTTGGACACTTTGTGGGCTTGAAACACAAAGAAAATCATGTTCTATGGTACAAGATAAATACAAACCTTAAGCTTTTATTTTAATTAGATATGTTTATAAAGCATTAGCAATCATTTATTACATTAATATATGTGAAAATAACATTTTAGCATCTTACGTTTAGTATATTTAGTCCCTAATGCTGAAAGAAATGATCATTTGTTTAACATGCACAGGTGTCTCAAAGGATGCAGTGCTCCTGAAGGGCTCTCAAACCCTGCATTTCAGATTCCTAGTTGTATCCCTCACATGTGGCACCTCAGAATGACTTCTAACCTTACCTGTGGTGTCTTTAATCCCTATTGCTCAAGCATGGTGAACGTACTGCATACATGTGTTTGACAATGAGGAATGGGCCCCTGTCACACTCATTTGCCTGTTTCACAAATGATCGTATTTTACTAGAGATTCTGTTTGGGATTCAGATGTGCATTCGGACAGCAATCCCTTTAAAAAAATTATACGTTCTGGATGAGGTCAAAGGTGCAGGAACACTGTATTTAGGATGTGTTTGCAGTGATTCTGTGTCTCCTGCTTCAATGCAGTGATATATAGATATGCTCCTGTAATTTACTGGTACATGCCCAGGGCAATAAGCAGTCTGTGGATTTATTTATCGACTTTCTACAGCCCCAGTGTGTGCGGGTCTCTTCTTCGTGGAAAAGAAGGATGGGAGACTTTGACCCAGCTCTGACTATCCAGAGCTCAATGAAATAACTATTTTAAAAAAATAACATCGATAGCCCTTGCCTCAGATAGCAGCAGCTCTCGAGTCAGTGCAGGATGCGACTGTTTTCAAAAAACTAGATCTTTGGGGGGCATACAGTATAATCTTATTTGTATACGAGAAGACAATGAGTGGAAAAACAGCTATTAATGACAACACACGGACATTAGGAATATCTGGTTATGCCTTTTGGCCTAGTTAACGCTCCAGCAGTCTTCCAGGCTTTTATGAAATTGAGTTGATCGCGAAAGATGACAACAGCCAAGTTCAATCAGACTCGGCCGTCAGTAATTAGTCATCGCCGCTGACATCCATTCTTCTCCCAAAACACTATAGATGCCTACAATATCGCTCTCTTTTGCATCTCCACCTCTGCAGCTACCCCTTGGTCACCCTGCATGGGGAGGTCCTGCTCTCCTTGTCCTCTGGCCGGGAGGGGAGCCCTCAGCCAAGCGGGTTAAGCCAAAATTTCGCTCCATAACCTTTTACGATGCTTTAATCTCTGGTGTTGTCATTCCTTGTGAATGATATATTCAGGGATATAATTCATAGGTTTGTGTTGGTATATCTGGATGCCGCTATTGCTGCTGCTGAATGCAAACATTTAATACATCTATAATTCATTATCGAACTACATAGACAATTAAATATTCCATTTAAACAGACGGACCCATTATGCAACTCATTATGTAAAGTTTTACTCTGCGTCGTCAAACAACTATGTCCACTGTAGAGAGAAGGCATGGTTTTTGAGCAACTGGCAGCTTAAGCGCTTGGCTTCTCCCCGCAAGAAAAACTCCAAAAACAGACTGACCATCTGGCCCCTGGGCAAGGACTATCTCCAACAGCCCATCTAACAAAGGCGAGTCGCGATTATGTTTTCCACTGGGATCAACCCTTGTGTTTCACCAGTCCTGCTGCATGTACAGCGTAGAAAGTTCCACCTACAATGTAGACAAATTTTAAATGCCAGAACTGTTCAGTTATAGTAGAGTTGGAGGACAGATTTTGCAGTTTGGAGGGGCGCATTAGCACACTATTAGATATTAAACAGATTGAGGGATGGATAGATTCAGCTCAGTCAGAGCACTCAGTCAATTCAGAATTGGCTGCAGTCCCTCCCGGCCCAGCTGTCTCCAGCTTGACACTGGCACCAGCAGCGACCACACGCGAGCCCTGGGTCAAGGTCAGATGGGGGTCTAAGAGCTCAAAGACTAGACCCCCTGCACACCAGTTGCCCATCCGACTCAGCAACAGGTTCTCTGCTTTAGGCAGCGTGTCCGTCGATGCGGATAAGGTGCTCTGAATTGGCAGCTCGATAATCAGGAACGTTAGAATTCCTAACTGTCACAAATCTGAGGTTTCCGTAAAATGCTGACATTGAGGAGAAACTAGACATTTTCCAGCAATTAAGCCTCCACCTTGGTTGTTCATGCTAGAACTAATGAATAAAGTATCAACAATCTAAGATGTTAAAGATTAACTTCGTTTTATTGCATTTTATTGTGTCTGGTCCCTTACAAATCCTTTACAGTAACCTATAGTAGGCTATATTCTTACTAAACCACTGGTTAGAGACTTGGTGTGCATCAAATAGAATAACCTTTATCAATAAGGGAACAGCCTGGGCTTTTTTTAAACAGTCTCCACCCAAACTGGAGAGGATCATTAATTATAACCAAGTTGCCTGCCTGATTACTAAGAGCACATCACCAGGTCTCAGTACCGGCACACAGAAGGACATGATGGAAGACTTAATACTCCACGTATTGTACTTTTTAGAAGTGTATAATGTTAGCATGCCCAGAGGGGTTGGGCAGCCAGTTGATCTCGAACCTCGAGAAATATTTTGTCCTCCTTACTAAGGAGTTTTTGGTTCCTCTCCTCCATTTTCTTCTGGTCTTTTTTGATCTGTATTCACATGTATGGTCTCTTGCTTCTGGAATGGTCTAAGAACATCAAGGCCATTTACAAGAAGGGTCAGAGCCGACTTTACTTCTTGAGGAGGCTCAGGTCCTTCAATGTATGTAGCAAGATGCTACATTTGTTCTATCAGTCGGTGGTGGTGAGTGCCATTTTCTACACATTGGTATGCTGGGGCTCTGGGATTAGAGCCATGTATTCTAACAGGCTGAATAAGCTCATCACGAGAGCAAGCTCTGTCATTGGGTCTGGCCTGGACCCAGTGGAGGTAGTGGCTGAGAGAAGAATAGTGTCCAAAGTAGAGGCCATCATGGACAACGTCTCCCATCCCCTCTATGACAGGCTTGTAGAAATGAAGAGCATGTTCAGCAATGGAATGATTTATCCACAGTGACAGGGAGCGCTACAGGAGGTCATTCATGCCTTCTGCCATAAGACTGTACAACACATCCACCTTGCGTCTGGGCAGAGGCAACATTGACAGTGACCTGTTTCTGGACTGAACAGTAAACTGATACATCTGTTCATTTTCTTTTCTCGTTTACAACCATTTGTGTGCAATATATGCCAGGGACCTGTGAAGTATATTTATATTCAAATTGTGCAATACGACTTTTTTTGTGTACTGTTCTTTTCTGGTTTGTTCTCTGTGTGCTCTGAACTGTGAGTAACTCTTCTTAGTGCACTTCTCACTGTACTGATTGTATTGTATGTATTGTATTATTATTATTGTATAATTCATTACACTGTGGCTGTGTTGTCTGTGTTAAGCTGCTGTTGCACTGCAATTTCCCTCATGGGATCAATAAAGTATCTATCTTTCTTTGTTATGCACCTTGGAGCAACCTTATTGTGGAAGGCGCTCTATAAAAATAAATTGAACTGAATTAATAAAGTTGATTATGTAGTCAGTGTGTTTGTATTAACCCCTTTCTCTCTCTCAGTGCTGTGTTAATGTACTGTAATGTCCAGTCCTCTTAGCCAGTGCCTCTAGAGCAGGGGGGTCTCAAACAAGCAGCCCAAAGCAATTATCTGTGGCCTGCAATGACTCACTTGGACTAACAAAAAGTTACCCATGAAATTCAGTCATTTGATGCATTGTTCTAGAGATTCATTTTCTGTTAAATAATCGCCATGGAGATATTGTAGCGAAGCAGAGGTGCACCCAGCTAATGTATGTGCCACAGTGCAGGCTAAGAACTATAGCCGGGAGATGGTCTGAGGGTCCGTAGAATGACCACTAGGTCACGCTGCCTATGTAAATAGTGACTATAAAACCTAAGGTAAACAGTATTGTTAAATTAATTGTTTACTCCTGTTTTGTCCCTTGTCTTGTTACCACCCTAAACCCGTGTACGTGTCCTATTCACATCCCCTATGAGTGTGTTAAATCTCTCTTCCCCAACTGCTGCCTGATGGAGTGCTGTTAATAAAGAGCGTAGACAGAAAGATTTGCCAGGTTAGTCTCCACATCTGGTAGAATCATAACAATGTTTGGCAGGATGTACGTCAGCGAACAGTTTCTCTCATCAATGAAGATCAACAAAATCAGTTTTATGCTGAAGACTCACTGATGAACGTGAATGAGCAAAATTGTGATATCAGGCCTCATGTTGACGTTCTGGTTTCTGCAAAATGCAGAAGCAACAAAGGAGCCAGAAGGAAAAACTTCAGAAATTACCTCACACGCCAAGTACATTGAGGTAAAGTTAACCAACGTATGAAATAAAAAATTCATTTTTTTTTTTAATATTTGATGTATTTTGTATGTGTATGAATGCGGCCCCCCAATTCATTTGAGTTTGAGACACCGGCTGTAGATTCTAGATTAAATGTTGGAGATGATGATGCTCTTCAAGCTCTGTACTATACCCTGTGTTTCTTTGTCAGAACAAGATTGTGGGAAGCTGTTTAGAGATTTGTAAAGGAACAAATCTGCTCCGTTTTGCTTGTGTGTTTTGTACTTCTGTGGCAGAAGCCAAAGAAAGTGCCACAGCAGTAGACAATAATGTAGCTCCAGGATCATTATGACAACTTCCCCCCCATCTTAACAGATGACCCTGACACAGCTATCCTCTTTCCCGATCATTCCTTCATCTCCTATCGCCGACCAACTAACCCGCGCAACCTCGTTCACAGCTCCCTTGACCTCACTCAGCAATCATCAACATCACACACTTTCCCCTGCAATGGACTTCACAGCATCACCTGTGAATACATATCCAATACCACGCTCATTCAAAGGTCCCCTCTGGACAATTATGTCACCCAGATCACATCATGCATTTCCGGCGATCTTAGTTACTGGATCTCTTGCAGAAAATGCCCAGCTATTGACATTGGTGAAAATGACGACTCACAGACCATTTCAGGGAACACGTCAGAGCTGCAATTTCTCCATACTGATAGTTCCCTTATTCACCCTAAAGGCTGCGATCTTCCTTATCTCCCCATCTGCTATTGCAGAAAGACATCCAAAACCATACTTATCCTTAAACTTGGATCACACCACCTCCTTTCTCTCTTTCTAATCCTCTTGCCGAATGTGCTCCAGGACTTGATTATTAATTCTCACCTGCTCTTTGCCCATTTGCTCCCTACTTCCTGTCTGTTCTTACCTGCTCTGCCTTTTGTTCTCCGATGCCTTCCTCTCTCTCCCCCTCACACCTGAAGACTCCACAACCGAATTGTGGTATTTCTTTTCAGCATACAACGAACCTCTACCATGAATACCAGGAAAGCAATTTAATTTTTTGGCTCTCACAGTGCAGAAAGGTTTCCTAAGAAATGTACAAAGTTGTAAAGAGGGTCATTGGGTAATGCAGAGTGTGACAGAGTGGCTCTTTTTTTCTTTTGACGAATATGAAATACTCCAATATTTGCCTCTAACTTTCTGGTATGTTTGAGTTTGTATGTGATACGAATGAAGTATGAACGATACTAACCTTTTTTATTTCCCTAAAATCACTGCAGTGTTTCCTCAGTGGAGTGTTGTTTTATGCTCGTCAAGTTGACCACCAGTCACCTTTTCCGCTTGAAGTATCCCACAATGCTCCCACAAATGGTCTTAAAGGGAAAGGTTACTGGTGAGCCATCTAGAAATAACAGATTTAAGATTATTTGTTTTGTTTAAGTGGACATAACTTTGTCAGAGTTGCATGACTGTTAAAACCTATACGTTTTTTATGGATGCTTAAATACTTTATTTGTATCAAATTGCCAATCTCTGTTAAAAAACATGAGAGAGTCCCTTTAAGAGATCTTAATCCCTCCATTGGGGCCCTCTTTTCTGACCGCCCCATCATCTCATATCGCCGACCACCTAATCTGCGTAACCTTCTTATTCACAGCTCCCTTGACCGTCCTCAGCAACCATCCACACCAGGCACTTTCCCTTGCAACAGAGCTCGCTGTATTACCTGCAAGTACATATCTAAAACCACACTCATTCAAGGCCCCTCAGGACAATTCCAGATCACCCAGATGGCATCTTGTACATCCAGCAACCTTATTTACTGTATCTCTTGCAGTAAATGCCCAGCCATCTACATTGGAGAAACAGAAAGGAGACTCGGAGACCGCTTCAGAGAACACGTCAGGGCTGTGAAGATTAAAGATCTCTCCAAGCCCATTGTTTCTCATTTCACCTCCGACGGCCACGACCACTCTAATCTCTCCATCTGTGTTCTCAAAGACGGTTTTCCAAACTCGTCCATCAGAAAGACTACCGAAACCAAAATTATCCTGCAGCTAGGATCACACCTTCCCCCTTCTCTTAACGACCAGCTGCTCTTCTTCTAAATTTTCTCTATTCATTGGAAGTTTCATTTCACACTTCTCTACACCTATTCTGACTTCACACCTCTTGATTGGCCTCTTTTTCTGTCCCCTGCTCCCGTCTCTCACTCCAAGCCTTTGTTCTCCTGCTACATTACCTTTGCTTACTGGCCTATCTTTCTCACACCTGAAGAAGGCTCCACAGCCAACACATAGCATTTTCTTTCTTCTCATTTCAGCGTGGAATAAACCTATTACTTGTTTGTTTAAAATGTGTGTTTTGTATTGTTGTAGTCCAGTAGTATTTACTGTACATATTGTATTAAAAGTTGGAATGTAAAGGAACAGTTCTGTTTTGCACATACCTCAGTTGGCTTGTATCATTTAATAAAGTGATGTATTCAAGTACTACATCCCAGTTCACTAGGGTTAGAGTACACACTTTCTTCCAATGTGGTTGAGTTAACCAAGACCCACCCTTCAATGAGAAGGCCCATTGGAAAACATGTTGGTTTTGCATTGCTGTACTGTATGCATTTTAATAAAGTTATGATAAAGCATAAAAGGTCATAAAAGGGTTAAAGTAATGGATAAGTTATGGTCTCATATGATAATGTGTGCTCCCAAAAGCACAGAAGTGCCAAATCCAGTATGCACGTACTTAATGCGACGTTCAAAGTCAGAATGTCTTCACTTATGCTACAAAAATGCAAATGACATTTAATAAAAAAGACAAAATGATTTAATTTCTGCTTCAGATGTGCTTGATGTGTGGATAAATGTCAAGTTATCAGACAAGCTGTAGAAGTGTATCCCATCTCTCTACGGTAGGACTTCACATATTGTTTTTGTTTTTTTAGAAGTATTTTACTCTCCAGTTAAAGAAACATGCTATAAGTACTTCAATCTTCCTACAAAACATCTCATTGAAATGAAATAGCTTTACTTCTTATTTTCTACATTCAGCCTGACAGTTCTAAAATGATTTGTACATCTCATCAGAAGAAAAATGAAGAGGGCTAGACTTTTAGTTGCAAAAAATGAAAAGGAAACCCCTAAACGTTTGATATGCAGTTTATTTTTTTATTTACTTGCACAACCATTGTTAAGATCCGTTCAATTTCAGTTTACTGTTCCGTAATATTGAAACAAAGGCAAAGGCCTCAAAACGTTTTAATAAGTTAAAATAAAGAAATGAATAGGTTATGTTCTCGCATGAGAGCATGTGGTCCAAAAAGCACTACAGTGCCAAATCTAATATTCACATATGTAACAGGCTCTGTCCACTTTTCAAGCCAGACAATCTTCACACGCTACAGGAACATTGATGACATTAAATCGTTGTCATGTTTATTCAAGTTACTCTACAGATGTGCTTAATGTATGGAGTGGTACGTCAGTGGACTGGACAAATATAGAAGTGTATCCCATCATTCTATGTGTACGACTTCACACAGTTTTTGTTCTGCTTATTAGAACTAATTGACTCTCCCGTTAAAGAAACATACGCTACAAGTACTTGAATCTTCCTAGAACACAACTCATTGAAATATCTTTACTTATTTTGCTTTGTCTAGTTTCAGTGTGACACGTGTGAAAACTGGTTGCAAGAATTGTGCCTCTCAACTGAAGAATGCGAAGGGCCAAGAATGAAGACACCTGGTTATGTACATTTCACAATGCCTGTAGTGCTGAGTAGTTTAGGCATGTATACTATCACCATGGTATGTTTTGTGAGCAGTAGTGCTACTGTAGATTTGAAAAATACAAAAACTGATATTTATATGGAAGTGTTTCAATATAATGCGTTTGGAAGTTCATCTTCAGGCTCTGTTTTGTTTTTAGTATATTCTACTACTGTAAAAAATTAAAAATCAAACCCCTAAAAGTTATTGATAATCAGTTTTTATTCCTTATTACATGCTTGCACAACCATCGTTAAGCTAGAATATGATGCATCAGTTAAGTATATTTTATGTCCAATACTACTGAAACAAATGTAGGATAAGATGTTAGGGATGATATTAAAGAGTTATTTCACAACCAGAAATGTCTGGATTTTCAAAACAAATAGCTGCGTACTTCAAAAAGCACCGAGAGGGAGCACCAGAGTATTGCATGTTACAGATATGGGTTTAAAAACCTAATTCCAATACCATTTTTATGTGAGATTTAAAAAATTCTACAGATGGTTTTCAGTTGAACATTAAACGGTTAAACTATTCGGGTCCTTTATGTAGGCCTCTCAGCGGGAGGATTTGCATAGGAATGTGCTTCATTTAAAATGTTTTTCAAAACCTAACCACCTCAAAAAAATGAATACAGCATTTTCCTGCATTCCTCTCCACAATACTGTACAATTGGTTTCAACTACTGACTGAACCAGGTTCAAAACAGACCAAGGAGCAGCTCTTTAGCCAAAGAGCTGTGGGGATATGGAACAAGCTAACCAGCCATGTTGTTGAAGCCGATACCCTGGTTTCTTTCAAGAAACAGCAGGATGAGATCGTTGGATTAGTAAATCAACTACCAAATGACATAGGAGGCCTTTTGCCCGTTTGCTTTTTTTGGAACCTCTTATGTTTTTGCATTCTAGGCACCACTAATAAGTGAGCAGCCACCCTACACTGCAAAGCATTGTATATGTGCAATATTCCTTATCTCTCTCTACAGGATTACTCTGAAATGCAGGTAACTACTGGTTTCAATATGCCCAACATGGAGGGAACTGTCCTTTTGATAAGCGTTGACTTACAGAACGGATGGAGTCGCAGACCTTTTCTAAAAATACAAATCATATACAACACTAGAGTGAAACAGTGAATATCATTTCAAAACTTGGTCAATTGTTTCAGTGATTTAGTCAGAAATCACAGGTCATGTACTGCTTTCCCCAAGTTTGCAAGCACAAGATCTCCAATATGGACACACGGCATCTTGCACCCGGATCTGAACTGGAAAGGGAGGTCGATTCCATTTGGTCAGAGCTTGTTCAGATATTTTTGTTTCCAGGTTATTGATGCGGGACTCACAATACAAGTAGAGCAGCACAACAGGAAAGTGCCGAAAAAAAAAGACCAATCTGGGATGGTAACCTATGTTGAATGGAAAAAAAATTGTCAACTTGTTTAAAAAGTCTCAGGATTTTGGATATGAAGTTTTACTTTATAGATCGATATGAGCCATTTCAAATACTCGTTGTGTAAATGAGACTCATTGTACAGATTCCTAAAAAAATACCAAGATACAGACATTCTCATTCTAAATGCAACAAAAACACCACAAGAAATATTTTTTTTTTATCCCAGAGCAGTTGGCGATCACTCACAGGTAGTAATCTACAACAAATTTATTACTCAGGTTGATTCATATAAGTACTTAGGTGTACACATAGACAGTAACCTCAACACATAGATAGTAAACTTGACCAGTTCCTTGCTTCAGAGAAGGAAAAAAAAAACTCAATCATCTTCTACAGAAAAAGCCCAATAACACCCCTACCAGCTCAACCAATCCCAACCTTGTCATTACTATGCCCTCTGACCTTTTCCTTTCACAGGATGAGTGATCTCTTCTTAGCAAAGGCCTCAGTTTTGTTCTAGTCCCCAAGAAGCTGGACACCCCGCAAACCCAAGTTGACCTCAACTGGTTTTACCACGGGATTCAGCTTAAAACTCATTTTGCTGATGGCTCCTCCTCTCCGGTAGAGGACAATAACCCAGTCACTGATGCCATCAACAATATCAATCCTAAACAGAGCTCTTGGACTCCAACTGGCCTCTCTGTCTCTCTATTGCTCCTGCCTCCTCCCCCCTCCCAGCTTTTGTTCTTCTGTGCTAGAGTTGACAATGCATGCTACTGTATGGTCACCCTCCATACTGTCGGCCACAAACCAAATGTCAAACAGACAGGATACCTTCCAACAAGAAACCAGGATCATCTACAAAATGATCCAGACAGTCCACCATTTACAAAACAGCAGCTTTTTTGGACGGGAGAACAGAGCACCCACTAGCCTATGACGGAAGACCGAGGAACTCAAGCACCTCATTAAACCTGCCAAGCCAGCCAAACTCACATATTTGAAGCTGGTAAGCAATGCCAAAAATTGGCTTCACACCACACTGCAGATCCTCGAAGAGCACTATGAGGAATATCTGTCATTACAACTAGAGGATCTTGAGCTTCCCACTGGGAGGAAGCTTTCACGCTTGCTTCCAACTGATCAAAGAAACATTATGGGAGGAAATTACAGAAGGACACCTTTGGACCCTACACAAGCTATCAATACTGGGTTAGGGAAGGACACTCAGGCAGACCAATTATCACAGTAGTTCTTAAAGTCTACAATGGCTTCTACTGGAAGAGCAAGGTATAATTCTGATTAAAAAAATACAATAAACAATACAGTGAAGCTATTGGAGAGAAAATTAAGGCTCAGTTAAGAAACTGGAACAGTCTTGACTTGTTTCTTTACACAAAAGTTATTTATTTTCAAAAGAGACCCATGAGGATTCCTCTGGTGTGCAAGACCTGCCTGAAGACATTTGACCAGTTTCCTCTTCTCTTAAAGATGGTGTGTATGAAATGAGCCTCAGCAGAGGAGATCAGTGAGGTCTCACTCCAGGCCAAGAAGGACTTGTTGAATCACCTGAGAAATGGGCAGGTTGGGGATTGCAAGAGCACAGAGCTCATATCTGGTGAGGTTGTGAGACTGGCGGAGTCCATGGACTGTTTTATGTGGAATCCTGAAGACACATCATCAGGGTGAGATATTTATAATTTATAAGGGTTCTTCTGTTTCTTTTCAAATTTACCATTATGTAAAGGTATGTTAAAATTATATACCCATAGTCCAGATGCCCTGAGCAAGAGGCTGCTGTCCAGGAGGAAGAGATGCCAGAGACTGAAGCAGAGGAGGAAGGGGAAGACATGAGTTCTGGAGAACTTTCTATTTTTACAAACGTACCTATTATTTTATTCTTGTATTCTAGTTTGTCTTATAGGTATAAAATTTTTAAATGTGAATCTTGTATTCGTACTGGCCCCCAGTACTTAAAAGCCATCATCAGGCTCTCAGGAAGACGGTAGCTTCTGGACTGGACAGAAAGCACTCCCTGGATGCTCCTCACCGGGCTGGGTTTAAACAGGACCTTACCAAGGATCTTGGAGTGGCAGATTGCTCTCAGGAGGTATTTCTTTTTTAAAGGCATTTACAATTGAGCAGTGATATTTCCATAACACATGTTTTTTACTCCTTAGCTTAAAATTCACCCAGGTGAAATGTCAGCCATAAACATTGTGACTTTACATTTTTCAGGTAGAAAATGTTTCCAGATTCCTGTTTCTTTATGGATCGATCTGCATCTTCCTTAAACTCTTTAAAGGAAGTAACCAAAACACAATTATTGTAACCAAATGAAGACCACTACACTGTCTCACCAAACCATTGCTAATTATACCAAGAACATAAACCGTTTTCCACGCTACATCCTGAAGGCTATCAATGTGAAAGTAGATGATCTCAGCTTGGCTAACCTCATCATCAACTTCCATAGTATCTTAAAGGATATTCAGAAGAAAAACTGTAAGAATGTTGCAAAGAGATTACCAGAAAGAGGTACTTTTCATTTTTTAACTTTATTCAACTGTACTTCTTTTAATTCAAATACAAAAAAAGATGTTGATAGTATTACTTTCTCCCGCAGATATAGACAAATGCAGAGTCCATAACCAAGTACCAGAGAATGCTGGAAGGTGTTGAGGGTTGTAAAGAGAGATGTGTTGCACATACAGCTCTGAAAAGAACACCCTGCCTGACCATCATCTTGTGCTGTATTACCTGCAGACCTTTCTCCAGCTGAAGGACCTGCAGCACCCAGGGGTGGTAAAGAACATGACAGTAAGAATACTTTCATATAACAAATAAGTTACACACACACACATATATATATATACACACACACACACACATATATATATATGGGATTTTTACAGTTTGGTGTATTAATTTTTATTTTCTTGCTATTACAGGTCGAGAAATAGATGCAAAGAAAGTGTTGTTTCAACAAGTGGGCAAAAAGATGGTCTAGTTTGCTGTTAACCAGCACAAAACCTCATCACAGCAGCTGGCTTCCTTTGCATTGAGTGAAGAGGAACATGCAAGTGGATGGCTACACTGATAAACCCCTCCACTCGATTCAGGGTTGTTGTGGAACTGGAATAATCCTGGCAAGCAGTGGGTGCAAAGCACAGTATCGCCGATAATGTGACACCAGTTCATCACAGGACTCGCACACTCACACCACGGCCAATTTTCATAGAAGCCCATTAAAATCCATGTTAATACAGAACAAAAGACCTCCACTTGCATAGCTCCCATCATGTATAGTATTTAAGAAAATCTCCAATGTACCTTAATTGCATTTTATTTGTGTTTTATCAGCTGTTTCATCTTTACTTCACTAAACTAAGCTGTAATGCCCAGGTCAGCAGCTGTGAAGGGAGACAAAAAGTTTTTCAGTTCATCTGCGGGAGAGCCAATTCACAGTCCTTCCAACAACTTGAGACGACTGCATGAGAAGTAAGCAGAATAATATATTACTTTATATTTCTGTGGGTTGGAAACATTCACAAATGCTTGCTTGTTTGTTTTGTAGATTCCTCCAGCCATTCATTACCAGCCAGGAGGGCAATTGAGTTGACAGAAAAATATGTAACCGATGCACAGAAGAGCATTATGTGGGATTACTTAGCCCACAGAGAAACATTATAGAATACTGACTCAGCAAGCATCTGCTCGGCAATCAAAGTAATTGAAGGCTTTGCAGGACAAGGAGTTTAGTAAGCATCATCAAAATCTTAAAATAAGTCTCTCACAAAACAATCATTCATTTCTTTTTTTTAACTTCAGGTCAAGTAATCAATCATCAGACTCTGGACAAGAATGCACACCTGCTGTGGAGTGGGTTTGAAAAAATTACACCTATTCAGTTATTTTTTGACTGTGTTACAGAGACCTGTGATATTTTATTTAAAATGTTTACAACAGTGGATCAAGGCCAAGATCCACAACAGCAGCTGCAGGATTTACATGTCCGAAGATGGATGATGCTACAGCCTTTCAGCAGCTGATAAAGGTGTTTCCAGTGTTATTATATGGGCAGCTTACCAAAAAGAGGAGCATCTGAAACTGACTAGAAGTCATGACAGGTGGAAATCAGAACAGAGGAAGTGAGACTGCAGACCGTTAATGGCAAGTTTACAAATCAATTATCTTCACCGAAAAACACTAAGTTTGGAATATATTCTGAGGATTTATGATGTGGTTTTCCTTCTAGACCTTTACACTAGATGGCTGTCAGGTAACCTACTATATTCAAAAGATGGACCGCTCAGCAAATGCATCAACAGTATCTGAAGTGTTTGAGAAGTGGAAGCCCAAGACAGGACTGCCATCAAAAGACAAGCAAATTAAAAAGATAGAAAAGCATCAAATCTGGGAAGGCCTGAGCATCAGTGACAATCCTGTGAAGGGGAAGAAGGTTGTGACTTCCAGGTTTTCAGAAAGGAGAGGTGGTGTGTGATTATCATGGCGAGATCATCACAGAGACAACCGCTGAAGCCCTAACGGCATAGATGGCAGAGGGAGAGAAGATACATCTTTTCTTTTTTTGATGGACCTGCACAAAAACTGTGCATTGATGCTCGTGAAGAACACTGTGCCTGCCTCACGGATATGGAGACGATCAGAAGGTGGATAAATCAATCAAAGAAAAAAAAATACATCAAGGCTGTAAGAGGGTCATTTATATAAACGAACAGCCTGTCATAATCCTGTCTGTGACAAAAAATGACATTGTTGAGGGAGAAGAGCTGCTCTTTGATTACAGCATTTCCAGAAAATAATTTCAAGGCAAAGGACAAGCTCTGGAGTGGTTGGATCACTGACCATTTCCAAAACAGAAACTCAGTAAGTGTACTTAAGTGCATATTTTGAAGATATATATTTTCTTGTAGCTTAAAATTAATGTTAGAATTATGTTTGTGTTATTGTCTTAAAAATGGCATTTCTCATTCTCACCAGCAAGGATATAAGGAAGGGATATGGGACTGCCAAAAAGATACATAATTTTCAGAAGAGCATAGAAGGCAGATAACTACCCCACTCAATTGTTACTGCAGAGAAATGCCACATCGTGTAAACAAAAAAGGTTTTGAGAAGTGAACCATTCTTGAAATTTATTGACAGAATCTGAATAGCACAGCATTCCCAGACCAGGCACTGGAGTTTCCTGCAGCGTTAGATGGGTAGTCTCTTGGTAAGAGAGAGATCGACAGAGTACTGGAAGTCATGAACGACACCTTTCCAATTCATCGAGAACAGAGCCCACAAGATGCGTCTAGAGAACAATTTCGTACAATTTAAGTGGTAGTTTCTGAATAGGTTAAAGACAACATGGCTCTACAGCTATCTTATAACTTTTAATAAGTTGCAAAAGTGATTACCATATTGTCAGTGGTTTATATTTAAAATCTAAAGATTTGAAATTTAATCTGTTTCTTAAATGACATTGTTCACAGGAACAGCAGCCCAAATCATTTGATGACTGTAAATATGACAAGCTTGTGATAGTTTAAATTGTACAGTGCAAAACAGTTGTATTGTTTTGGTTTTGTCTTCAACATAATCATATTGGTAGGCATGTTATTTTTATAGCAGCAACCTACCATTCACCACCAGCCAAGATGCCACAAGGTACAAGAGATGACCCAGAAGTACTTAATGATGCAGAGAAGAGCATATGGGTGAAAAAAAGAAGACAAGAAATATCCATTAACACGTGCATCTACAAATCAGAAGATGGGTGATGGTCAGCATTTCAGGAGTGACACTGGAGATTAAATTCAAGTTCTTACAGCGATTTTCTATGTTTGGCTTCAACACAAATCATATTAATATGCTCACATTATTAATTTGTACAAAATGCCTGATATTCAATACAGGCCACGTTCAGAGGAGTACACACAACCCTGCCAGAACATGGCTAGCTGAAGTGCGGCGGACCACAGGGAAAGAACTCTTGCCCACATGGATGTCTCTGCTCTGAAAACCAGTGGATAAAGGTATATGACAGTCTGTTCTCAGCTGTTGATTTTGTGCAAAACATTGAATATGAAAGATTGAAGTGTCACCATTCTGTGAAGTTCAGACATAAGTATTATATTGATAAGCTAGATCTGTTCTACTAATACTTGAAGAACTTTTATATTGCACTGTTTGCTTTGGTTTCCTTCACGGGCTCTGGTTTTCAGACATCAGTCCAAGATCACTGGTGGGTTAATTGGTTTCTGGTAAAATTGGCCCTACAGATGCAGCCATTCAAAGTGTGCGTCACAGACACGTACCGCAGGTGACGTCGCTCAGTATGACGCAAGATGACGCGTGGCACCGCAGTAAGCGATTGGTTGACCGACAGGGGCACTCGTGGTCCGTTGGTCTGTCGTAGAAAGACTTACAGTAAAAACGTCTTTGCTGTGCCCGTTGTAGATATTGAATTTACCAATGAAGGGAAATCTTAGTAGCTGAGCATAAAAAGAATAGGAGCATACTGTAACGCGTGTGAAGGCCATAAACGATATTAATTTTGGAACATAAACATACAGTATATAGCTGGTCTTGGTACTTTAAAGAAAAAAATACACACCAGTATTCCATTTCTCCCTAAACATTTTAAGCTTTGAAGTCTTTAACTAACGTGATACCGGAGTCAACAAGCATACTTTTAGAATTTGATTAAAAGGGAATATAATATGGAATCGCGTATCTAAGGAATTTAATAATGGTATTCGTGTGCTGCGACAGGGCTGTGTAGGGCTGTTTCGCCTGCCTGTTCATGCGAGCTGTGTTGTAGCCGACTGGTCTAGGTGCGTGCCTAGCAACTGGTAGGTTGTGTGTTCAAATCCAGCTGGTACCGGACTTTTCTTTTAACAAACATTTCTTCGAAAAAATAGAATAGCGATATTATGGACAATCAATTGACTTTTATATTTCAAAATATCGCAACATGATCGATATTTGCGATATTTTGAACATATCTTCCCTTCTGACAGCGGTTCCTCCTTCTATTGTGTGTGTGTGTGCAACAGAGTAAATTTTTATAGAGAAATGGAGGCTGGACAGTATGCGTTACAATATAAACATTTATATTGATTTAAATCGTGTTCTGATTTAAATCGCAAACGCGTGTTTAATTATGTGTTTTTTAATCATAATCAGGCTAATGCATTTCTACATTTTCTGTATGAACCAGCTTAGAGGTTCATACAGAAAGACAGCTTGTGTTTAAATTGAGTGTAAGGTAATTTATGCTTCTAAAGTCATGGTCAGCATTTATTATCGTACTGTGCTGTAAACTTTTTCTGTGCCTAGTCACATTATTTTATAGCGTTTTTATTGCGTTATTAAATCTGGTGGCGCTGTGTGTTACAGTAGTTTCGTGACTCCCATGTCACATGGTCTGTGATTGAATCCCATAGAACTATGACTTTATTTTTTAACAAACATTTCTTTGAAAAAAATGAAACGTTTCCCTTGGTCAGAGATTAAATAAAACCTCACTCGCACCAAACAAATTTATATTTCTAAATATCACAAAATACGTTCATTGTCTTCCAATCGAGTCGAGTTGACATTGGAAGCCTGCCACACCCGGACTCTTAAACCAACGCATTAGCACGTCAAAGCCCATCGAGGGTATTGAGCCAGTATTGGCTTTAGTATTCCCCCCCTCTCCCCTCAATTCAATTCAATTCAAGGTGTTTTATTTGCATGACAGATGGGTACAAGCAGTGTTGGGTATGTATATTGTAACGCTTACGGCAGACAGGCACTGTGTAAGAGCCGGCGCACCAGAGCAGCGCACCGAGGGAGCGTCTGCATTTCTAACTTAGTTTTTAAAATTAGTCAAGCAATATGAAGCATCCCCTTTTACTTTGTGCCTGAGCATAAAAAGAATAGGAGCATACTGCAACGCGTGTGAAGTCCATAAACGATATTAATTTTGGAACTTAAACATACAGTATATGGCTGGTATCGGTACTTTAAAGAAAACATACACACCAGTATTCCATTTCTCCCTAAACATTTTAAGCATCGAAGTCTTTAACTACCGCGATACCGGAGTCAACAAGCATACTTTTAGAATTTGATTAAAAGGGAATATAATATGGAATCGCGTATCTCAAGAAATTAATAACGATATAATTATATTCATGTTGCAAAAGAACTGCAACGGACATAAAAACTCCCTTGCTTTTAACAGAGCGTTCCATAATTTCTAACTACGAAAATGCCAGGTGAAAGGATTTGTAAACATATTTTGTTAAAGCAAGTCAGTTTTTTCCGCAACACATAAAAGACATTTTTCCAAGAAAGTTTAGCCTTTGTCACTAATGAAACCACTAAATAAAGACATAAATATAGAAATCTTAAGATTTGTTCTATTTAATGTTGGTAGCAGGATGAACTGTCAGAGTGTATATTTTGTCGCAGAGTTGCTGCAAGATGTTAACAGTGAAAAAGGTATTTAGAAATGAGTTATTTCAAGATGAAAATTTTCAGAATAATTGCAAATCTAGCAGGATAGAGAAAGCACAGAAAACTGGCAGTTAGATTGATCAGATTAGTATGAAAAGTCATTTAGCAAAGGGAATTAGAAGAGTGACAAACTAGTATACTTTAGATCTTTTTTTTCTGAACCAGGGACAATCTGATCATGTTTCCCTATAACAATAATAAAAAACTTTATTTGATATATCACCATTAAAGGTGGCATCTCAAAGCAATACAGTAGATGTAAAAACAGATAAAAGGACCACAGATTACAAAGTAAATGCATATAAGAAAGACAAGCAGGTAGAGGTGCTACCAAAATTAGAAAATGAAGCAGATACAGACACTAAGTCTTCTGAAAAGAAAGGTTCTGAGGTTAGATTTAAACTGGCCCTGGTGTGTGTGTGTTTGTGTCTGTCCTGTGATGGACTGGCGCTATGTCCAGGGTGTATTCTGCCTTGTGTCCGTCACTTCATTCATGTGCATCCAACACACAGTTCAACGCTAGCAACTACACAAAATCTAAAATATGAGCTCTACTTGCCACTTACAGTACCAACAGTACCAGCTAACTTTAGTAGTGACATTTTCATGGATCTTTTTAACAATAAAATTTACAACATCAGACTTCAGACACAATTAAACAGGCCTCAAAAAAGTCTGGTACAAACATTTTCAGCATGGAATAAACCGTTACTTTAATGGTATAAACCTTAAATGGATTCATATTCTCAATAAGATTTGGTGCTCAGTAACATGACTTAGAAAATGACAGAAGACATACGTATCATGCTTATCCTTCTATTTTTCATAATCGTAAACTCCTTAAGGCAGTTACATTTTCTCTGTTCTGACCTGGAGTTACAGAGAAATTTAAATTCTAATAAGAGATTTGTAATGAGGAAAGTCATACCAATCACTCATACAGTACCAGGATTTGCAATTACAATACAAATACTTTCTTTCTGTATGTGTTTATTTTGCAGTTTGAGTCTATGGCATTCCTTTGGGGGTCTATACTCCAAGGCATGACTTTTTTATGTATAAACATCAGTATTTACTGCTATTAATTACTGTACGATTTATAGTTGAAATCTGAGCCTAGATATAAAGTTAAAATCTCGACAAAGCAATGTAGGAAATACAGAGAAAATAAATCCTTTCTGACATCTAAAATCAGTTTCGATCAAGGTCTCTAAAACGAACAAGAAAAAGAAGATTTTCGGAGGGCAATTACGCTGTGTTTATATAGAATAAGTGATTTATGAGCAATCTAATTTCTTGTTCGTTTAAAACAGTGAAATGTCAGCTGTAAAAGATCGCACCAGAAACAGCACTCTCTCTGCCTGTCATAGACGTTCAGGAAAGGCTGAATGAAGTCATGTCAAGTACAATAATTCGGAGATCAATAATACCAGTTGTAGGACAGTACATAAGGAGGATAAGGATTTTGAAGTTGACTCGAAATCTGATAGGTAACCAGTGCAAGGACTTGAAAACAGGTGTAATGCATCCCTGATAGGATTCTTGCTGTCATATTGTGAACATATTGAAGATTGCTCAGTGTGGATTTAATTTCCCCAGTGAACAGGATGTGCATTTATTAATTCTAGAAAAAAAGCCTTTCTTGATTTCTCTAGTTCTTAGTTTCTCTAGTTCCCTTTAAAATAAACTATTATTCCACAATGCAGAGTATTACATGGCCAGTATTTACACATGATATTTGTGATTTAAAGAAATTAACACAAGCAGCTTTTGGAGATTTAAGTGTTGGCTGAGTTATTGCAAGATAAAAGACTAGAGATGTTGGCAAGAAGAAGATAGTTTGGGGAAAGCTGAGGAATACACTTATAACAAGAACACTTCCTAATGGGGTTAGGCATACTTTTGATGAAGATGATGAAGTTAACAGACTATATGTTTACATAGATACTGAAATAAGGATTGTATTTTAGATTATGTGTAGTTGCTGGCATTGAACTGTGTGTTGGATGCACATGAATTGAAGGAATGGGCAAACATAGCTGATGCGGATCCACAGAGCCAGCATATTAAGATGTTTATAATTAGAGGCAATTTGTTTAAATAACTAGGTATGGATACTGATGTGCAAGAGAGGTGGAAAGGCTGTTTCCTTAAGCCAGCAGTATAAAATATTTTATTCTCAGTGAGATGCTGCCATTTCATAGTGGGTTTCTAACACTGTGTATAGTTCCATCCACACAGTGCCTTTACTTCCATTTCTAATCTCTTTATCCAGTACAGAGGATTTGGAGCCTATCCCAGTAAGCAACGGACACAAGGCAGAATACACCCTGGACATAGCGCCAGTCCATCACAGGACAGACAGACACAAACACACACAGACCAGGGCCAGGTTTCCCATAAACTAATTAACTTACCAGTATGTTTTGGAGTGCGAGAGGGAGTCATATCACACATATGGAGAAAAACCATGTAACCCAGAGAGAACATGTAAACCCCACACACACAGGATGGCAGGAATTGAACCTAGGACCCCAGTGCTGCAAGATAGCAATGCTAACCACTTTGCCACCATTATAAATGGATGGATATCTTAGTTATCTTTCTAGTTCACAGGTTTGCATGCATAATTTAATTTTGAAAGCCACTGAGACATCAGGTACTACTGTTGTATTTATGAAAAAGAAAAAAAACAAAAAACATACTAACAACTGTGCCATCCTACTCCTTAGCTAATACATTTTATTATTCATAAACAGTTAACATTGTTAGCAAAATATTTTGAATTATATTTAACCCTATTTTTTCTTTAGTTTTGTATTTAACTTATTATATGATAGTCAGACTTAATGTATATTTGAACAATGAAAATATATTTTTACAAGATTTTACATTAAGCACTTAAAATTAATATGGTTAATAATAGTAAACTGTAACATGCTGTAACAAGATCGGTTAAACAGCGAAGAAAATGCTTTCAGAGAAAATGTTTCAGGTGTGAAGAACATAGATCTCCAATGCAATTTCAACCAAACCTGTTCCCACACACCCTGCCCCCACTACCATTAGAATATACACAAAGCACTCAAATCTTTCGAGCTAATGATCAGGTGACCCGAGAGAGAGCGAGAGAAACACCAAGGGGTGCGGAACCAGGGAACTATTTACATGGAAAACGGGCGATCTCCCCAGACTGTCCGCCCGTTTCACTGTTACCTGGATACCTCTTTATTTAGAACTCACTAACACTGATTTTTAGTTTAGAAGGATTCAAGTAGGGTTTTAGATGAAAGGCAGCGACCTTAATCAAGCCCAAATCACAATTGAACCCATTCAGAGCCTACATTACATTTTAGCGTTTCATTCTGAGCAGAAGACCCTCACACCTGAAGAAGGGGGAGGTGTTTTTCGCTGGAAATCTCGCCTGCTTCTACTTTACAACCGGAGTGCTGGCTGTGACGAATTAAACCGGTATTACAGGTTTCAATCACAGACCATGTGACATGGGAGTCAGGAAACTAACACCGCGCCACCGGATTTGATAACGCTATAAAAACGCTATAAAATAATGTGACTTGGCACAGAACAAGTTTACAGCACAGTACAAAAATGCTGACCATGACTTTAGAAGCATAAATTGCCTTACACTCAATTTAAACACAAGCTGTCTTTAGCCCTCTAAGCTGGTTCATACACAAATGTAGAGATCCAGGCTCAGAACACACAGCTTCATTAGCGAATACATATGCAGGACAACTAGAGAAGACGTTTTACAGAGGATGGATTTTTAGAAACATCCCATCAGTGACATCACTGAAGTCAACTCCTAGGTACTGTAACTGTCGTGTGGATAGTTTCACAAGAATCAGACAAAGGTTTAAGCATCGCTTGTTCTAGATAAAACTGCAAAAAAAAAACAACCACCCATAATGTACTTCTTTGCGGCTCTGTTTGCCCAAATCATATATTCACAACGTGAAATCTAGAACATAATATTACGTAACCAAAATCCGCAATATGGAAACAGAACCTGTGTAATTGTTGATAGATGATGTACTCGTAACATTTTTTCAAGACGAACTACAACATTTAAAAAATGACTTGTATGTACTTGATATCTCTAATCAATCCACGGGTCCCAGCACGAAACGAAACTAAAACGCATACCGTTTCGCGCTTCTTATTAGTTGCTCAAAAGTAATTTGACCGTATGAAATGCATAATATAAACCTAGAAACATATACGTGAGTAGTACTTAAGCACTGTAGTATCTGTGTTAAGACATCAGGATGTCTTCTATCTTCTTCAGGATGAATAAAGTGGGCCTATTTATCTATCAATCATATTTAAATAACTAGTGTTCTGTACCGTGGTACCCCTAAAAGTACCACACTTGTACCATACAACAGTAGTACCTGATGTCTCAGTGGCTTTCAAAATTAAATTATGCAATAAATAACCACATGTAAGACTCTGATGCTTAAAATGTTTAGGGAGAAAGTGGAATACTGGTGTGTATTTTTTCTTTAAACTACCAATACCAGCCATATACAGTCTGTAACGTAGGGATTTCTATATGTCTTTATTTAGTGTTTACATTAGTGACAAAGGCTAAACGTTTAGCTTCAGTAACGTGTACATATCTCCCCTTTTTATAAAACGACATGGTTGAAAACTGTTCCAGAGCCACTGTTGTTTCATCAGTGAAAAGTACATCATGAAATGCCTCTCCCTGTTCAATCCACTGGAAAAAAGAAAAGGAGCATAAAGCTTCTGATGGTCATAAACGATATTCATTTAGGAGCAGCATCAGAGGTATGTTTTTAACTGCACTGCATTGGAGAGAATACCATAGTGTGTTTTTTTTTACTCCCTGGCGGAAACTGGCTTCCAGAAGAATCAGTATGGCTCAGAGATTAAATAAAACTTCACTCGCACCAAACAAATGTATATTTCTAAATATCACAACATGATCGAATTTAAGTCATTTTAATAACAATGAATAGTCACCTATGCGTTACAATATAAACATTTATATTGATTTAAATCGCGTTTAAATCACCTTTATTTAAAACCCATAAATAAAGCTGATACTGTTTAGACTTCCAATTATTTAAAACTGTATTAAAGCAGCACGATACACAATGCAACGTAAATCGCTATCTTTGTCTTCTGTGTAATAATGTTCACCTCTCTGTCCAGCAAATTTACAGGTTAAAAACAATACTGTTAGGCTGGGAAAACGATTTTTCTCCCCCCCCCCTCAAAAACCCAGTAAGTACAGTACTTACTAGTTAAAGGCTAGGCTCCCGACTACGGCGAAAGGAACCCTTCTTTCATTAGAATACAATGAACATATTTTAGCCCTGAATGAATAAATAGCAAACATGGTTTACATAAAAGACATTTTTCCAAGAAAGTTTAGCCTTTGTCACTAATGAAACCACTAAATAAAGACATAAATATAAAAATCTTAAGATTTTTAAAATGCATGACTTTGCTAAAATTTATTTGAAAATAAAAACAATTACAACCGCCAGGGGAGAGAGAGAACAGGGGAGGGATGTTGGTTTTGCATAAGGGGCGGGGCTATGGAAATTAGGTCTGTTTGGGAATGTGTAGTTACATGTTCTGGCTGTTTGTGAATTATCGTTGTTGAGTATGGAGTGTTGAGGTATTGATTTTGTGTAATGCTTTATGTTGAAAATTGAGGTGGATTTTGTTTATGATAAACAGGATAAACTGGGATGGGAGGAAGGTTTGGTTTTGCATAAGGGGCGGGATTATGATAATTGGAGGACTTTGCGAGAGTAAAATGGTTTGATATATTTGATTTTGTATTGTGGTTGTTATCTATGTTTTTGGTTGGTATTATGTTTATATGGTTGTTTTTGTTGGTTGGTTGTTATTATGGTTATTAATAATACGATCTATAGTTGAAATCTGAGCCTAAATAAAAAGAAAAAGCAAGTGATTAGGTTTATGAGCAATCTAATTACTTATTCGTTTAAAACGCTATATAAAATAAAGTTTATTATTAATTTGCTGCACAGAGCGGTGAATATTATTATGCATAAGACAAAGATAACGATCCTGATCAGTTTAGAAATCTGTGTACGCTGTAAGGTTTTTACTTCTTAAACTTTTAAAATACACGTTTTGAATAGAAAGAAATCCTCTTCCTGTTACAGTATGTATAGCAAACTAGCACGTCTTTTTTCTCCAATCAGAGGGGTGTCAGATGGTGTCAGCCAATCACCATTCTGCGTTGGGTAGCAACGGGTGACTGTTCTCAGGCGGAAGATGTAAACAGCTTAATGTTCGTGTTAAATAATTTTTTAAAATTCAATTAAACGGGCACAGTTAAGACATTAAATATACATATACATACTGTATACAGTACAGTTTGCATACGGTAATATGTTACGCGATTAAAAAATAAATAAATAAAACTGGAAGGTTCAGCACCAGCTGGATTCGAGCACACACCCTGCCCGTTGGCAGGCACGCACCTAGACCAGTCGGCTACAGTCAGCTCGCATGAGCAAGCAGGCGAAACAGTCCTACACAGCCCTGCCGCAGTACACGGATATAATCATACCGTTATTAAATTCTTGAGATACGCGATTCCATATTATATTCCCTTTTAATCAAATTCTAAAAGTATGCTTGTTGACTCCGGTATCACGTTAGTTAAAGACTTCGAAGCTTACAATGTTTAGGGAGAAATGGAATACCGGTGTGTATTTTTCCTTGTGATATTTTAAGCTCTAGTTGAATGATAGGTGTCGCATTTTAAATCATTTTCGTAGTTAGAAATTATGAAACGCCCTGTTAAAAGCAAGGAAGTTTTTATGCCCGTTGAAGTAAAACAAAATGCCTGACAAAGTATGGCTTGGACAGATTCCAAGTGCTTGTACAAATGTGCTAAAGAAATTATACTTTGAGTATACAGCTTGTCCAAAGTCATCCATTATTAATACTATTAGTAATATCTTCGGTAAAGGCTTTGATGCATAAATATTTCTGATAAAGGTAGGTTGTGTACTTTTGTCCAACTGAGCAATCTTGCTTTCATAAAATATACCAACATTTTAATGACTGAAGATTAACATGCTGTAATACACTGTTCAAAATTAAAGGCTCAAATGCTGTACATGAGAGGTTAAGCTCCCCCTGGCGGTTTTACAAGGTGACGCTGGATAGTTTCCGGCAGAGCGTCAAATGACGCGCGATTAACCACGTCACACTGCGTGACACTGCGTGATGCCGCGACACGCCCACCGGGGTATGCCGCAAAATAACGCACGCATTTTGAATGGCTGCATCTGTAAGTGTGAGTGTGTGCGTTTGATTTCCATCTGGCATCCTCAGAAGATGTCTTTGTTTTCTTTTCTTAATTGCTGTTGATTACTAGAGTTTATTTGGCATAATACCTTTGTGATGAATACTTTCTTTTTTGTCAATAGTCTTATTTTAATTAACAACGTCAATGAGTTAGTACCTTAACCTTAAATAACAAGCAGTAAAAAAATAAAAACTAAACACACACTTCAGATGGGTTATAAGCTGAAGTTTTTGTAAGTGAACCAAGATTCCTGTGCAGTGCAGAGACACGTCTTTAAAACGCTGCATGTATATATGGCGGACTTAAAATTTGTTCAATTTTGTCACAATGTAAAAGTATATTAAACAGGTGACATACTCCATCTATAAAGATTTGACAAATTTTAACTCCATACTTCCATTGACTGCTTTGGAATACATTCCTTAAATTTCCCTGAATAATCATTGTCTCACAGAGAAGACCTGGGTGACACAACAGGGGTCAGGGCTGTGCTGAATGGAGGTTTGTGTAGACTGGCAAGTGTCTATGGGCGACTGTGGGATCACCAGGGATTCCCCCAACGCCTGTAACATTGCCAGGGGGTGTAATCACAGCCAAAACCTAAAGTTTCCTTCATTGAGGGGTCACTATTTGTCATACATCCTAGCTGAACAAGATACAAAAGATAAGCCTCCCACTGTCACTGACAGAGCAGTCTGGGACACTCCAGGCTGGACTGGACCATTGTCTTTGGAAGATGGGGTAACAGGAGATGAAATAGATCACACAAGACTATCAGTCCTGCCTAGCTGTTATGTGACTGACAGACTCACCCCCACATTGAGAAGAGACAACTGGCTTCTGTGTAGAAAGCAGACCATTTCATTTTAACTGGTTAGTCAGATCTAATGAGCTATATTACCCTTGACAAGACTGGACACTTTACATCTAACTTCCTCCAGCTCCCCCTCTACAAACAGCCCCACTTGCTCCTAGTGGAACCAGCCTGGAGCAGCAGAACAGAGGTTTTTGTTTCTTGATAATGTCTACTGTTGTAAAACAAGTCATCCCTTGGGGATAAAAACTCTCCTTTGAGGCTGGTGGGTGTCTCCTGTGTTTGCCCCATATTCCCAGGGCTTCTCAGCTGAGTGATCAAAAGCTGAACTGCAATATGCTGAATTTCACACTGGGTTACAACACACCCTAGTGGGAGAGTGGGCAGGGGAAGGGACTCCCCACAAGGGGACACTCATCTTTATCTCACGTAGCCCCACCTACATTAATGCGCACGGAGTTTGCGTGAGTGAGATCAATAACGAGCAAAATCAGACCCAATCTACGGCTTTCACCAACAACAACCCTTTATTTTGGGTTTTAACCTCCACCTATTACCCCTCAGACTCAATCTTTCTGAAACAGGGTTATAGTTTAAGTTTTTCCCGGCCCTGTTTGAGCAGAAGAAAGAAATAATAGCGCTATTCCCGACAGTCTAGCACAGTAACCACTAACTCCAATAAGTTTAACTAGAGGAAGAACCCAGCTTCAGCTCAAAAAGAAAACTATTTAAATTATAATTCTCCAGCACTGGCTGGAGACTCTGTGTGTCCGGGCTCAGCGGTTATATAGGACAGGACTCGGCGAGCTGCAGGTGAAACTCATTGCTCTGCGCTCCCCGTGCGGAATGCGCGTCTCCTCCCTCCTGACTCGTCACACCGCCTTCATACTCTACAGCGGGGAAAAAAAAAACTCCCCTTTACTGTCTTCATACATCCCTCTTAAATCCCAGAAACACAGAAACTTCGAGGCGTTTCTGTGAGTCAGTACTGGGTTTTTCTGTTCGAAGTTACAAGCAGAAACAAAAGCGTTGAAAGCAGGAAGTTATTTCTGCTCGTAAAAATAAATTTTCTGATTCCTAAAACCTAATAAAATCCATGTAAGTCTCCCTTTCGTTCCCAATGCACATTACAGAATATAAACCAGTCAAGTTCAAGTACTTTTCTGATTTATCTGAATAGTTCTGGCGCAGCTGTTACAACACAGATACAAACTATTTTTTTTTTCAAAGGAGCTCTTGCCTTTTTTAAATTGAATATTTTTTTAAATTCGCTAAGTCACAAGAAACACCAACAACACTCATCGTAAGCTACTGACCAATCACATTCCTGAATTTTAAACCCATTTAGTATTTATTTTTAAATTGTTATTTTTTTACACCTGTTTTACGTATTCTTGCTGCTGTCCTTTTACAGCCACTTGGACAGACCGCTCTGAGACATCTGCGTTCAGTAAGCGCTGAGCCTGCTCTCAGAGCAAATTGCCTCTTTTACATAGCAGCCCCGACACTGAGAAACGAAGAGTAATGCCTTCTATCTGGCATTTTTCATGTCCAATACGTTTGACATCTACCAAGGGCGACAGAGTTCTTTTGTGACACTATTTCTGTTTTTTTCTTTCTGTTCTCTCTTTGAAAACAAAACTAGAAATCGTGCAAGGGAAAAATGTTTTTTTTTCTTAGAGAAAACGTGCACCAGTATGTGTGTTGAGAAAAAATGATTAAACATGATATGTGACCTAATTTACCACAGCAAATGCTCACCCAGCAAGGTCTGGAGAAGTTGGAGAGGATGACTTCGCATGCACATGTGCTTGCATGCAGTCATATGTGCTTGCATGTGTGCTTACGTGCAAACGGGCGTGGATTCTTGTATGCAAAAAACTTTCCTAGGCTCTTCTGAAGCACATAAAATTATTTGGAGATATACATTTGTCTTGTTTTCCTCTTAGGCTCTAGATTTGATAACTTTTTTTTTTCATTTTTGCATTTTTCATCATTTTCCAGAAAATGGTTGCAAGCCCGATATCATGCGAAGAAACTTCAGGATTCGGGGATCAGTCAATGGATTTTCTTCAAAGTTGGATGTTTGCACTCTGTGGACCAAGAGATGTTGTTCTATAATGTTTTTTTTTTTCAAATTTAAAAATATTGTAACGCTTACGGCCGACAGGTACTGTGTAAGAGCCGGCGTACCAGAGCAGGTGACGTCACCGCCCTTCCCTGTGATAGCAGGACTACAGCTACTGGGCTGTAGAGAGATCTCTCCTTAGCTCACGGGGCTAGGTCGCTGCAGAGAGACGCGGAAGTCCCGGGTTCGAGCCCCGGAAGGTGTGGGGCCGACCTGATGCGGCAAGGGCGCCCGCCAGAGCCCCAGTTGCGTTACAATATCATTTTTTCATGGAGCTTTGAAGGGGATGGATTCACCCTCCTTTAGCCAGGACAGAGCTCCAGGAGCCTGGGTAGGATTCTAGCTTTCTCCCCTTGCAGGCACCTGGCACAAAAGACATAATTTTTTTCCTTAAAATCTTTTTTTTTGTATTCCTTGTTGTTCCAAACGTAATTTTAATCACTTTTAATTGGAGATTATATTAATCATTAATAAATGACCAATTTCACTAAAAATAATGTAATATAAAACTGATGTTTTTAACTTTATTGTAGTGTTTTAGAATCGAATATATCTTCAAAAACGGTTATTTTTCACTCCTAGGAATGAAAGCTGTTGTTATATGATGTTTATTTTCAAATTTTAAAAAATCAAAGGCATCGGACACAGAACCTCATGGTTTTCCTAAAAATCTTTTTTTATGTTCTCTGGTGTTCCAAACTTAGTTTTAATCAATTTTAATTTGTTATTATGTTAAAAACAGGGTAATACATTCCTAATTGGACTATAAATAATGTCATATTGTCTGCTATAAAACTGATGTTTTCAACTCTATTGTAGAGATTCTACAATCAACTAATAGAGAATTGAAATAAAAAAAAATGGCATAAGAAGACATTACCAACAACGACCACAAGATGGAGATATTGTCCAAAGAGGCAAGAAGGGCAAAGCCGCGATAAGGTAAAATCATTTTTTTAAAGAGATTGCTGTCAGAATGCACATCCGTATCCCAAACAGAATCTCTAGTAAAATATGATCATTTATGAAACAGCCAAATGAGTGTCTGCTACAATATGATTGCTACATATCTGCATTTGTTGGTTTTTAAGTAAGAGAGTTGGGTTTGTAAGTTTTGAGTAAGAGTGCAGGGGTTTTAAACCTGCGATCCAGTGTGTTGAAGTATTTCACAACACTACCTCTAGCACATCTGGAAATAAATCCTCATAATGATTATTGCCCTGGGCATGTACCAAAAAATCACTGAGCATATATATATATATCACTGTGTTGAAGCTAGAGACACAGAATAACTGCAAACACATCCTAAATACAGTGTTCCTGCACCTTTGACCTCATCCAGAATGTATTATTTTTTTAAAGGGATTGCTGTCAGAATGCACAACTGAATCCCAAACAGAATCTCTAGTCAAATATGATCATTTGTGAAACGGGCAAATGAGTCTCTCAGGGGCCCATTGCTCATTTTCAGACACATTTATGCAATACTTTCACCATGCGTTGAGCAATAGGGATTAAAGATACCAGAGGTAAGGTTTAAAAGTGATTCTGAGGTGCAACACATCAGCGATACAGCTAGGCATCTGAAATGCGGGGTTCGAGAGCCCTTCAGGGAACACCGTACCCTAAAGGTACCAGAAGTCCACTAGTATAAGCATTAAGTCACTGTCACCCCTGTTACAATGTCATTGCTAGATATCTTAATTTCTTTGGTTTTTAAGGAGTAAGAGTGCAGGGGGTCTAAATCTGTGATCCAGTGTGTTGAAGTATTTCACAACACTACCTGTAGCCCGTCTGGAAATAAATCCTCAGACTGCTTATTGCCCTGGGCATGTACCAATAAATCACTGAGCATATATATATATATATCACTGTGTTGAAGCTAGAGACCTGTATGTAATAATATAAGTAGAATAGATTATAATAACATAATGATCCAGTGTGTTACTACTTCACTGCTTCACTGCTCTATGCCGTCTGGAAATAAATCCTCAGACTGCTTATTGCCCTGGGCATGTACCAATAAATTACAGGAGCACATCTATATATCACTGCATTGAAGCAGGAGACAGAGAATCACTGCAAACACATCCTAAATACAGTGTTCCTGCACCTTTGACCTCATCCAGAACGTATCATTTTTTTAAAGGGATTGCTGTCCGAATGCACATCTGAATCCCAAACGGAATCTCTGGTAAAATACGATCATTTGTGAAACAGGTAAATGAGTGTCTCAGGGGCCCATTCCTCATTGTCAGACACATGTATGCAATGCTTTCACCATGCATTGAGCAATAGGGATTAAAGACGACTAAGGACATGATAATTCACCTGAAGAACGGGGTCATCGTGGATTACAACAGAATAGAGATCGTGTCTGGTGAGGCAAACAGGACAGTGGTTGTAAGACTGCTGGAGTCCTTGGGCCTTTTTGTACGTGGGAACCTGGTAAATGATTTGAACTAATTTAACGTCATATTCGGGAAATCCAGAGAACGTCTTCACACTTGTCGTGGCTGTTGCAGGAAACACCTGTTGAATCTCACTCGGGATTTCTTTAGAGATCATTCAGCGAGTGAGTCACAATTAGGAGATAATTTGGTATTTCTTAAGAGAACTCAGGATTTTTTTTTCCTTGGTGGCAATGCGCTTCCGCAATAAATCATAGACTCTGCTTTCAAAATAGCTGCACCAGGTACTCGGACACAGATAAACACAGGGATTTAAAATTCAAGAATATGAATGGTCAACTGCTTCCAGTTGGGGTTTTTACGTTTCGTATTTAGTGATTTTTGTATCAATCTTTTAAAAATTCATTAAAATGCGAACAATATGTAAATTAAAAACAACAGCACTGACAAATGCTGGGGAGACAGGTAGTTTTTTTGTAATCAGATTCCAATGTCAAATACTGTGTATGAGAGCTTACTGTACGTAACTTTCCTTTAACTGTACGTAACATTTTCTGACGACTATTCCGAAGGGGCACCCTGTCAACTCTTAATACTTTTTAAAAATCTGTCTGCGTGTTTGATTATTTTAAAAAAAGATCAATGTTGATTATAACTAAAGAAATTAATGATCACAAACAAAAAAAGGGCTGAAGATGCGAGTCGCTTTTGTATTAGAGCTGGATGACATGAGCTTATAAATAAATAAAAAATGTTTTCTTCCAATAAATCATACATTTTGTTCCATCCTTCTTACTATACTTCTCTCTTGTAGTAGTAAAGCATTTTGATTGAAACCGAACAATACATTAAAGGTTTCATCTATACACTTATACTTCCGCTGCTGTGCAGCGGAGCCTGATACACCCCAGTGGGCAAAAGACGTATAATATACATCTATTAAACGCACACCTTAGACGTATAAATGTGGTCTGAAATTCGTCTAGAATGAAATTCTAATATACGTCTATTGTTATACGTCAATTATACGTCTATGATTAGATGTTCATTATACATAAATGGTTGGAGTTCTATTATATGGATAAATTTAGAGGTCTATTATACGGATAACTTTAGAGGACTTTTATACGTATATGGTTAGAGGTCTATTATAACATGAATAACAGTTGTGAATAACATAAAACTGTCACTACACATGATTGAGTCCTTGAGACTGGCACCTAAGACCACTCAGCCATCCTGACAAGCAGTGGAGGCTGGTGTTTTGAATGCGTCCGTTTCTTTGTCAAAGGATTATTAACTACTGCTGATAGTTCTTTTCTTCTTATTACAGAGGTTTTTGCATTGCAAGACAATTGACGATATAGATAAAGTAAATCTTGGCAAACGAAATAGGAATGGAATGGGTTGGACCCTGCGATCTTTTTAAGTTGTTTCATTTGTTTGTTTTTATAGCTGTTAGACTTCTACAGGGATTTACCTAGGTTTCCGGAAGACTTCTCGTGTTGTGGTTGTTGTGTTTTCGGGTTACAAGTATTTTTTTTCTATTGATAGGACCCCACGCATTACTGTGGGACTAGTTAACTTTAGTTCTTACATTCTACCTGAAATTACCTCAATACCTACAACTCTGTTTTTCTTTTTTTTTTTAAAGGCACAAGTGATGTTTTTTTCAGAAGTCCTCTTTTGACAAGTAAGTATAAATAATAATAATACTATTTGAATACATACAGGTCTTACTTAATATTATTTTGGTTAAAAATAGTACGTTAATAAGCAATAAATGGCACATAAAATAGTGTGAAGGTGAAGATCACACAAAATCAACTACAAATGTGGGAATTTTAAAACTTTAGGATTATAAATTGCATGTAGCACATTAGCAACACTACAGTAATGCTAATATAACAATAGTGTAAGAAAATCCTCACCCAATTCCTTTCAAATGCTGATACAAAATGTGAATGATTTCAGAGTTTCAGAAGTGGGTATTGAGTCTCCTATAGAGATCAGAGATGAATTGAGGCGTGTGAGAAGGTGTACAGAACCGTTGGACTCCTAGTTCCACATCAAGAGGCTGAGCACAATGGAAGAGTTCTGTACACACGAGCAAGTCCTTGCTGCTGGCATGATATTATATTCTCTCTGTGGTGTAGCCAAAAGCAATATTAAGTGGAGCTGATGGCACACTACGGTTTGCACTGATTCTCAGCAGCTGTTGTTGCCAGCATAAAGCTGAAGGGACCAATGAGCATTTCTGTTGAGAAGAAAAATTAAAGCTTTTTTCTGCCTTGATGTTCAGCTGACAAAGACTATCTTGAAAGACGTACCTCAGGACAGACTGTCAAATAAATCTTTCACTGATTTAATCTCTAGGGATTGGTGTTGATCAAGTCAAATAGAGGACTTATTAATAGCTGACAGTCGAAAATGAACCAGCGGCCACAATGGAGAAATTTGCACTATGCCTGATCAGTGATCACATTATTCCTATCCTGTAGTCCTTGCACTGGCTGCCTGTCAAGTTTTGTGTTGACATCAAAATCCTCATGCTAACCTATAAGGCTCCACATGGCTTGGCACCTCAGTACCTTTCTGAGCTATTATTGCCCTACTCCCCACCTTGCAATCATTGCTCTTTTAATTTTGGTCTCCTATATGTCCCCCAAGCCCGTCAACACTCCCTGGGTGATAGGGTCTTCTTCCGTTATGCCCCATAGATCTGGAACTCTCTCCCCAAGTATATCAGAGAGTCACCTTCTCTAAGCTCCTTCAAATCCAGACTCAAAACCTTCTTCTTTAGAAGAACCTTTTTTTAACTTTTCCTTACCCTCTGCTTCTACTGTACTTAGTACCACCATCTACTGTCTCCTCTAACTGTATATCCTCATCCTGCTTATCTTGTGTATTTTTTTATTTTATTGTTGTTATCATTCTGTAAAGTACTTTGAGAAGCCACCTTTAAAGGAGCTATATAAAATAAGGTTTATGATTATTATTATAAATGATGAACAGTGTATTTAACACAGACCACACACAGTCCTTCATTGCGAAAGATTGCAGGGTTAGGGAATATTCTTTTCACTCGTTTTGTTGGCTTTGTTGCAGGAATTGTTTGGATGCCATCCTTGTAGGAAGGAGAGGATCAGGGTTTTGGTTGAGTCTTTTTGACTCCTGACACTGTGTGGTTCTCTAAACAAGCTTTTCAATTGTGTTGTTGAAGACTGTATCCCGGCTTTGTTGCAGGAAATGTGTGGATGCCATCATCGGAGCAAGGAGAGAATCAGGGTTTTGGGGAAGTCTTTTTGACACCTGAAACTGTATGGTTCCTGGTTGTAACGTCTGACACTCTACACCAGAGAACACCGATGAAATTGCTGAACTGTCTAGCGGACATTTTGTCACTTTCTTCTGACCTGTATTTAATGCAATTCTCTGAAAACGTGGCACGTTATATCTGTGCTTTCTTTATGAAGGGTCATAGATCTGATCATAGATTCGATCTCAATTATCTTAAAACAAGCATGAGAAAATTACATTACACTATAAGGCTGAGTTCTCCTGGTCCCTCTGCAGCAAATGTGTGTTTTAAAGGAGGTGTCATGTTATTTTTTTTTTGCCGTGCCATAAGAACAGCATGGTTGTTTAAATTAATTGGTCTGAAATTGGTTGAAACCACAGGGATGTAACAAGAAAAAAACAAGTTCTTCTTGACACAGAGATAGTTGGAGATATTTGGCAGCAGTGGGAATCCAACTCAACACCCCCAAAGAGACTGGAGCTTTAATCCAGCTCTTTAGAGCGCTCAGCTGTGTTAGCCTTGACTGCCTCATACTTCACACTGTTGGCTCAGAGAAAACTGGGTGACTTATAAAGGCTGGTAGGAGAGGAAAGGAACAAATGCTTCATTTTTGGACAAAGACTTTATCTACTAAAAGAAGGAAAATATTTGATTATTGTTTGTTCATTAGACATTTTGATCAAATTATTGTAATGCAGTGCCAGGTACAATTAAGGTATAATATGTACACGAACATTATGTCTGAGTCAGTGATGGCAGCTGACTATCGCTGGAGGACAGTTTTTCATGAGTGGGTAAGCCTGCATAATGAGGGAGAAGAGATCAGCCATCTGTGACGCAGTGTCCAGTGACACTAACTATCTGTCCTTCTTTTCTCTGCTAATGTAGAGGGTGAATGTAAGGAATGTCTACTCCACACCTGAAGAAGGCTCCACGGCCAAAACGTTGTGTTCTCTTTCTTCTTTTTTTCAGCATGGAATAAACCTATTACTTGTTCCTAATTCTATACATTTTATCATCAGTCTACAACATTTAGAGGAGCTCAATTGCATAATGATAGTATTTCTTGCCTTTTAAATACATCAGTCAAAAATGTAGAGAAGGTTCTCCTGTTTTCACCATTATAAGAACTGTGATGTACCACTAATATTTACGCTCATAAAAGCATTGTAATTGTATTGTTCTGTTCTGTTACAGTCTTGAATGACACAAACCTTCTCTTTTACTGCACTACACAGTTCAGCACACAAGGATCCTCAGTCAAACAGACACTGCAATCACTTGATAAAAGCCATTTCTCATCCTTTCTCTTAGTGTTGGTGCTACCATTGTATGCAAAGAAGGCGACATGACAATGAAAGGTGTAATCATCTTAAAGAGAGTCTTCATGAAGGTGTGTGTCATGAAGCTCTCCACTGGCAATTGACTAGGCTTGTGAAGAATCTCATTCAACAACCATACAAATTGCACAGCTTAAGGCACATGAAGTGAAATCCGTGAGCTGATTGACACAAAACAATGTCGCTTCGCATTATCCGCAAAGCTGTTTTGCTTGTCTGACAACCTCTTCCTACTTTACAGTGAGTGCATATATTTCAGTTTCTTCTTTTGTATTTTCCTTACTATTTTACTGTCCCTTTCCCCCATGTTGAGATGTATCCACAGCCAAAACCCTGTGTTTCACCCTACGTTTGTGCCAGTTTTACAATCTGTGTAGGAGCCTGCCTTACAGAGGTCCAGTGGTGCAATCGATGGTGTATGGTACATACACAGCTGTGCACAGTGGATGTTGGTCTGGACTCTAGAAAGTGTTTCAATTCACAAGCTACTCTGGACCTCAACACCTGTTGATGGGTCACTTCTGTCAAACACACCAGTGGAGCCCACACTCATTTACACACACTGACAGATATACACCTACACACTCACACACATTTACACCCACAGACACAACACACTCTCACAGACACAACACACATTATACACACAATCAGACACTCACACACTCACAGATACACACCCACACACTTACTCACACACATTCACAGACACACAAATAAACACTATATACACAAAAAGACACTGCATACACTCTTAGGTACAGATGCACTATAACTAACACTAATGCAGATACTGCTAATATTACAACAATAACACCATCACCAAAACTTACACTATCATTGTTACTAACACTGACAAAATCTACAACTAGACTAATAATACTTATAATTACAGTAATACTGTCATGAAAACTAACATGATGATGATACTCTGATACTAACAGTATAATTATCACTAATATTAACATGAATACTAGCATTAAAACTAAAATTAAAAGTATCTATCATCACAAACTCTCACATGTTTACTTATATTATTAGTAAAACTACCAGATATACTCTCACTAATATTAATATGAATACTAGCATTCATACTAAAAATCAGTAATGCTATCATCATTAATACTCACATAGACACATAGACACTACACACACTGACAGACATACCCACACATACACTTACAAATATAAAACTACATACTGACAGACACCACACACTCACAGACACACACCATACACACACATCCACAGGCATGCATTCACAGAAACAAATAGACATTACACATACTTACAGACACACACTTATAGACATCACACACTCAGAGACCCCAAACGCTCACACACTAACAGACACAACAAGCTCACAGACACTCACAGACACACAGCCCACACATGAACAGACAACACACACACACAGATACCAAAAAATACACTTATCTACAGATACATAATAACTAGCACAAATTGATTCTACTAATATTACAACAGTAACACTATCACTAACACTGACACAAACTACTAATAATAACAGTAATTATATTATTAAAACTAACATTACTACTGGTGTTAATACTCTAACAGTAACACTTTAGTTATAATTAATATTAACATGAAAATTAACATTAAAACTAAAACTATCAGTAGCGTTATTGTCATTAATACTCACATGAACACTAGCATTAAAACTACCAGTTGTACTCTCATTAATATTAACATGAAGACACTGGTATTAGTATTAGTTGCTGCTCGTGACGTCACACCGCTCTCTGTGACAAATGCGAGACACTTAGAGGCGCGCAGCGACGGGGCGCCTGTCGCTGTGGTTACCATTCTTATGATTTATAAACACTGGAAAAATGCATTTAAACTGTAACATACATTTATCAACTTGGAATATAATTTTCTAGCTCTAGGATACAGTTGCCTAAATAATAATATGAATAATCATTGTTTAATTTCGGATTGAACATTATTAACACTAAACACATTATGGTAATTGATCGATACAGTCTTTATTGACTGTTTTCTAGATGTTCAAACAGGGTCAAGAAAAGAATCAATACTCACCAATTGGTGAAGTTAATCGATTTTTCTACGGTTCTTCAGTTGAATTAATTGGTTGTCGATAGATAAGTGATCAATAACTCTCCTGCGTGCTCTCCGCGCGCCTCCCGCGGTCTTGCTCTCTGATACCAGCGATCCTGTTAGCGTCTGTGACGTCACAGCGCTCTTTTTGACAGAGCAGAGCAGTCTCCGCTGGAGGAGACTCCTGTCCGGAGCCCGAGGGGCTTTTCTTACAGATATAACAACTCTAAATGAAAACACACCAGGCTGTGGAGAGAAGCGAATCATCACAGTTGGAAAAAGAGAGCGACGGACCTAGGAAAGATATTCATTAAACAGAAAAAAATAGTTTACTTCGCAGATTAATGCGTTACAAAGTGTACCCATGTGGAGTAGTAGAGAACGAGCACGAGTCCCTGAAATAAGCGCTTTTAAGGGTTTTACACGAATCTTCAGTGTAATCTTCAGACTCCTGATCTCTCAGTTCCTCTGTGGGTTTGATGATTTAATTAACTGTATAACTGTTATCAGACTCTGTTTAACTGTATATTTATAAGACTGTCTGCGAGAGATGTGTGGGAGACGCTGAATCCCAGGGCTGGTGTGGAATCACACACAGACAGGTCTTCTGTGTGATCTGAGTCCCACTGCTCAGAGCTACAGACTGGTCAACTGGTCACTATTGTAGACATGACCTTCAGACCATTGGCTACTGATAATCAATATACTGATCACAGTGTCACTACTGGTGTTAATTACATAAATACTAAGATAATTCCACACTCACTTGTGTTATAAAACGTTTATAAAAAACATCTTTGGAGGCTGACATACAGTAAAGAAAGTAATACTGAAAGGCTGGAAGTCCGGGAAAACTTCTTGCTTCTGACCTGGAACAGAGCCCACAGCTGCCAGATCAGTGATCCCTGAGCCCTGTTCATGGAGAGGAGAACCAGGAGCTCTTCTTTGTCTCTAAGAGGGTGTGAGGAAAGAGAAAAGGGGGAGATGTGACCTGAGTCCAGGCTGTTCTGATATTATTCATGAAGCAGCACTGATTGTCTGAATGTACTCTTGTTCTGGATTGTGAGGATAGAGAGAAGTATGGAGTTGAACTTCAGTCTGAGTGTGAGTCTAAACTGTGAATCTGACTGAGAAGAGAATAATGATTTTTTATTCTGCCTCAGAATTTTTCTTCTTTGCCAAGTGGTGTTACATCCCCTTCAGAGACTCTGCACAGACTGTCAGAGTGAAAGAAGAGAGAAATGGACAGATAAGAGCACACACAGCGAGAGAGATATGGCTTGATTTACTTTGAAGCAAGTGTTCATTTCCTTTCTAGAACAAGCTGTTTCCGAACTTCAAGAAATTCATACAACTTCCGGAAGATAAAATACAAATCTTGCTTATCAGGATAGAAGAAAAACTGCAAAAAAATGTCAGTGATTTTTTCTCCTTTTAACAAAAAGTGCAGATAAACAACGGCAGTGCATCTCCGTCGGCTTGATTTAGCTTAATACAAGTATTCACTTCTTTTTCTGGAAATTACAGCCTGCGAAAGATTAAATAAAATTCTTGATTATTCTTCAATTCTTCAGTGCAGAAGAAATACTACCAGCTGGCAGGAAAATGCTAGTATTTTATTTTCTTTAACTACAAACGTATGAATGGTGAAAAAATGTGTCCCTGTGCAGCTGTTAAACAAAGGGCTAGGGGTTCAAGCTCAGATTGTTACGATGTAAACATAATCTCCACTAAAAATTGATGGGATTTCTTTGCAAACCCTTTTGAACTTTGGAGGAAATGTGTTTTACTTGTGTGGAACTACAACAAGTAAAGAATTAAGTACCTACGTCAATGTCCAAGAAAACCATTTTCACGTGTGGAATTTTATCTTCAACTGGCTTTCGGGATAATTTATTTATACACCTGTTGTATCCTTAGCAAAAATATTTTAAAATTAGAAAACAGATTTGTTAGAGAACTTGACAATCCTTGACAATTTTTATTAAATGAGCACTGTACAAATGTACGTTGATATTTTTTATATGTACCTCATCTGGAATATATATATAAACATAATTGCTTTGATATGGATGTTCATTTGAAGAATTTGAGGAAACTATCAAGGATCTCAGAACATCCAAAGATACATTTGGGCATCTGCATATTTGTAAAGATTAAAGAGCACCATAAGTGTGAAGTTTGCACACACGAGAGAAAAAATCAGTTTCAATGCACTTCATTAAACTGATGGTGTACTTATCAATCATGCGCAAAATGCTCATAGCAGAGGATGGTTTCCATTCGTCGACTTCAGGGTAAGGGGCCCAGCATGCTTTTGCTGAGGGGAGCTATTCAACACAACTGCTTTTTCACCCGAGATGAAAAGTTTCAACGGTAAACGCAGACGTCACATTGAGCACTTGGTGTTTTGTAGGACAAATCATCACACGCTACTCTACATGGGCTTGTCTTCAAGATCGTTGAGAACCAAAGCTTCTGCCTTCCTTGCTACTGATTCTTTTGTCGTTAATTCACAAATCTTCAATGAGAATCAGAGAAACGAAAACCAAACACATGTAGACACTCTCGTCCTAGCCTGAAAGAAAAATGATGGAAGCATTTGAGAAATAACAAGAGTAGTCTGAACAGCTCCAGCCTATCAACTGCTCTACAAAGTGATCGCTACCTCCACACCCAGTTTATAACACTGAAAATGATGCAGGAAGCAGAGCAAAGTTCTAAACCCAGCGGTTGAAAAGCGTCTGGATACATAAAATGACAATTTCTCAAAAGTAAAATCTTTATCTTTTAAATATTGTCATCCATATATTTTTGTTTTTCTCTTTTTAACATAACACACTTTTGAGAAATAAACTGTCTTGTAATGAAGGCTAGAAAATGTGTATCTAGCTTTGTTCAATTCATATCGGGACATCCCAGTGGGCAAACCATGTAGAATATACGTCTATTAAACTCATATCTTAGACGTACTGTATAAATGTGGTCCGTAATTCCTCTAGAATGAAATTCTAATATACGTATGTCGCTATAGTTCAATTAGACATCTATGGTTATATGTTCATTATACATAAATGGTTGGAGTTCTATTATACGGATAACTTTAGAGGACTATTATACATATATGGTTAAAGGTCTATTATACATCAAAGATAGATGTTATAGGGGTAGAAACTAGTAAATCAAGCCAATGATTTGGTTTAGAAATTTATTCTGAAAATATACAATCATTCACACCTGGAAAATATGTAGTTCAAATTATACATTATATACAATATTGTAATCAACATAAGGCTGATCATCATAAAAACACAACTAGTAAACTTCAGCTACAAGTTCTAGTAACATGGCAATATATATATAGTAATGACAAACACAGACTGATTACAGGTGGGTTTCATCGTTTGTGTTGTTTGTAGAGGGGCCAACTTCACAGAGCTGAAACAAGCACGTCCGGCAGCTGCGGGGTTGAAGGTGAACATGTATCGTATTCTAATGGCTTCTATTTCCATTGATGAATGAGACAGATTCACGAGGAGATCCTTCACACGATTAGGCGAAAACATCGCTATTTCGGTCTGATGTAGAGACTACATTTGTGTCAGCAGTACTATGAATGTAAGTCTTGTACACTTTCAGGGGCTACATCTGTAGCGCTTCATCTAAGAGGGTTTTCTTTACTTTAGTGCACGGTTACATTCACCTATAAAACGTATTCTCTGAATGCCCAATTGCTCAATAACCCTGTTTTCCCCTGGGAATCACCAACCTACAGTCCCATGCCCTTCAAAAATATAACAAATATATTTAATGAACTGTGTAACACAGAGCTGGAAAGGTGAACCCAGGATGGCTGAGCAATTGAGCAGTTGAAGCTGTTGACCAGGATGGCTGAGTGGTTAATGTATTGGACTTAAGGTCCAAGGGACAAGTGTCCATGTGGGTTCAATCCCTGCTCCTGTAACTTGCTTTTGAAGTGACAGAACACTTTGAAGATTTACACTCTATTAAAATATGGATTTACTAAATTTCAGTTCTCTTCGATCCCTGAGATAACTCAACTTTCACCATCGCATCCTGAAGGCTTAACGTGCATTAGCTGTGATACAGGTTCTAATAAAGACAGAATGAAACTGTATCAATAATAAATGACATGTTTTAAATAAACATTTATTAATAAACATCATTATTAATAAAAATGGTGTGACGGGAAAGCAAATTAAATATTATAATGATATCCCAAGCAACTGATGTGTGCCGGAGTCAAATGTCATCCGCTGTAGGCTTTGTAAATTGTTAAAAAATTGGAAGCAGGTGTGCCTGCATTAATAACGCTCCATCGAGCGGTAAAAGAAACAGAACAACCAACCTAAATCCACTAGCAAGTTTCTGTAGCTGAAATAACAGGCAAAACTGCTCCAGGTGAGGCTTGAACTCACAACCTCGGCATGACTTTGTACTGCTGTATAAGTAATAATAATAATAATAATAATAATAATAATAATAATAATAATAATAAACTTTATTATATATAGCGCCTTTAAAGGTGGCTTCTCAAAGCGCTTTACAGGATGATAATAACAATAAATAAGAAGACTACAACAATAAATAAGAAGATTTCACAAGATAGGACACAATTATAATTACAACAATACAACAATAACAATAGAGGAGACCGTGGAAGGTGGTATTAAGAAGAGCAGAGGGGTGAAGAATGGAACCAGTTAAGTAAAGGCTTTTCTGAAGAAGAAGGTTTTGAGTCTGGATTTGAAGGAGTTTAGAGAAGGTGACCCTCTAATATCCTTGGGCAAAGAGTTCCAGAGCTTGGGGGCATAGCAGGAGAAGGCCCTGTAGCCCATAAAATGTAGACGGGCTTGGGGGACAGTAAGGAGGGCAGAATTTGAAGAGCGGAGGTTGCGAGGTGGGGAGTAGGGCGATAAAAGTTCAGACAGGTATTGAGGTGCCAAGCCATGTAAAGCCTTATAGGTGAGCATGAGGATTTTAAAGTCTACGCGGAATTTGACCAGAAGCCAGACAAAAGATGACTCCAGTAGATAGCTGTGTAGTTGTGTAGGACCACACACGACACAGTGATGGTGCGGCTCTTAATGGACACAGACCACATGAGAGGCAAGCAAAACGCTGTTTTAAAATTCCAAAGGCTCACCAAGCCAGAGGAACAGCAATGAACTGAAAAGTTCTGTTACAGACGTCTACTGTATGTTAACCTCTTTAGAGCTCTAGATGCCACGTGTTTCTTTTAATTGTAGATTAACACTCCCAAGTAACAGCACTTTACAGTATATTAATGTTAATTCCGCTGGTGATTGGCTTACGATTGGCTTACTCTGCTGTAAGGAATATAAAGTATATGAAGAATATAAAACATGCGAACTTAAATGTTCAAAGCTTTCAGGCTCTTTAGCATTTTCCTTCACATATGGGAAAAATTCGATGTGTTCTTGTCGCTGTTCTCCACATAGATAATCTACACGAGAGCACATGCAACAGTACAGGACACACAGTAAGGAACTCACACAGCTTTCAGCTCAGTGCAAAGTGCAGACGGAGGACTAGCTCGCTGAACAATCTCTCAGGAAATCCCGGGTGAGATTCAACAGGTGCTTCTTCAACAGCTACGACAAGTCGGAAGACACCCCAGTGGGCAAAAGACGTATAATATACGTCTATTAAACGCATACCTTAGACGTCTAAATGTGGTCCGCAATTTGTCTAGAATGAAATTCTAATATACGTCTATTGTTATACGTCAATTATACGTCTATGATTAGATGTTCATTATACGTAAATGGTTGGAGTTCTATTATACGAATACATTTAGAGGACTATTATACATATATGGTTGGAGTTCCGGATAACTTTAGAGGACTATTATATGTATATGGTTAGAGGTCTATTATACGGATAACTTTAGAGGTCTATTATACGTATATGGTTAGAGGTCTATTATACATCAAAGAGTTTTACAGGTGTAGAAACTAGTAAATCAAGCCAATGATTTGGTTTAGAAATTTATTCTGAAAATACACATTCACACCTGAAAAATATGTATTTCAAATTATACATTGTAAACAATCAATCAACAATCAATATATGGGCAATAATCATGAAAACACAACTAGTCTTAAACTTCAGCTACAAATTCTGGTAACATGGCAATATACAGTATAGTAATGACAAACACAAACTAATTACATTAACACACTAACTCAAAACCACATTTTGATTCAAATATAAATTGTAAAATGTACAACTTCTATATTTCCAAGAAAACAAATATTACAATGGAAGTTAAGATGATTTTTGTCCACTATTTGCAAACCTTGTCTAATTGTCATAACAGTTAGAACCAGAAACCTATTATTTTCAGTGTCCAGATCTCCTGGCCCCCTGCCTTGCATATGCATTCTTCAAGTAACACATTGCGTGCTCCTTTATTTCTTTTTCTGTTGATGTAGGGTGGGACTTCAGCACCGCAGCTAGGAGAAAATAATATATTACTTCCCAAATAAATGATGATTAATATTTTCTTAAGTATAATCTAAAAATGAACGGTTTACTAAGCTCAAAGCTGATATAAATGTATAAATTTAAGAATAAAGAATTTATAGAATAGAGAAACGGCAAAACGATTTTGTGTCATCTTCCCCATTCACACTATTTTTATATGCCATTTTTTACTTATTCACGTACTATTTTAATCAAAATAATATTAAGAAAGATCTATATGTATTCAGATAGTATTATTATTCATACTTACTCGTCAAAAGTGCATTGCTGAGATATTTGCGGATATACTTCTACGTTTGAAAAACGTGTCCAAAATGGTGACCAACGAATACTAGCAATGCATTGTGGTATATAACCGGAAAATATGCTGGGTTCGATATTTTCTCAACGTATGCGTTTATTAATGTTGTCGATATTATGGTTGAAATTTAACATTGATAATACATCGCGGCTATGTGCCCCCTGCTATGTGCTGATGTGCAATTTTAACGCATGCAGTTAGTAAGGATCGGTCACTGTTGTATGGTATTATATATAATGACATTATGGAATAGGATGCTATTTCCCCTCTATTTGCTAGCAAATGTTACTTGTGGCTGTGTTTCTGCGTTGTGTTGCAACGAGGGACTATCGCGTTGGGCCTAACAACACCTTTTAACTGTGGCACAGGCCTCGAGTGCCTTATTATTAAATAATTAAATTCTGAAAAGTTTCTTTTACTGTGATAACGAGCGAAAGTATTCATGGAAAATGATAATCACTTAACTTTGAACATTTTGTGATATTTATAAATACCAACAAATTCAATATAGTGGTGATAATATTTATTATCAGTAATAACGACAGTAGTAGCAGCTTCAAATTATTTGTTGTTATTAATAAATGAGGTAGCTTCGAACAGTTGTGATATTTAGAAATATAAAAAATGTCAATATACAGTTGTGTCCATAACATTTGCTATTTTAGTTTTTCAAAGAAATGTTTATTTGTTAAGAAAAGTGATGGTGACAACAGGACTTGTCCCGAGGACCTCAGGCTTACAATGCACATGCTTAAGCCTTCACATTACAGACATAGTTACATGGTAAATAGTGAAACTGAAGCACACATAGAAAGTGTATTATACTACTAGTTGAGCTACTGTCTATGAATATAATTATATTGTTATTAATTTCTTTAGATACACAATTCCATATTATATTCCCTATTAATCAAATTCTAAAAGTATGCTTTTGTTTACTCTGATAACGAGCGTATTCGCAGAAAAGGTTAAAACATTAGCACTTCTCACAAAGTATATAAACTTAATATGGTCAGAAGGAGCACATAAAAACGTTTCCAAAATAACCACATGTAAGACTTTGATGCTTAAAATGTTTAGGGAGAAAGTGGAATACCGGTGTGTATTTTTTCTTTAAAATACCAATACCAGCCATATACAGTTTACACAACATGTTTATGTTCCTAAATTAATATCGTTTATGATCATCAGACGCGTTATGCTCCTCTTCTTTTTATGCTCAGCTACTAAAATTTCCCTTTAGTTGTAAAATTCCATATAAATATTCAATACTAAACAGATTAAAAAAATGCATAGTAAAGAGTTTAAATTATTAAATCTTTTCACTACCAACCAATGCACCACAAGTGTCCCTGTCGGTCACTTTGGCCAGCCAATCACGTATTGCGGTATAACGTGAGTAGTTGCGTGCGGTACAGATTTGTACCGTGCATTTTGAATGGCTGCATCTGTACAAGAGTTATAAAAGAAGTCTTGTCTGTTAACCACATATTATTAAATATTTGTAGTAAGATTGGACTAATTATGGACTGAAATATCTGGTAGAACTCAGCTGTAAATCCATTTGGTCCAGGTGATTTATTGTGAGAAAAGGAAGCAATGGCTTCTTTAACTTCTGATAGAGAGAGAGATGACTCAAGAATATTTCTATCTTTTGTACTAAATTTTGGGAGCTCTGTATCTGCAAGAAAGAACTGCATATCTTCCACTGTGCTAGAGGCTTCAGATGAATATACATTTTTCCAAGAAACTAACAAAGGTTTAATTTCTTTCTTTCTGATCTTGGGTAATTGACCCATCCATTTTCTTGATGCTGCTAGTAGTACTGTGTATACTGTACAGCTCTTTTTTAACCTGGCTGCAAGCATTTTCCCTGGTTTTTCCCCCTCTTCACAGAAGTTAAGTTGAGCTCTACTTAATGTAAAACTCTGTTTTTATCCTTAATAACTCATTATATTGTAGCTGTACTTGTATCAAATTACCTCAGTCTTGTTCATTACTTTGTTTTTTTTTTGATAATCTGAGCTGTATAGCCTTCATTATGGTGAGTAGGCAACCTTCTTTTGACTCCCTTTGCTTTTTATGAAAAGTAGCAATTCTAATGAATTCTCCCCTTAAACAACACTTAAGTGATTCCCAAATAATATTAGGGTCAGAGACAGAATTTGGAATTTGGTTTCCATAAAATGTTGAATAAACTACTCTACTTCAGCCTCTATCAGCTATCAGCCTCTTGTAGTAGGGAGTTATTAATTTTCCATCTTCCTAATGGTGTTATTACGTCAGGTAGTGAAAGTATTAACTGTATAGGACTATGATCAGTGATTTTTCTAGGATGAATAACTGCATCCCTGGTGTGTTGCATGATATTTTGAGAAATAAAGAAATAATCAATTACGGAAAAGGATTTGTGTCTATCAGAGAAGAAAGTATAGTCTCTTTCTGAGGAATGGAGGACTCTCCATACATCTGATAATTTTGATCAATTTGTGAAGTGCTAGAGTTGCTTTGGAAGGTTTTTTCACTTGTTTCTCAGTTTTGTCTACACTAGGATTCATTACTATATTGAAGTCTCCTCCAAGAATAATATGTGTTTGCCGACCTTACTAATTCAGCTTCTATCTTTGTAATAAATATTGGGTCATCTAAATTAGGACCATGCACATTAACAAAAGTCACTAACTTGGAGTTCCATTTACCAGTTAAACAAATAAATCTACCATTCTGATCCTGTATTTTACTTTTGAGTAAAAAGGGAGCAGGTTTATGAATAAGAATGGCAACCCCACTGTTTTTGATGAAACTCTGGATCCAGTAGCCTGTCCAGCCGAATATCTACACATGTGATGCACATCCTCAGTTTTCAAATGAATTTCTTGCAGGAATGCTACTTGTGTTTTTAACTTCTTCAAACTATCTTATTGTGTTTGGTTATACTATTTGAACCTTTAACATTCCATGTCACAATGTTAAGACAATTATCCATTAAGCATAAAAAATCCAGTGTAAGAGTAAGAGAGTAGATTAAAATGTTGTATATGCAGACCACCAAAGTGTTGCCTCCAAAATGCTGTCTCTAGCTCCCACCCCCCTCCATTCCCCTTCCTGTTGCGTGGTGTATAAGAGTTGAATTTATGTTTCCCACATTCTTTACGTTTTTATTTACAGTATTTGAATTTTTTTGTTCACCGTTAAATGGCTATACATGAATTTGTGTAAAAATATGTTACATAAAATACTAGTCTGCTGTATTTTCAGTCCCTTTTCACTTTATCTGTGTTAAAAGAGATTAAATGTGTTTGAATGCATTTAAAGTTTGGAAAATTAGTTTTTAAAACTTAAATTACATGCTACTAAATAATATCTTTGCCATCTCAAGTTTAAAATTTAAGCTACTTTTTGTGCAGATATTACTTCCGTTTGAGCACTACTCTAAGCACGTATTAAAGTTCAGGGCTAAATATTAGGCTCCTTACTTTTCAGCATTTACATATTTCCACTTGGTCAGCGTTTTGGTCAGTTTTGTCTTCTTCCAAATCGGCTATTGTAACACTCCATACTCTGGGGTTTCTAAATCCACATTGAACAAACTCCAGTATGTCCATAATTTGGCAGCCAGAACCCTGACCAGGTCTAGTACAACTGCTCACATTACTCCTATCCTGGAGTCCTTGCACTGGCTTCCTGTCAAGTTTCCTGTCGACTTAAAAATCCTCCTGCTCACCTATAAGTCTCTGCTTGGCTTGGCACCTCAGTACCTGTCTGAATTAATATCGCTCTACTCCCCACCTTGCAACCTTCTCTCTTCTGTTTCTGGTCTCCTATCTGTCCCCCAGTCCATCTACACTCTGTGAATGACAGGCCCTTCTGTTATACCCTAAACTCTGGAACTCTATCCCCAAGGATATCAGAGAGTCACCTTCCCTAAACTCTGTTAAATCCAGACTCAAAACATTCTTCTTTAGAACAGCCTTTGTCTACCTGTTCTTTACCCATCTGCTCCTACTGTATTTTGTGCCACCATCTACTAGGGCTGGGCGATATGACCAAAAACATTATCACGATAAAAATTTTCATATCAGTCGATATTGATAGTTATCATGATAAATGTCAAATTTATTAAGTTTAAAGGCAGATTTTTTCTCCTGAGTGAAAGTTGAAGAAACCAGACAGTTAATTGGTAAATTAACAACTCTTTATTTTAAGAACACAACAAACACTTGGCAAACAGCAGAAACATTAAACAAATCTGAGGTAGAGAGTATTCAAGTCTTTTTTATGTCAAAATATGCATGAGTAAAATGTACAAAATAAATATCTTAATAGAACACTGTGCACGCTGCTCTGTTTTATGTCTGATCGTAAAAAGCCAAAATATCTCCAAATTACCAAAGTTGAATGACCTTTTCTGTCGATGATGTCATCATCCTTCGAGCTGGTCATTGGCAGCACTACATTTGCTTCAGTGTCGCTCATTTCTCCACTCTTCAATCCTGTCAGCCACCGCCATGTGGGTTAACAACACCACTTTAGCTGCCTGGTCTGCAACACGCACGCACACTCGTGTAGTATTTTGTGCGCATGCGCATATCATGCGCAAAGCATAAACATATGTATCGAACATTTATCGAACTTTTGTTAAAATTATATAGAGAAAAATTATATCGCGATAATTATCGTTATCGAATTATCGCCCAGCATTACCATCTACTGTCTCCTCAAACAGTGTATTCTCATCATGCTTATATTTTTGTTGTTGGCATCATGTAAAGCACTTTGAGAATGCTATAGCCATTAAAGGTGCTATATAAAATAAAGTTTATTATTATTATTATTATTATTATTGTTATTATTGTTATTATAAAGGTCTTGGTTTCCTGTTCTGTGTTTTTTAGGATCAGAATCTAGTGATCTCCCTGATGCTGGGGAATGGGCTTCTCTTAAACAGCAGCAGAGTGAGGAGGAGTGGGGCTCCAGTCTGATGCAGGAGACAGAGCTCACTGCTGCAGAAGGGAAAGAGACACTCAGTGAGAAGCACACTGACAGCAGACAGAGTGTCAAGGATCTGGACTCTGTGCCCATGATGAAGACAGAGCCTGAGAGTGAGACACCTGGGCTCTTAGTATGTGATGATTTTACAGAGAAGATTAATAATCTGAACACAAACAACATTACACAAGGTTGTAATGAACTGGGCTGTGTCACTGTACAAGAGCACAGTGAAGAACAGGATGTTTTAAATCTTCCAGAGCAAGACATGGAGCCCAAGTTGATTGACACTGCAGAGCAGCAGACTGATGTCCCTGGTGAAGAGAATAGTACTGAGAGTCAGTACAGGGAGGAACAACGGCAGCTCCAACAGGGCTTGATAATAATTAGGCCTTGTTCTGTTCAAGTGGAGAGATTGTCATTGCAGAGTCTAAAACAATTATATGATCCCTTAGTATCCGATGACTTTACACACAGGTTTAAAAATCTGGTTACTGAGAAAACTGTTGAAAGTTTTAATGAACTGGAGAGCATGTCTGTTCTTGGGCAAAGAGAGGAACAACTGAATGAGCTGGACAGTTTTAGTCTCAGAGAGCTGGAGAAGGAGCCCCAGATGATTCACACTGCTGAACAGCACACTGAAGGACATGGTGGAGAAAACACAGCTCTGTTTCAGCACCCAGAGCAAGACCATTCCATGGAGCATTTGCAGAATAAGAGACCCCAGCACAATCAGAGGATGAGGAAGAATCACTCAAGGCCTTGCTCAGATAGAGTGGATAAACTGCCATTACGGCACAGACAGGAGCGGAGTTTCTGTCAGTCTAGCATTTCGAATCCCTACCAGCACCTTCACACAGGAGAGAGACCATTCAGCTGCAGTCAGTGTGTGAAGAGATTTAGTCGGTTAAGCCACTTAATAAACCACCAGCGCATTCATACAGGAGAGAGACCTTTCAACTGCAGTCACTGTGGGAAGAGTTTTAGTCAGTTAAGCTACTTAAAAAATCACCAGCACATTCACACAGGAGAGAGACCTTTCAGCTGCAGCCAGTGTAAGAAGAGTTTTAGTGATTCAAGTACTTTAAGAGTCCATCAGCGTATTCATACAGGAGAGAGACCATTCAGCTGCAGTAAGTGTGGGAAAAGTTTTAGTCAGTTATGTAACTTAAAAAGACACCGGCACATTCACACAGGAGAGAGATCATTCAGCTGCAGTCAGTGTGGGAAGAGTTTTAGTCAGTTATGCAACTTAAAAAGCCACCAGCACATTCACGTAGGAGACAGACCATTCAGCTGCAGTCAGTGTGGGAAGAGTTTTAGTCGGTTAAGCCACTTAAAAAGACACCAGCACATTCACACAGGAGACTGAACATTCAGCTGCAGTCAGGGTGGGAAGAGCTTTAGTTAAGTACCTTAAGAGCCCATCAGCGCACTCACACAGGAGAGAGACAGTTCAGCTGCAGTCAGCGTGGGAATAGTTTTAGTGACTGAATCACCTGAAGAGCCCACATATTAAGATCACTTTATTGGCCATATACATTTTTTTGCATTAGGAATTTATCTTTTCACAGGTTGCTCACCATGAGGCCCACAGATAGGGAGAGAAGCTTTGGGTCAGAGCACAGGGGGAGCCATTTGTACAGCACCCCTGGAGCAGTTGGGTTTTGGGGCTTTGCTCAGGTATCCAACAGAGTAGGATTTCTCAGTAAGCTTCGGGATTTGAACCGGCACCCACAGGCCCAGATCCTTAGCCATATTGCCACCACACCACACTTATTCGTACAGCAGAGAGACCTTTTAGCTGCAATCAGTGTGGGAAGTGTTTTAGTGACTCGTGTACCTTAATAGCCCACCAGCCCACTCACACAGAAGACCTTCATTGTTCACCAGTGCAGTCACACAGGCAAGAGTTCATTCAGCTACAGTCAGTGTGGGAAGAGTTTTATCCAGTCAGGTGACTTAAAAACACACCAATTTAGTTACCAGTTTTTATTTTAATCATAGTCTTAGTCTTGTCAATTGAAATGTCTATTAGTTGAAGTAGGTAGCTGCGTCATCATGTGACATCCGTAAAAGTTTCCACAGCTGACATATTGTGTTTTCTTTGTTGTTTTTTCAGAGGAATAAACCTTTACTTGTTCCTAAAATGTCTATTGGTCACTTTGTAGTCGGCCACTTTTGATTTCGTCTAGTCATCTAAATGTTGACTATGATTACTCTTACTTATGGTTGATTAGAACAGAATTCTAGTCATGCAGTTTACTTTATGTGTATAATAAAATGTAAGTCTAAATTGAATTCTTTATTCCTTTATAGTCTTGGAATGTTAAGTTTAGTCCTGTTTAATTTACAATTAAGACTGTTCTCATTGGATAGGCTTGTAATTGTGTAACAGCTTACCATGTTAAGCAAGAAATGTGTATAAAACAGATTAGGATTCTTAACTGTAACTCTTAAGAAAAAGAGACACATCTTTGTTGCACAATCTAAATTTTATCAAACACAATAAATATTTATGCAATAAAGGGTAAATAATAAGGGATTGGAGAAATTGTATTAATCTCTCTTGATAAGAAAATCTTTTTTGGCACCATTACTAATAATTCCTTATTTTTATGGTTTTTTTTCAGTGCAGCTTTTTAATTTTTTTAAAACCAGACAGGACAAGCAATATCTATACACTTTAACAGCCTCATAAACTAAGTGCAATTAAATATTATTTTCTGATGCCCTCATATGAATATGATTCATAGTTTCTGCATAGCCAGAACCTGTGTCATCACTACAAGTCACTAAATCTTTACAAAATACATGCTAGCAGACAGATACACTTCGGAGGATTTAAGGGGGGCTTGGTTGGAATGATAGTCTCCCCGTCTGGACATTAAAATGGAATTTTGTTAGAAAAAAAATGGAGAAATGTGTACAAGGATTTTAAAAGCTGGACCACAGTTTGAATAGCATTTATATTAATGTTACACGCAGGAATTGCCTTTGATTTACACTCTTATGAATGCAATGAAAGACAAAATGACCAAAAAAATGAAGTCCTGCAGTTAAATATAATGTAGTTGTGTGTCAAAGCAGTATCATACTTTATTCTACCACCGCGGCACTGGGCATATGTGGAAACGATCACACGCTATGAATCATCTTTAAGCAGTCCCTTTGACTTTCTGCTGATCACATTGAAGTGTTCACGAAGCATTTCCCTGCCCATGATGGGCCCGCAAACCGGTTTCTCCGTTTTCCTCTACCTGTCATTTTCAGCGAGCACAAGACGGGGAGAAAAGGAGACTAGCTGTCAGGAATGGGGTTTGAACCCAGACCTCTATTCAGAGACCAGAACACCCAAACAATGGAAGGATATGAAACCTTGAGTCGGGCACCTTAGACCACTCGGCCATCCTGATGAGCTATACAAAGTGTTGTGTTGAAAGCACCAGTAGTTCACTAAACTGAGCAATGCTTTGCTGGAGAAGCGCCAAGTTGCCTGTTGTTGACTAAACGGATCGCGGAAATCAAATATTCAGATCGATTCAGAGTGTGCCTTACACAGAGCCTTTGTGTAATATTTTGATCTGCTAGGGAGCAGTTGTCTTCACAATCTGAATTATCGCAAATGGAGTGACGTCAGTGTAAAACAGCTTGCATTTTTGGGAACAGACATTGTATTGCGTATTTCTAATTGGTTTATTTTCCTGATAGTATTGTATTTCCTGATGCATTGTGATGCATAAAAGCCAGCTGCATAAAGCTCTGTTACGCATCATTTATGACGGCTTTTCAAATAGCAGCCAGTGCAGGATCAAGACATACTCCTGGCTTCACACTCCGAACAAACAAGTCCTGCTTATTGTTGCTGAGGGTTGTGATTTGTTGCCCTGAAACGTCGCCGTTAAGTATCAGAATGTGTTATGCATTAAACACAACCCACAAGGAAATAAAGATTGTAGCGTGATTCGGGAAACTATTGGAGAGGTATGTTTTAGGTGCTCAGCTACCACGATGGGTAGAGCATGAAACTTTTAATCTCATGAGTTTGAGTCCAATTTGGGTTTCTTGATCTCCTCTTGATCTCTCCAACCATGTAGTAGGATCGTGCAAGTAGGACGCGATAGCATACTGGGATCCCTAGTGCCTAATGACTTTTCATAATTCAACTTGCTTACAGCGTTGGGCTCTGTTCAAAAACTGCTGTGAAATCAAGAGCTGAGCAGGAGTCTGTCTAAATGGAGGCAGGTCTGCTCACGAGCAGGGAAACACTTCATCGTTTACTAATTGAAGACCACAATCTGCCAAAACACTTATGCTAATTAGTAACACTTTTGAAGTATGTATTATATTGTAAATACTCTTATTTGAAAAAGCTTAAATTCGCATACTGTTATTTGGACAGCGCAAACCAGTCCGACCTCCTACAACTTTCTGTGCCCGCTTAGTAGATCTTAAAGCAGCTGCAGCCAGAGTAGCCGTGATGGCAAGACAGTGCTTGGAGTTCAACTATTCTTATTTCTTCTGCAGAACCACCGGTATCGGAATATACTGATCCGCATAAGTAGCGCTTTTGGTTTCTGATCATTTTTATTGAGCGCTGCTCTAAACTTTATATTTGTTTGGGCTAGTTTTCTTTTTTCTTTCTTATTATTTATTGACATGTTAAATGTTAATTGCCTCAATAGTTGCCTCGGTGATTTTTGGCTCTTCTCCCTTGCAGGGTGACGGCAAACCTCTTTAGAGAGGGAGTCCCCCACGCACAGCTTTTCTTCATCAAGAGCGGAGACAGAAACAGACTTCAAACTGAAATGAATTACTTCTTGAGCGTTTATGACCATCTTTAAAAAGCTGAGAGAAGGCGAAAATGTCTTTGGAAAAGAGGAAATGTCTGCTAACAGTAATCAGAGCTCACGCTCAGCTGCAGACAAGTGCTCCACCATAGTACAGTGCTGAGTACCCCTGCTTGTTGCGAGGGAGACCGGAGTACGTTTCTGTGACAGGGTGCTGGTTTAATTTTTTAACAACCTGACTTCACTTAAAAAGTGTGTACTGTGTACTAAGTTTTGGACTAGTTAGTGTGGTAGAATATGGAAATCGTCTCCAGCTCTGAGCTTAACTGCAACAAGAAGTCGTGCTGAACAAAGTCAGACCCCAGCTGAACTTGTGCTCAGTGTGGTGCTCAGGACTCAGGAGATTTGTTGTGGTTCTAATTAGCATGAACTGCAGGGGCTCTGAATCAGAACATTTCAATTTATCTGATCAGTAAATTAAAATGCAAGACACTTTAAAATAGGATTATTACTTTGTCTCTGTCCTGTTTGTATATAACCGAATGTCCCTCATGGTTTAAAAGATACCAGTAAGGACACATAACTCTTAATTCGGTACTCATTGCAAATATTCCAGAAACAAGCAGGGCCGGCAGAAGGGGTTGAAGGTGAACATGTATCGTATTTTAATGGCTTCTATTTCCACTGACGATTGAGACAGATTCATGAGAAGATCCTTCACATGATTAAACAAACACATTACTATTTCGGTCTGATGTAGAGACTACATTTATGTCAGCAGTACTATAATTGTAAGTCTTATACACTTTCATTGGCTGCATCTGTAGCGCTTCATCTAAGAGGATTTTCTTTACTTTAGCGCACGGTAACATTCACCCACACAACTTATTCTCTGAATGCCCAATGGCTCAATAACCCTGTTTTCTTCTTGGATCTAGCAATGTACAGTCCCATCCCCTTCAAAAATATAAGAAATATATTCAGTGAACAAATATATTTAATGAACTGTGTAACACAGAGCTGGAAAGGTGAACCCAGGATGGCTGAGCAATTGATAAGTTGGAGTTGTCTTTTTATACGTGAATAATTACAAATGTCTGAATCCGATTCATATTCAAATATTAAACAAGCGAAAAACGCATCACTATAGACCAGGATGACCAAGTGGTTAAGGCGTCCACGTGGGTTCACCCCCCCTCCTGTAATAATTTTGAAGTGACAGAACACTTTGAAGATTTACATTCTATTTAAATATGAATTTACTAAATTTCAGTTCTCTTCACTCTGGGATAACTGAACTCTCACTATTGCATACTGAAGGCTTTACATGCATTAGTTCAGGTGGGTAGTTGCGTCAGCATGCGTAGTCTGCAAAAGAACAAGTAATAGGTTTATTCCATGCTGAAAAGAGAAGAGAAAAAAGATAATGTTTCAGCTGTGAAGCCTTCTTCAGAAATGTTGTGTTTCTCTCTTCTCTATTCAGCATGGAATAAATCTATTACTTGTGCCTTCAATGCCACCTGTCTGATCAAGAAAGCACAACAGCACCTGTACTGACTAAGACGGTTGAAGAAGGCTAAGATATGTCCCCAGATCCTTACTAACTTTTACAGATGCACCACAGAAACCACAGTGACAGGTTGTATCACAGTGTGGTATGGCAACTGCAGTATTGCTGACCACAAAGCCCTACAGTGGGTGGTGAAAACTGCCCAGTCCATCACTGGGGTTGCCCTCCCATCTATACAGGACATTTATGACAGACGGTGCTTGAGGAAAGCTCTAAGCATCATCAAAGACCCCACACAGCCCAGCTACAGACTGTATGACCCTCTACCATCTGGAAAACGGTACCAGAGCATTTGGGCCCGGACTACCAGACTCAGAGACAGTTTTTACCCCCGCACTATCAAACTGTTAAACTCCCAGCCTCTCTCACTCTCACCTCACCTCTCACCTATGATCTGAACCTCACAGTGCCTTCTTTCTTACCAAAAACTCAAACACACATTGAAATCTACCTCTACCTCACATGTCAAAAGGCTCACTCCCCATAATTTCTATCCCTTTATTTCATTCTGTTGATGCATGTTTTTGCACATCTGATGTTGTTTTTGCACATTATCTGTTACCTTTTTGTTGTTTTGCACACTACCTGTTGTCTCTGTCTTTCTTTTGTTATACAATTGTATTGTTGTTGTTTTATCTTTGTACTACTTATCGTCTGAGAGCATTTTGTTATACCATATAACTGTGTATGAGTATAATGACAATAAACTTGAACTTGAACATGCATTAGCTGTGATACATAATCTAATAAATCTGTATGTTAGAATGAAACTGTTTGTTATGTGTCTCATGGTGATCCTCTTCTCGATCCAAATGAAATGTTTAATATGATCCCTCAAGAAAAAAAAAGGAGTCAATTTCCTCCTGGAATGATTGATACCCCATCAAACATTTTGTAATATCCCCGGAAGTTTATACAGAAGAATCCTGGTTCGTGGCTTAATTTCAAGGTTAACAGGACTAAGGAAACGAGCTGGAATCTTGATGTCGAACTGGGTTTTAAATCATCCGGAACATTTCACTACATTCGGCAGTATGTGCCAGAGAGCAGCTCCTGTCATCCCTTTGATAGCTCAGTTGGTAGTGCAGAGGACTGTAGTGAAAACAGTGGGGAATCCTTAGGTTGCTGGTTTGACTCCGGCTTGAAGGAAGGTGCTTTTTATGTACTTTAATCAAAGAGTTAAAATAGCGAATCTTTTTCACTCAGACGTTGATCAAAATCTCAGTAAACAACAAAGCAGAGGCTCTTGTTCCGAATTCAGTTCCCATCTGATTTTCTTGTTTTGGCCAAGATCTGATCTTTGAATTCAGGGACTACTCTGTCTTCTTTGTAATTCAAAGTGTATACAAATGTCACGTTTTTTTGTATATATAAAGGTGTTCTCTGTTTTCAAAGGATAGGTACTTAATTGGCTTTATGATCTGGTATTGATTTTGTATTGTTATATTATTAAGTTTGTGCTTTCTGTGTTTTTATCGCATTGTGAAATTATTTTTGAAACAAATGCTTACAAAAGCATACACAGCACACATCTGTTTATACCAGCGGTGAATTATACATTTTTATTAATTACAAGCTACTGCGCACTTTTGGGAGTATAACAGGTTCAATATAAAGTGGCAGAAATATAAAAGGGGAAAATACCCCAGACTGCGTGTAAAGCCCTTGCTGTGGCTGTTGTTTTATTGTTAGATAAAAATGGTGTACTGTGCACGAAATGTTGCAGAAACACAATCCTTATTTCTTCATTCCCATGAATTAACTCTGTAGTAAAGGAAACACAGGAGCGGGAATCTGCGGCCATTCTTCGATTGTGGTGGATTGCTTGTGTGCAGAGAGTTTCTGCACGTCCCTAAGTCGGTTCCACAGTCATGCTTTGGCTTTTATCTGGCACTTTTTATGTCCAAGGAGCTCAATGTGCTTGACATCTCCCGAAGGGTGACAGACCTCTGGGTTATTTGCGAAACTGCTTTATTCCCCATTCTTTCTACACTTGTTGATAAGTAAACGAGAAATCCTGTAAGAGAAAAAAAAAGTCTTTTAGTTAATCGCGGAAACTAGCACCAGCAAATGTTGTGTTAAAAAGAAATGATTTAAAATGATTCGTGATCTAATTTACCAAAACAAATGCTTTTTTTCTATCGGCATTGTAATGTCTTCTGAATGTGTGCGTAGATACTGTTACTGGTCTCAGCATACGACTATAAAACGTCTTCTTTCTATTATTCTTTATTTATTTGTGAAAAGACGATAAAGTTCTTAACAAATTCCATATCTTATATTTTCGCAATCCGTTTAGGCTTTAACAGACAACTGTGTGCTTTCACAGAAAGAGTAACAAGAAGAGACGTTTCCATGTTACTTGCAGACCTTGATAAAGGTGAATGAAAAAAGGGATGGGGTTCGGACCCACGGTCTTTGGTTTACAAGGCCGACGCTTTGTCACTTGGACACCGTTCCTTCAGAGGGAAGGTGCTAGCCGACTATACTATGTTGAATCAACGCTAGTAATATTGCCTATTTTGCACACACCTAACTATATATTTATTTTGTATTACTCTACGTATTTTAATTTTTCGTCTATTCTGTTTTTGCTTGTCTTGGGTTGGACTGCTATAACACCTCAATTTCCCGTCCATATCAATACAGTTTTATCTATTTCGAGAGCTTTACTGCATTTTTTTTTAATTGATCAACATTTTCCACGGGAGATGTGAAGCCATCGAGCCTGTACTGCGCTTCACATTGAATACGTTGAACATGAGACGTGCTAGATAATTTCTCAACCTTTCGCTTAGTGTCCGGGCTGCTATGCGTGTAAAGGAGGCGAATTGAAAATGAAACATGTAATCGACTTAAAGAAAGTCTTCACAAAGGCATGCGTCAGTTAGCTCTCCATTATTGTCAGTTTAGTGGATTTTTTAAACGCAAATACAAACTGCAAAGTTTCGGACACATGAAGAGAAATCCGTGTGCTGATTGACTCATAAATATCGTTACAAATTACAAATTTGTAGTGTAAATCCGCTGGGCTGATTTACTGTCTGACCACCTGAGCACTATTTTTTCATGTTCTTCCCTTGTAGTTTCCTTGCTCTTTTACTGTCCCTTTCTCCCACGCGGAGACGGAAATCATCCCGAAACCGTTTCACCCTGTGTTTGTGCAACTTCAGTGTGTGAAGGGAAAGTAAATTATGTAGCTCCAGTAGCGCAATCGGTCAGTACGCGGTACTTATACAGCAGTGCACGGCAGAGTCATACCGAGGTTGTGAGTTCGCGCCTCACTTGGAGCAGTGTCTTTAGCTACTGATATCAAGTGACGAGTTAAGGTGCTCTTCGGTACTTGCAGGTCTAAATTAACATGAAAGAAACAAGAAGGCTCCACTGCCGAAACGTTGTTCAGCATGGAATAAACCTTCACTCGTTCCTTTGCATGCGTGCTGACACAGCTACTTACTTACATTACCATCAGCTGTGGACCTCCAACTGATCTTCTTAGACGAGAGGAGCACGATGGAGTATCAAAAACTTGAAAAAGCTTTCGCAGTTAGATTCTGTGTTTTTTTACGTGTCTGACCACCTGAGCACTATTTTTTCATGTTCTTCCCTTGTAGTTTCCTTGCTCTTTTACTGTCCCTTCCCCCCCAGGCGGAGACGGAAAACATGCCGAAACCCTGTTTCACCCTGTGTTTGTGCAACGTCAGTCTGCGCAGGTCTTTAGCTACTGAAAGCAACTGTCCAGTTTAGATGCTGCTACGTATACGTCGTCCTAAACACCTTATCTAGTGGGATTGTAGTCTGTTAGGTATTTGCTGGAGTTCCGGTCTAAATAAACATCAAAGGAACAGGTAAAGGTTTATTCCACGTCACACCCGAAGAAGGGTCCACGTTGTGTTTCCTTCTCTTTTTAGCATGGAATAAACCTATACTTTTTCCTTTGCAGCTGATGCAGGTCACTACTTAATTTCCCATCAGCTGTGGACCACCTGTTGATCTCTACAAAGATAGATGAGAGATATCTTCTTAGACGAGAGGTCTACTGGGACTAAGGGAGCACGATGGGGTACCAAAGACTTGAGAAAGCTCTCGCATTAGATTCTGTGTTTTTGTTGTTCCCCAGATTTGTTTTTAATGTTCTTTTTGTTTTGAAGTTGTTCCGTTAAGTAATTTTTTAAAATTTTATTTTCTGTAGTAGTTAGACTACTACAGTGACTTACCTAGGTTCCCGGAAGACTTCTGGCTTTGTGGTTGTTGTGTTTTCGGGTTACAAGTATTTTTTTTCTGTTGATAGGACCCCACGCATTACTGTGGGACTAGTTAACTTAAGTTCTTACATTGTACAGTACCTGAAATTACCACATAAACTACTACTCTGTTTTTCTTTTTTTTTAATAAAGGCACAAATTATGTTTTTTTTTTCTTGCGGCTGATTGGTAATGACCCTACAACAGGTCATTGCAACGAACGTGGCTGCTGAAATTTGTCAGCAGCTCTGTACTAAACCTGTTCTCAATTTCAACAAACCTAAAATAACATCTGCTGCCTATTAGATGTTACTGATGTAGGAGACTAACTTAAACCACCTCTTCACAGGGTTTAAGTAGCTCAGTAGTGGAACAGGTGATCGCATTTGAACTGTTCTGAATGTAGTGAAAATAATATGGTCACCAAGTAACGAACATACAGACCATTCACTTGAAATATTTAGCTAAAATTGTTTTCTAGGCACCACAACTATTCACAATGAATTTTATCAATACATGTCTTTATTAATAAAAGTGTAATGTATTAATAATTAAGATTAATGTATATCTTTATTAGTAGCTGTATTACAGGTAATGCATGTACAGCCTTTAATATGCAATAGTGAATTTTCAGGTATCCTGGGGAGGGAAGAAAACTGAAATGAAGGAAATACATATTTAAAGGGGGTGTAAGTCTTAAATGTGTTCAGTCACGTCTGGGTGTTAACTGAATAGATTGTATTACTTATTGTGATTTGACACATTTCTCAGGAGACAGCAGAAAAATGGTGGAATTTGCGCGTACAGAAAGTAACTTGAACTGAACAGTCAAATGTAAGGTGATGTTAAAGAAAAATAAAACTTTGTCACCTTCTTCAACGTGATTATTTATCGGAACCGTATATCTTCTCGATTCTGTGGCTGTGGTCCAACAATATCGGCGGTGAAACAAGCAGAATGTGCGGAAAGAATTGGAGACGTAACGGGAGACTCATCCAGTCGATAGAAAGGTTGCGTAAACGACGCTGAGAAGTGTGGTTTAAAAGCTTTACGAGCGAGGCACGAGTCGAACCTACAATCTTCCGATCCGAAATCGGACGCTTTATCCATTGCGCCACTGGCCCTGATACCCTAACACCACCACTGTGAGCTTTGTGCCGCTATTAGTAATTCTGTACATCGCTCCGGTCCAAATTTTCTCAATTAGATTCACGTGTTTTCTACTTGTATTTAGCTACTAGGTCTTTCATTTGGTCTGTTTTAAAAATAGCATCTCTTTAAAACAGACAAACGGTTTTATGTGTCGCGCTGAAATTCACACACGGGGGAAGTCACACGAAAGATAATCACAGATAAGATGTCGCGTTTAAAAAGAAATCCAGAGTGGCGATAGAAAACAAAGCCTTATACACGCGATGCAAGTGCTCTGCCACTGAACTGAACTCCTGACAGGCACTTTTGCCTGCGGCTCTTTAATTGTGTTAGGAAGAGTGACGCGTCTACACAGTGTACAATTTAAAGGTCGAAGCAAGACAATCAGATCAGAATTCAGAACACGAGCCTCTGCTTTATCGTTTACTGAGCTTTCGATGAACGTCTAAGAGTTATCTTCTATATCATCTTTTCTTCTACATTCATAGGTTTAAGGCTAAAGACAAAAAAATAGTTTTCATTTTCTTGCCAGCTGGTAGTAATTCTTCTGCACTGACAGGGGAGATTAGTATTTTATCTATCGCAATTTGTGTGCAGTTTTTGAAAAACAAGTTGTTCCAGAAATGAACACTTACATAAACTTAAGGCAGACGCCTGCTGATGTCCATAATGATAAACTCTACACGACAAGAGAGAAAGAAAGGCACCGGTGGGATTTGAATCCAGGATCGCCGGTTTACTAGACAGGCACGTTAACCAGCTAGGCTGCGGCACTGCCCTTTTACAGTCACCTGGACACACCGCTCTGAGACACCTGCGTTCTGTTTGCGCTGAGCCTGCTCACTGAGAAAGTGACGAAAAATGGCTTTTATCTGGTAATTTCAAGTCCAAGGAGCCCAATATGCTTTTTATGTTCAACAGGAAGTCCACTACAGCCGGCACTGAAGCGCAGCACAGGCTCTGTGGTTTGACATCTTCCAAGGAAGGTGGAAGATAAAAATTGTCCTTGAATAGAGCCGAGTGGTTTCTCCCCATGTTCGCATAAGTTTCCTCCAGGTGCTCTAGTTTCTTGCTAGCAGCCATATCACTCTGCAACTCACAAGTGGCAGCCTACTAAAGCTGAGCACAGGTGAGCCTGGTCGGTACCTAGTGGGGAGACCTCCTAGGAAAAACTAAGGTTGCGGCTTGAAGAGGTGTTAGTGGGGTCAGCAGGGGGTGCTAATACCCCAGTATAGTGAGGGGGACACTATACTGTAAACAGGCTCTATCCTTCAAGTAAGATATGAAATGGAGGTTCTGACTCTCTGTGTCATTAAAAATCCCAGGGCTTCTTTCAAAAAGACTAGAGGCTAAACAATAACAAGACATGCATGCTAATGGATATTACAGAGGACTAACTGTCCCTCTGTTCTACATAGATGTGTCAAATTTCCCATTGGCCCTTACCAATCATTGCCTCCTAATAACATCACTTTATTAACCCTTTACAATTTCTTGCATTAGGAATTATCTTTTCACATACCCCAACTTTCTCTCCATGAGACACACAGGCGGGGAGAGAGAAGCTTGGGGTCAGAGTGCAGGGTCTGCCATTGTACAGCACACCTGGAGCAGTTGGGGGTTAAGGGCCTTTCTCAGGAGCCCAACAGAGTAGGATTCCTCTGCCAGCTGCAAGATGTGAACCAGCAACCTTCCAGGCACAGATCCTTAGCCACAGAGCCACCACTCAATCTAATCGTCATCTATGCATTGGCTTCATTAGTCTGCTCTCCTCCCCTCTGATAGCTGGTGTGGTAAGTGTTCTGGTGCACTATGGCTGCTGTCCCATCATCCAGGTTGCACATTGGTGGTGGTGGAGGGGAGTCCCCATTACCTGTAAAGTGCTTTGAGTGGAGTGTCCAGAAAAGTGCTATATAAGTGTAAGCAAATATTAATTATATTATTATTACCACAGTTATTGATATTATTTTAGCAAGTTAGTATAAAAAGGCCTGACCCTTTATGATCATGAGTTTTACAATGTCAGTTTGTCACTCCTGTTTATAGTTTTAACTTTCCTGTGTTCCTGTTATTTAAATCCAGATGCTTTAGGTAACTCTCTGTAGCTATACAATTTCTGTAGGTTTAGGATTAGTCATGCTATATATACAGTGTCTTCTTGCAGGACCCTTGATTTGTAGGGAAATTTAAATAACATTTAGGTTGTATCATGTTGTGTCTGACTTTGTGTACAGTGGTTTTTGCCCTTTGTGTGGATCTACTGATACTTATGATTTGAAACAAGTAACTTTCTTCTTTCTCTTGATTTTATCATTGCAAGTGACCAAGGGCTCCTTAATTTTTAATGATACATTTAATGTCATACATTAGAAATGGGCATAACAAAACCAAAGATTATTGAAAAGCAAAACTTTAATAAAATGTATTAAAAAATATTCCCATAAAAACTGGTACATTCAGAACTGTACATCAATCAACAATTTTATTTCCTATATCTGGAACATCAAATGGTAGAAAAAGAAAGACTGAGTAGAAATGGGATGTTCAAGCCTCAGTTTTGCAAAACACAAGCTGCAGGTCCTGTAGACACAGACACTGAGGACAGTGTGGAAACAGTGGAGTGAAGTGGACTCACGTAACAGACAGTGTCAGTGTGGAACAGTGGAGTGAAGTGGACTCAGGTCATAGACAGTGTCAGTGTGAAACAGTGGAGTGAAGTGGACTCAGGTCATAGACAGTGTCAGTGTGGAACAGTGGAGTGAAGTTGACTCAGGTCATAGACAGTGTCAGTTTGGAACAGTGGAGTGAAGTGCACTCAGGTCACAGTGTCAGTGTGGAACAGTGGAGTGAAGTGGACTCAGGTCACAGTGTCAGTGTGGAAACAGTGGAGTGAAGTGGACTCAGGTCACAGACAGTGTCAGACAGTCTCAGTGCTCATAACTGATGTAAGACTGTGTGACTCTGTTGGTGAAGCTCTTCTGTGTCTAGACCTGCAGGAGGAGTTTCTCCCAGACAGCCCTGTCAGTCCCGCACCACCCATCCTCTCCCTGAAACTCATCCCCAACATCATCGTAGTCAGTCCTGTCAGGGGTAGGGGCTCCTTCTTCAGGGTGCAGTGTGGGCAGGACCCTGTCTACCCCAAGGCCAGTGTGGAGGACACCTGACACAGAGACACAGACTCATATTTTTACAAATGAGTCAGTTATTAACATAATACTGATACAAATAAGTATTATGAAAATGGTGAATATCAGAAATGACTGAGTAGATAAATTAATAATTAAATCATAAAGTCATAATCATAAGCCCCCAACTTGTAAAGATTTTGCCAAATATATTCCCAATAGTTAAATATTTGTTATTAACGACACAACACACACGAAATTACACACAACATAAACATACAGCACACAATTACAAATTTGCTAACGAGGTGTTTTAGACACCTACATCCTAACCATCCAGAAAATCCTCAAACTGCTACCTAGTATTCAGCTTTTACAGATCACCTACATAAAAGAAAGAGATACATTACAACCTTCAGTTAAATCTCTCTCTTTGTGAACCCAATTGCTACAAAATGAATGGGAGCCTATCTCCCTGTTCTAAAGATGCTCCCACTAGCCAGGAGAGGCACTTTTTAACCAAGGGATTCTCTAAACAAGAAATTAAAGTTTCTAAAAACAACAGAAAGGCAAGCTCTCTTTATGAGGGTCAAAGACTAAACTCCAGTCTGGTCTTTCCAGTTGATCTAGACAAGTAGTAGAAGCAAGAAGTAGCTCTCACCTTCTTTCATTCCTGGACAGTTGATTGACAATTATTTACCCAGAACATAACTAAACTTTATGGTTGCTTTGATCACTGAATCTCACACCTCAACATCTCAGCAAACATCTCCTTGCTTTGCAGCCCCTAACTGTGCACTTTAATTGGAATTGGAATTGATGACATTAGCCAGGTGTACCTAGATTTTTTAAGACACTTACATAGTCAAAATAGTGTTGTGAATGGGGATTTTAATTTTCTGTAACAATCAGAAATTATAGCAGTATATTTTTAGAGTACTTGTAGACTTTTAGGAACTAATCAAACATCATAATCTGAAGTCTCACACGTATTCTAACCAAACAATATACAATTTATTGATATAATCATAATTTGCATAACAAAAAATAAGCATAATAGAACATATCTGAGAAGTAATCTGCTTTGATATCAATGGCTATTAGTGGACTAACAGTTATAGTATACAGAATAGATGTTACAATATTGTAGTCAAAAGTGTTTAATAGGATTGTTTAAAAATTAAATTGTATCTTTTTGGAAGAACTGATGATTCAGTGTAGAATTCACTTATACTTATGGAGTATCAATGCTCTAAAACCACAGTGAGGAAGACCTAGTAATTTCTGAGCCTAGTAATTCTCTCTGCAGTCAGAGAATAGAATTCCTGGTCTTGGGGAATCTAAAGCTTTGTTCTGCCCAGACCTCATTCCCTCATAATTAATCAGCTGCTGATCAGTTTAAATCAATTTGGCTATCTGATTGGCTAGGTGTGTCAGGGTTTCAATGACACTCTGATCTTTGTGATCTAACTTTGTACAAGTCAGGTCTCTCAGCCTTTATTAGCTGTTATTGATCCTTGTAGGACATGACAGAGTGAAGCTACCGCTACTGCAAAATTCCCCCCTGTCATGGATGAGAGTGCAACAGAGATGGATTACTGGAGGTTATCTCTCTCATCCCTGAACTACCTAACCCACACTGAGCCCACTGGCTGTAGCCCCTTTTACCTGAAGTGGGATCTCCCTCACCGTCGCCCACATCACTGTATCCAGAGGGTGTCTCATCAGAGAGGAGTCTCCCTGTGAACAGAAGAGCAGGTCAGTAATGTCTCTGTCATTCTGACACAAACTGACCTCTTCATTTCCAGTTAGTGTTTATTTGCAGATATGAAATTAGGTTGAGATTTATTTCTAATGACAAAGGCTACTGTGGGCTGGTACAGGGGGTACTCCTTAGTCTTATTTAATTTAACTCACCTGACACAGTGTCTGGACTCTGGGGCACAGTGATGGCATCATCATAGTACTCAGGGGCCTCTTCTTTCACAGAGGACATAAGCTCTCCTAAAGCACACAGAGCACAGCATCACTGTCACACATCAGCACACTGAGTTATCTAGAGCACAGGACTGCTGGAGCTCATCAGAACACACTGATTAACTGAACATCACACAGGATCTAAAACTCCAGGCTCTAAGTACAGGAGATCAGGGGGAACCTGATTTCCAGTCCTATTCACAACTGTAATAAATGTAAAACAATTCCTAGATTTTCAAATAAGATGTTGAAGGAAAACAGGGCAGAGAAAGTTTGGCTGTATTTGGACAGAGAGGGTGGTGATGTGAACCCTATGAGATACTGAAGAGGAGCCGGACACTGGCAGCAGTGACCCAGACTGAGTGTGCAGGGCTGAGATCACAGAGAGAGAGTCAGATTCATGTAACTGGTGCAGAGTAGTACAGACTCCGTATTCAGAGGCTGAGATCCAAGAAAGAGTAGAGAGATTCAGACTCTGTGGGATTGGTGCAGAGTTTCCCCATGTGATTGGACTGAAATAACCCACCTGACAAGGCATCTGGACTCTGAGGTACAGTTACAGCATCATCATAGTACTCTGGGATCTCTTCTTTCAGAGGGGTTATCGAGTCTCCTGAACCACACAGAGAGACAGAGAATTTACACTTCAGGACTCAGACTTACTTTGACCATAGAGCTGCAAAGTTACTGTAAGGTGTGATTTTAAATGTTTTGTGGTGTATAGTTAAGCCAGAACTCTAGGGTCGCTGATTTATCTGATCTGAAAGGCAGTTTTTACAGCATGCTGTTCCCCAGTCTTCTTTTCTATCAAAACCAATTAGAGTAGCACCCTGTTTACCACCCCAGTATTGACCAGATCTAGTTTTGCTCAGCATTTGTGATTTGCTGAGATAAGGCTAGTGTGAGGCAACACTAAAGAACAGACTTTATAAAGTATCAAACACGTGTGGTTATATTTATATAATTCAGGATTTTCTACATAAGTTCTCTAAATGTCAGCCTGGTTTGAGGTGAGAGTGAGTACTGGACTGAAGACCTCCTCACTCCCACACTGAGCCCCCTGACTCCACCTCCCCTCACCTGGTACTGGGTCTCCCTCACTGTCCTCCACATCATCGTATCCAGAGTGCAGCTCGTCAGAGAGGAATCTCCCTGTGAACAGGAGGACAGATCAATATTACCTGCAGTCAGACAGCAGACTCATTGTCTTCCATTGGCTGTGGAAGAAGCCAGGGTGTGAACAGTACCTCAGAGTTTGTGTGTATAAGGCAGGTCAGGAACTGTGAACTGTGGTGTCAGTTACTTTGACACCAGTTGAGAAAAAAAATCCTACAGATTTAAAACCAGTATGGTGAGATTTTCTACAAGTGTTAAGTCCTCAGATCTTCCTCAGAAGGTGGAGATCAATCACACCTGAAGACTCTCTCCACTCACCTCTCCTGGGGGTGCTGTAGGTTCCCTCTCTGGCCAGTTTGTACTCTATTTCCTCGTAGACTGCATCATGATAGGGGGCGAGTGCTCCCTTAGATAGGGCTGTGTGAGGAAACAGACACTCAGGGTTAACATGCAGGAAGAGGAGTACAAGATCAATAATTCACTGCTAAACCTTCTTTGGACATTTGAGCACATAAATGTTATGATTCTGGATTTGCAAATTTCCTGATATCTCCATCTGTAATTGTTGATAATCTTTCTTAAACTTTAAATGGATTTCCCTACCCTATTAAAATTGCTCACATCCAGCACACCTTTAAATTAGACGGGTTCACCTTGGCAATTGTGATTTTAAAGCAGCTTTATTCCTCAAGTTAATTATAGAAATCTCAGTTCCATGTGAGTGACAGAAATGACCACTAGAGGTCAATATGTGGAAGGCGAGTTCCCTCCCTACCTTTCCTCAGCTTCCTATTCTGGATCAGCTGCCCCACTAACAGGGCCAGCACCACAAAGAGCAGAGCCCCCAGCAACAGGAGGACCAGAGGCGAGACAGATAGACCTCCCAGTGGCTGTGCCTGGGGTGTTGTCCTGGTTCTGCCTGAGAGAGGGGGAGACAATAGATGAACAGGGATCAGGAGAGGTTCTCTTGGGCTCATATACACTTTGACAGATGGAATGTCCTGTTCTCCTCCTGTTCCCATATGGGGCTATCATGGCTTCAGGGTGAACCAAGATCAACGAAGAATATAAGGATTCCCAACCTAGTAAATCAGTGAGGAAAGAGAGGACACTAGCACAAGATCTACACTGGGAATCTGAAGAGACACTGATCTTCACACTCAAGGAGGAGAGGAGACACTACAGCTACACTGGGAATCTGAAGAGACAGAAAGAGAGGAGTTATCAATGACAAGGAGGATTTCTGTTCACCCGTAGCTGTTGTTGGACTGGCTGTTGTCCCTGCCAAACCTGTAAAAGAGATAGGAGAACTGTCAATTTATTGACTTTGGTTTTACAGCAGGTTGAATCCACAGTGGTCTTAATAAAAAAAAACTTTACATTTGTTCCTTGAGGTTAAATGTAAGATTGCAGGATGAAAGGTGTCTTGTTCTGAATTGAAGACTAGTGTTGTTCACATACACAGGGCTACAAAACATCCCAATCTTGTGACTGATGATCTTAGCTGGTTCAGTTAGATATTAAGCAGTGATAAAATATGTGTAGCAGTGTATTTTCTCCATCGATCTTCTACTTTGTTTGTCTACAGTTCTAACACCCTCCTCACCTGTACAGGTAACCCCTGCATCCTCCTTGTGTCGACAGTCACTCTGATTCAGTCCAGAGTGACAGCAGTCCCACAGGTGAAGCTCACTGCCTGTGCAGTTCACCTCGTCCAGCCAGATGGCGCCGTTTCCTGGTCCGAATGAGGCCTCTATCTCTGCTCTCACTGCGTCTCCACAGCCCAGCTGTCTGCAGACCACCTGGGCATCCTGCAGGTCCCAGGAGTCGTCACAGACTGTCCCCCAGGAGCCCTCATACCGCAGCTCCACCCGGCCAGAGCAGTTAGTGCCTCCAGCCAGGCGCAGAGCCAGGGGGACTGAAAGACAACAGAGAACATACTGAGTGTCATATCAGTTACTGTAGAAGAGAGCAGTGAGGTTACTGAGTGTCATTAGATCTGTGACTGTAGTAGAGATTAGTGAGTTATAGAATGACTCTAGAAGAGAGCTGTATGGGTACTGTTCCTCAGCTCAGGGCGGCAGTGTTTCTGACTGCTTTACACACTGAACTCACCTGGGCAGTACAGCTGAGGCTGCTCTTCCTGAGGGGCTGGAGTGCTTCTGTCAGCTTTTTTTCTAGGACCTTCAAGAATCAGTAGTCATATAAAAACATTATTATTATAAAACGCAGAACAATGACAAGTCTTTCATTTTTATACGTTTGAATTTAAATGGATAATAATTTAAAGAAATTCAGTTGAAAGCTCTTATTCTGTTCTGAACATGGCAAAACACTAATCCACAGAGCTGCTCAAGATAAAGACAATCACAGCAGAGCTGTTTAAGAAGAAGGCAGCATCACTCTTCCCTCTGTACCTGAGCAGGTGATTTTAGCCACTTCCCGGTCTGTGCACTCATTCTGACCCCAGAGGGAGGAGGGACACTGCCACAGGGTGGAGTCGTGTTTGCGACAGGAGACAAAATCCAGCCATTTGGGATCAGGGCTCAGCCTGGAGTTTGTCTCTCTGACGGTGCCCTTGTCTCCACAGCCCAGCTGTTTACAGATCACTGCAGCTGTGGAGTCAGTCATGCCGTTCTGACACACACTGCCCCAGGTGCCATTGTAGTAAACCTCTGCTTGTCCTGAACAGCCTGCAGACAGTCTCAGTAGAGTGTGATCTGTCAAGACAGCAGGGAAAGTCAAAGGAAACGAATCCTGAGTTTCATTCTTAACTGGTAAGAAACAACAGGCAAACACTGGGACCAGTAAACAGTCCCAGTTGCTGTGTACTTCCAGTAATTCAGGATTCATGCAATGACAGCTCACAGCTGACAAAAAGGTACAAGGAGTACCATGTTGATTTCAGCACCTGGACAGCATAGATGGAGTGCTATCTGAGATGAGAAACGATGTGGAACAATTAAGTGACTGTAAGCTTAATTAAATGTTGCAAATCATCAGCATCATTCCGATCACCTTGGCCATTCAGCAGCAACACAAGTCAGGGTGTCTGAGGTAGCGCTGTGAAAAGAGAAATTGCAGATTGGCTTGACATTCAACACCAAGAGAAAAAGACTCCTGGACCAAATCAAGATGAAACATTTGAGGATGAAGGACAACAGGTCACATTGATGGGGGAGTTTACAGTTTGAGTCCTAGACATCATAGAGGACAGAGATTATGAGTTGTTCACTCAACATATTCAGTTGCTGGTGGAGGGAAGTTTCTGAAGCTAGTAGTTTCAGTGCCAGAATTTCTTTATCTGTTTATTTCACAACAATGTGTGAACAAATGTGACAAATGTGTCTGAAATACAGATGTTCAATTTAAAATCCTGAATCCAGCTTGTTATATCAGTAAAACAATCAAGACACTCCAGGTGAAAGTCATATGGTTCTAACAATGTGGGATTAAAGAATCTGGATCCTTGTAACTGTAGAATAATTGTAGTTAACTTCCCTACCTGAACACAGGATTCTCACGTCCTCCTTGTGTCCACAGTCGTGCTGTCCCCACCATGCTGAGGGACACTCTCCCAGGGATGACTCATTCCCCAGACAGTCCACCTCGTCCAGCCAGATGGGTTCAGTTCCCTGGCTGAAGGAGCCTGGCACTGGGGCACTGAGGGCTGTCCCACACTGTAGCTGCCTGCACACCACCTGAGAGTCTGCCAGGTCCCATGAGTCATCACAGACTGTACCCCAGGAGCCACTGTGATAAACCTCCAGCCTCCCAGCACAGTCGCCTTCTGCTCCAACCAGCCTGAGGGACAGCTGGTCTAGGAGCAGAGAGTCAGAGGTCAGGGGTCAGAAGTCAGTGCAGTACTAAGAGATCACAATGATGACCTCTAGGTAGAGACAGTCTATTGTTAGAAGTTGAACATCACCTCTTGACACTGGGGACAGCAGATACAGTACAAGCACAAGCACACCAGATATAGTACAAGTACAGTGTTTTTTATTTTTGATTAATTTAATATATCCAATACTTGTAACAGGCTCCATGCTGATCATCAGCACTATGCCATATGTGTTACTGTTGTGATCCACTGTTGGGCACAGAGACAATAGCTTCACATGTTTTGCTGTAGATCCCAAAGACCCAGACTGTGTGTGTGAGACAGTGCAAACTGCTCACACACACCTGCTGCCTTGAAGCTTAGCCTAGGATAGAACTGAGCAATAGAGATGTCAACACAGAGAGCCCTGTAGATACAGAACAAGAGCCAGTTTATACCTGGTGTTAGTGAGGAAGGAACAGTTGAAGACGGGAAACCTGTCAAACACACAGAGAGAAAAATCAGAGTGTGAGCTCTGTGTCAGATGAGCAATTTAACACCAGTAATAAAACTACACTTAAAACAGCACTAATGTGATAAAGACAGTCCTCACCTGCTCCAGGTGAAATTCTGTTGATTTTTGAGGCTGTAAAAGAGATGGAAGGAGATAATTTCAGCTGTGTGGGGGGCTAAGCTGTACATAACATCTGTAAACCTTGACTTTCTGACTCTTCAGCCTCCTGTTTAATTGGGCTCTAATTATTATATTTAATGTTATTATTATATAAATTAAACTAATTAAACAGGTCAGGTGTTAATTACAGGACACTGAAGTCCAGGACTTTCTTTCATCTTTTAGGATCATCAGTGATCTCAATATAAATATAAAACTGATTTTGGTCCTCAGTATATCTTACCGTCTGAACAAAAATGACAACCAATTAACCCCTCACATGATTTAATGAATATATTTTTTTCTCATTTCTGTCCACAGGAGTGATGTTTCACTAGTGGAGTGTCAGCTGTGTGTGGGGCTATGAAACAACATTTATGAATCTTCACTATCTGACTCTTGCTTTTTCTTCAGCCTCTTGGTTAATTAGTTCTTGGGTTAAAGAACTAATTAAATGTACTCAGTACTGTAATAGTATGCTGCTGTGTGTAAGTAGAGGGGGTGTCACTTTGTTTTAAACACACGATTCTCACCAGAGCAGATGACTCCTGCGTCTTGTCCATGAGAGCACCCTGCTCTCCCCCATGAAGAGACAGTGCAGTGTGAGAGACGGCTCTCGTTCCCCCTGCACTCAAACACATCAGCCCTTACTGGTCCACTGCCCTGTCCAAACCAGGCCTGTCCTGGCGCTGCTACAGCCTCCCCACAGCCCAGCTGCTGGCAGAGAGCCCTGGCATCTCTCAGGTCCCAGTAGAGATCACACACTGTTCCCCAGTCCCTGAAGAGCCACTGTAACTCCACTCGTCCAGAGCAGGAGTCTGAGCCGTTTGCCAGCCTGAAACCTGTGTATCCTGCACACGGGACAGGGGAGAGAGCAGAAACCCAGCTTCACAACAAAACAACAGGCTATTACTCTCAACTTCACCTTCAAATCCATTGTGATGGTTCACTTGTGTTTTTTTCATCAAATTGCTTACGCTTTTTTTCATTTTCAAGTTCAAGCAAAGAAACAACACAAAAACAAAGCAGACCAGTCTCTTGGAGAGACCAGGTGTGCTCCTTCTCTTCAGATACCTCATACACCTGCTAACAAGCTGGAATTTAAATGATCCGGAACTGTATTAACTGCTTGCTGATTCCCCTCAATTAGTTACTCATGCTGACTACCCGTCACGTATATTTACAATCTTGACCTTATGAATTATTGAAATAACTCACTAACACATAATTGTGAATCAGAAGGCTGTTTTGAAGAGGCATCATGGCCAAACCATGGTGGCTACTGTATCAACACTGAGGTCAGTGGAGCACCACTATGGCAAAGACTGCTGGGAAGGACACTCTGATGACCAGTGTTTAGACAGCAGTGACGCGATGAGTGATAGGAGGGGTCTGTTTCTCTCCGAAACTCTGTGGGATAAAATACATGATCCTGCTCTTACCAAAACACTTCAGTCCCACATAGTTCTCATGGGTGCAGCCCTGTGTTTTTGTGGACTTTGGACAGAAGAAAATCTGAGATTCATTGCCCTGGCACTGGAACACCTCAGAATGAACATCTGCTTCCCCCTTCCTGAACTGATCCCCTTTCAGAACTTGTGAGGGAGCCCCACAGTCTAGCTGTCGACAGACAACTTCTGCATCCTGCCAGTCGAAATCAGAGTCACACACTGAACCCCAGGTCTCTCCGTGTTGCGCTTCCACTCTTCCAGAGCAGAGATCACTGCCTCCAACCAGCCTGACCCCTCGATGAGCTGGAATATCAGAACAATAACAGAGAACAATAACACCCTAATCAGACAAACCCCTTGATGAGCTGCAATAAGAGAACAGAGTAACAGATAACAGAACAGAGTGACCACAGAATGGTCAGAGAAACTGGACACAGGCAGACCTGGCTATCAAGGTTCTATAGTGCTTAAATATTCTGTAGTGTTTAAATGATCTTAGATGTGATTGGTTTTAATATTTTTTAAATAACCCTGTCTCATACAGTGCTGACTATTATTCTGAAATTTGTAAATACATCAGAAAAAGCCAGATTTATTTTCCTCAACAACACTGTAACAAAAGGAATACAAATATAATGTAGATTTTGATTTTGGTGGCCATACTGAATTTTTAACAAATTTGAAGGGATTTTCAGAAATCATTTTTTCTGAAGCCCTTGACAGACAAATCTGATATTTGTTGTTTTCTCAAGATTTTGATTTGTTCAGGACAGGTTAATTGGTTGCAGTTTTCCAAATTCATAATCTGAGAATGAGATCTTGTTTGTAGATCTGTTCTGTACACAGTGACCCTGGGGATTATTGAAGATTGTTGAAGATTATCAACTACCACTCCCACGCAGCTTCTCCCCTGTTTGAGCTCCTTCCTGTAGGAAGAAGACTAAGGTGTATCGGATCCAGAAGAACACCTATCCTGAGGCTATTCACACTCGCAACTCAACACTGTTACTGTGTAAAAGTTATTAACAGATTTATTGGCACATTTGTGGATTCACTGTAATGTAGCATTTGTATTGTAACACGTGTATGTTATTTATAATTTCTCATTCTCCACTTTGTAACTCTGTTATTTTTAAAGTGCACCACAAAACATTCCTTACAACCCTAAGTGCTGATTTGGCAATTAAATTGACTTATTTTTGCCACAGCTCTCAGCAGGACAGGAGCAGTGGGAATGGAAGGATGGACAGATGGATCATGAGGATCGGGTCTAGATCTTTGGAGGAGTTTTAATTGTCCTCAGTGCTGGAGACTGGAGAGGCTCCATGTCTCCTGCCTGACCACCTCACTCCAGCATCAAAGACATGTCTTATCTACCTGAACATCTCACTCCAGAGTCTTCATGAGGGTAGTTGTACTGTTTCACTTCATCTTTTCTACAGTCCCTCAGTGCAGACTCTGACCCGCTGCACTCGACCCAGCTCAGCAGGACTGATCCAGACCCTGGCCCAAAGTGAGCTCCTCCTGGTGCCGAAACAGCAGATCCACAGCCCAGCTGTCTGCACACGACAGCAGCATCTTTGAGATCCCACCAATTACTGCCAACTGTCCCCCACTCTCCTTTATAGTGAATCTCCACTGTCCCCTCACAGGGACTGGCTCCATTCACCAGCCTCACATCAGAACTGCCTGCAGAAAGAGGAGAGGGAAAAAAATACTTATTACCTTGTTCACAGGATATTTTTATATCTTGTAAGGTCATCAGGGACCGATTTGTTAATGGGGTATATTTCTCTCTTACAAGCCCACAATATATGACCCTGGCAAGATGACTGACAGGTTACATCAGGTGTCTTTTAGAAGGAAAAAGTATCTTATTTGATGAGGGCAGAAACCAGCAGGGTGGAAGCAGGGGGCGAGTGAGAGTCATGTGTGGAGTTGTGAGAGGACATCGCTGTCCTTGAAAAGGTGAGTTTTATTTAGCTGCTTCTGTCCTTTCTTTATTGCAATAAAGAAATCTACAGCTTGATTTACCAGACTTGTGTGGATTTCTGCGAAGGGTCTTACAGTGGTTAAGGGAGCTGTGAACAAGAAGGTTGTGCAGATTTGGAGGTCAGTGATATGAGACGATGGGGCAGTCAGGAAGAGGGTACTAGTGGAGGGATCAGCCTGTAAAATGGGGAACCTGTCATTAATGGTCCTGGGGATAGAAAGGGTTTCATAAGGAAGCACTAATGGAATGTAGTTGTGAGGTCGGGAGATCCTAACTGAGTTGATGATCTGAGGACTGTTTAAGGCTTGGATGAAGGCCCCGTCAATAACACGCAGTCACTGTACTCATTCTCTAGTGAATAGTTAATCGATCTGTTTTTTTTTGCTGTAATAAACTTTATTAACCCTGTAATATAGACAGGTTAAAAAATAATTAATTCCAGAGAAAAATAAGGTTGTTCAATAAATATATCACAGTCTCTGAAAACACTGTAATCATTTGTAAATTTAAAAATGTCCCTGACTCCAGAGTTCTCCAGTTTTATAATAACACATTTACCTCCAACGGTGTCCCAAACTTTAATAGTTTAATAGTTCTTTAATCTAAAAATGTAAGTCTCAAAAATACCTCAGTCTTTAATAACACATTTTTTACCTCCAATGGTGTCCCAGGCTGTAATAATTATATAAATGTAAATAATTATAAAATCATTACTGTCTCAATAAATACTTCAGTCTCTTAGCAAGCCTTTATCCCTGATAATACACCTGTCTGTAGTAATTCCCCAGGCTAAACATTTAATGTATTTTAAAAAATGCATTAACTTTACATACTTTTTATTTAGATATTTATGCCATAATTATGATTTTGCTATAACTTATCACTTAAACAATTTCTAATTAATTGGCACAAAGCTCTATTCAAAATATATTAAAAATTGTAACATCTCTCCCTTTCATCAGAAGATTAATTGCAGTTTTTTTTCTGAAGTTAATCAGAGTGATTGTTGAGTCTCTAAACACCATGATCCTGACTCCCAGTGTCTCTGAAGATCATCAACAGAGGCACTATTATTATCACTGCTGCCTTTACAAAAAAAAAATTGTTCCTGACTCCCTGAAAAAATATATATTATTAAGTTACCACAAAGCAGAATAAAAATAAAAGATTACCAATCTCAGAGCTCATTTCCACTTTTTTAGGGTTTATGGGATAATTATGATGAAGAACATGTGCATCAGCAAATTAGCATTTATTATTTTTAAAAAATCTAAAATAGTTGTAGACAATAAAATTTCTGTAATTACTTATAGAACCACAAAATAACCATTTATAATAATATCTGATAAATTTCCACAAAACCATATTTAAAATAAAATAGAAAATTATATTAACCCAGGCTCATTTTCACAATACTTTGCTCTCCTTATAGATTTTGGGTTTAATTACAGTTTTTCTGCAGTTAATCAAGCCATCTGATGAGTCTATGAACAGCCTGATTCTGACTTTCAGGAGAATCAGCAGAGAAACTAAAATTGACTTGCTAGATTAGAAAATAATAATGTTAATAAACAGCCACTAAGTAAAATTAAAAATGAAAATATTACATTTTTTCATTACTTTATGTAAATGTGGCATTGAGAGATATCATCAGGAGTATGGTTTAATTATAATTTTCAACAGTTTATCAAGCAGACTGTTTAGTCTTTAAACCTCCTTATCCCGATCTCAAGAGAAAAGAGTAAATTATTCTAAGCAATTAAATATTTTCTTTGTAAACAGACCCAGAAAAACAATTAGTGATAAATACCACACAAAACCGAGTTTAAAATAAAACAGTAAATCTCTCATCCTGGGTTTAATTTCATGTACAGATTAATTCCAGTTGCTATACAGTTAATCAACGTGACTGATTAGTCTCTAAACACCATGATCCTGAGCCCCCGTCTCTTAGCAGAGATGTGATTATTATCACTTCTGTTAAGTTTTTTAAAGAACAGACCAATGTTGTTTTAGACAATTTAATATTTTCCCTACTAACAGACAAAGAAAACAGTCAATAATAAAAACCACATAATACCGCAATTAATAAAATAAAACAGTAAAATCATTGTTCATGTTCACATTACTTTCCGCTCCTTTTCATCTACAGATTAATTATTTTTTTACAGTAATCAGTAACAACTGAGGAGTCTATAAACACCCTGATGCTGAGCCCCACTTTCTCAGAAGAGAATTGTCACTGCTATTTTTTAAAGACTAATATATTTTTAGGCTATAAATTATCTTAACTAAGAAACCCAGAATACAATCCGTGATAAACAAGACTGAGTCCAAAATAAAAGAGGTTATTTTGGATCTGGCTCCTTTTGATCTAAATATTACTTACAGTTTTTATACAAACAGTAAATTGGGAACAATACCTCAAAACCCTGATCCTGAGCCCCAGTCTTATTTTTGATGAATACCCACAAAGCTGAATGTAAAATAAACATTAAAAATTGTTCAACCCACTTATTGCTACATTTACATAAAACATATAATTAATTTAATTCCAGTTGTCTGTCTGTCTGGACAGGAGAAGACTGGACACTTACTGGTTGAGCTGTGCAGCACCAGGACAGCAAGAGAGAAGATGGACAGGCAGCTCTGCATTGTCATCAGGACAGAGCGCAGCTGAGACCCCTGTCTTCACCCCTGAGCCCACAGGGCAACTGAGCTGCTGCTCCGCACCCCAGACCCCCAGTAACAACACAGCCCCCTGCCCCGCCAATCACACACAGCACTGCCTTTTCAGACTGACAGCAGGAACCTCTCACACAGGTGGGACGGCCAATCACACAGGGCCCTTTCAGTCTTCTCCATATATATCAGAAACACATCACTGTTTCCTCTCCCTGAAGACACTCCCAGCAGTGCGGAGGAGAGGAGAGACAGGAGCAGGTCTGTTTCTTACTGGAGGAAACACAGACACAGATACAGACACAGACAGCAGGGCTGCAGGTGCTACAGGGGCAAGAAAGGATCAGATAAAAGTAAATTGCAACATTACGTAACTTTAATTAATTATCAAGTTAATCAATTATGTTCAATAAAAAAGGTAAATACAATTTGCATGTCAGTGTCAGGCAGTGTCCAGTGTAGCGGCGAGGCTTAATAATAAGGCAGAATTAAGTGTTTCTGAGCTTCCCAAATGAGGCCCCATTTCTCTGTTCATCTCTGTGGTGCAGCCACAGAGAGACCATTAGGGTGATTTAAGGTTTCCTAGGACAGCTCCCAAAGGGGGGTGCACTTAGCTAAGCCTGGCTATCATGATCAATGGTCATCCATTGGCGCCTATCTGTCTAGGGAGTGCCAGTTGGACATCTGGACTGCATTCCTAAGTGTCAGGAGTAAGTGACTCATATCTCACCTTGATCAACCAATCAGGGACTGGTAGGGCCGAGTAACCCACGTGGGACTCTGATGCCCATGGAACTTTCAGCCAATCAACAAGCTGAAGTTCCTCCAGGTAAAAACAGGCAACACAGGCCTGGAGATTCAGATTCAACAAGATTCAGATTCAACAAGATTCAGATTCGGGAGATTCAGTAAGATTCTGGAGAGGATTCTGTGGACTGTTCTAAAGGGAATTCAAAGGAGAATTCCAGGGCAGGACGGCCCAGGAGCAGAAGGCTCCCAAGGGCAGGACATTCTCGCAGCGCGCCTCCTGACCATCCCGAGACTCAGCCCGGACAACCACGGAACGGCCAGTGTGTCCGAGTGCCAGAACTTTCCTTTGTTCTAAGAGTCTAGAGTGGAGGTTGCCAGAGAGTAACCAGCAGCAGGCCTCGTGGACAGGTCAGAACTGTGGACAGCTGAATCACTATTCAGAACTAGCTCTTCATCAGGAACGAACCGGTCCTCTTCCTGACTTGCTGGGATCCACAGTCATCTTTTCTCCTGTGCACAAACTTTGCTAGTTAAAGCCAACACTAACTAGCCGGTCAGTGAGCATCAGCAGCGCACCGTCGCAAGCCGCACAGCACAGCCTGGCACGGAGCCAGAGAGCGCGGATTGGACAGCAACAGCCTGCAACTGTTTCTTTGTGCCCGCAGGAGATCTGAATCCCCAGAAATTGGATGAGTATTCAACTTCAATGCATTACACCTCGAGAATTCAATTGTTATCCAAACCAGTTGATATCAGTTTAATTCCTAAGAGTTATGTACTTGTTTTGAGTATCTAATGTAGAAGTTGTAACCAAGTTCATTTATGAAACGGTCTAAATGAATGATATACTGAACGTATGTCCTCTTGATGTGTAACACTTCGTAACTGATTGAATATATACCTTTTGTATTCTGATAACCCTCTCGATAAGATCTGTTAGGTTTATATGCATATTCTATGTATTAATAAATTTATCCTCGTGTATTAGTACCTGTGTGTGCGCGTTGTTTGAGTTATGTCGCGTGGTTGGATTCTAAAGCCATCAAAAGAATCAATTTTGTGATTTACTGCTACAATTAATAATTGTCTCAGTAAATGCCCAAACCCTACAGAACTGGTGCCTTCAGAGAGCCACTATGATTACATATTTGGCGTCCCTGAACGGCTATGAAACACTACATTTATGGCGTCCCTGGGTGGGCGTGGCAAGACTGAAATGAATCAACCAAGCGGAATAATTCATATAAAACGCCGCGGGTTTCATACACGATAATACAGTGTGTGCTGAAAGCCGAAAGAAAAAAAAAGTTCCCCTTGCTCTTTAAGCAGTGCTTGAGTGTTTTGTGATCTTTTGCAATCTACCAGGTTGATTGCATACCTGATCTTGTGGTTTTCTGTGGTAAAACTGTGATTTCGTACTTAAAAGTAATACTCTTTAAGTTTAACGATGGTTGCTAAAAGGTCTGAATTCGAGTCGCTATTAAGCACTCTCTCTAGCAGCGACAAGTCTGACCACGATCTCTTCCATATCTCCGTCAGCGGAGAAGCTAGAAGGATAAATCTCCATTCTCTGAGAGAGCTAGCGAAGGACGTAGAGAGATTTGACCCCGCAGTGTCAGAGAATAATATCGAGAGTTATATTCAGGACCTCAGGTATAACCTGCAGTTCCTGCCAAACGCCACAGAACAGGAGAAAGTGTTTCTGGTCAGGAAAACTACCAGCAGAGCTGTACATGAGTGGATGGCTAGGCAGATGAAAGAAGTCTGTAATGATTTTGAGCAGCTATGTCATGCACTTATCGAAGAATACAGTGCGTTTATTGACCCGACTGCTGCGATAGCCGCCGCTCTTAACATTAAGCACGAGAGAGCAGAGTCCCCTCGCGAATATTACGAGAGACTTAGACGAACTTATTTTGCAGGGCGAAATTATGAGGGTTGCGAAGAGAACACACATTTCAAGGGTTTATTCATTGCGAATCTCCACCCGTCAGTCAGAAAGATGATCTTAATGCATACAGATGCACAGACCATGAAAATGACTGATATTAAGAGATTCGCGCAGAAAGCCTGGGAGTATGATGTCCAAAGTCGCTCTGAGCAAAAAGCTGCTAAAGCGACTGTGTTCGCCGTCAGAGCCAGCAGGGTTAATTCCCCCCTGCTCGAAGGAGCACAGGCTCCTGAGCTGGCTAAGCCCCGTTCCAAAGCACTCACACAGGACCGCACCCAGCGTCCTAAGTGCCATGAGAACACCGGGGAAGGGAAAGGGCTAGAAAAGGCTGAACAAAAGGATTCAGTAGCCGCCCGCCTGGCCAGGCTTGAACAAGCTTTATTAGGACAGGAACAACCGCTCCCCAAGGCTGCCGGAAGCGTGAATGAGCTGATACTCTCCACTGGAGGAGGCGGAGACCCGCCCCCTCTCCCTCCCTCAGTCTATCTGATTGAGCGGAAGGGTTCCTGCCTGGATGAGGTCAGCCACTCCCAAGCGAGTGCTGACTCCACCCCTGAAGTCACAGAGCAGGCAGTAAAACACAGAGGAAAAGCAGGAAGCTTTTACCTCAAGGCTGCCATGGGAGATGTCTTACCCAGTGAGACACTGATTGACACTGAGGTTGAAAGGTGTTTGATGTCACACGGCAAGCTCAAACGGGTTGAAAAAGAAAAGGGTATGCGACTCAGAGTGGAACCTTTGGTGGATCACCAGAAAGGCAAAGTGTGGAAACAGGTCAAGGCTCCTAAGCCTTCTGTACAGAAGGAAAGGGGGGCCAAGAGGCAGACTGTGCTTACACAGTGCCCACCGAACACAGAAGCCTATGCGGAGATTCCTTCTGTTCCCTCTGGACAAGAAATAAAAATATTTTCTTGTTCCCCGGATATACAGGGAAGTCGTGCCCTGGCCAAGGTCCCAACAGCCTCCATGCCACAGGAGCGGTGCTCCGAGCAGCCGCCTGATCCACCAGGTAAAGCACACACCTTTTACATCCCTAAAGAGGAGCAGATCTCCCCACCTGGCGATGAAAAGGAGCTTTCCCTGTGCACCCTGGCACCCAAGAGGGGTCAGGACCACCACCCTGCAGTGGTGGAAGGGATCCAGATGGCAGGAGAGCAGGTTGGTGATGTAGCCCTCGCCCTTAGCCCTGAGAGGTCCTCTATTAGTGAGGATCTGCTTGAGCAGCTGTCACAGGGCCACCGCCAGGTGCCCCTGGTGCAACATTCACAGGTTAGACAGGAGGTCCAGCTGGACGCTGAGACTACTGCGCTGTGGACACACCTGATCCCAGATGCCGATTCCCTCTGCTGTGACCCAGGGAACCTGCAGTCAGGTAACATTATTTCTCACAACTACCAGGTAGTGAGTGAGACTGACCTGATTGTTCCTGCCTCAACGGCAGGGTTGCCAACACACCCAGTCCCCCAGAAGGGACAGGGAATGAAAGCCGAGCCGGTTTTCTTACAGCCACCAGCTCAGTCTGTCAGTCTGAGTCTGACCAACAGTGGTTCAGCCAGACTGGAGCTGGATGGTCAAGTCACCCGCCTGCCAGTGCAGGACATCGCAAAGAGGGGTGTCAGAATCCCCGCCTGCACTGACATGGGCCTGGTGGGTGATAGCGAGTTCAAAGACAGTGAACTAGCTATCCCAGTGCTGGGGCAGCTCCCTGAACCCCTAGCGAGGGAAGGGGGGAGCGAGCAGGTGTCCTACACCCACGCCCAGCGAACGATTGTAAACATGCCGATAGAGGGATTCCTCAATCAGGAAGTGTGCAGGGTGGACCTGAACAGTGAGAATGGGGTAACAATCCCAGATCACTCAGGTGCTCCAGATGACCACTCAGCCGAGGGTCAGGCATGCTCCACCGCTGCACCGCCCCCTGCAGGGTTCCTAGAGCACAGGCATGAACAAATCGAAAAAGCAGATGCCCTGGAAAAGGAGGAGCAGCATCAGCAGCTGTGTCAGATCTCCCCAGATTTCCAGGATGTTGGTGCCCAAGATGCCACATGGCATACTGAGAAAGACACCATGTACACGCTGCGCCAGCTTAGAAAGGCAACAGTCACTCAGAAGGAGATGACTGGGGTCAGCCACCCGAAAAGACTTTTGGGAAGACTGATTGCTGCCGCCACTGTTGCACGTTTGCTTTTTCTGGTAGGTTTGTGTGCTACTGGCACTCTCACCCTGACTGCCCCAAGAAGGCAGGTGTCAGAGATACCAGAGGGTAGTGACAGACTGTATCGACAGCAGCAAAAGTTGGAAAGCTTAGGGAAAACCCTACAGGCAATTTCCTATGCAACAGGGTTAAACCTTATTCCCCAACCAGTGGACATGATTGTTGGTGTTATACAGTGGGTTTATGCTTGTGTGCAACAGGCCAGAATGTTGACACAAGACCTGTTAAGGGAGCTTAGTGCCACTGTAGCCAGTCTAACCACGGCACAATTCCCAACCCACTTGATTCCACTCTTCTCAGTAGAGGAGTGTGTGACATTAACCCCATCGTTCATAGCTCACCCAGAAGGCAAACCAAGATTGAATTCGGTTCCAAATCTTGAGATGGGTATGGCTACCAAAGCTATCCATTGGCTGTGTCTAAACGATTCACCAATGAAGGGTGTAAAGCTACTAACGAGCAGAGGAAGGTTAATGAACCCCATGAAGAGCAGGTGGGAAGTAAATGGCTGGTCAGCACACCACGTTTAACTGACACTGTGACTTGTGACAGGCATGATGCAGCTACCTAATAAAACAGTTCCTTTAAGTTCCTGAGGAGGCCATAGTACAGCATGGTAACTTAACACTGTACGGTCTGGAACCAGACAACATAAGACCAAACTTGAGGTCATGGATGCCTTCAGGTGCCACACTATTGAATTGGATAGAAATCCAAGAAACAGTAAGCCCTGAAGAGGTACAGGTAGTTAGTTTGCTTTAATGGAACAAACCTCCAAACCACCCTAGCAGATACCCAACACAGGTGTTGTGGTTTATCGGGGGGCTGGGAACAGGAACTGTTGTTATTGTAACACTACCGCCGGGTAGCTGGATCATGACTGGATGTACTCTGAATGCTGTACTCTCACATCAAGATGTACTCCGGGTAGCATGAATGAGTCAAAGGTAGCATGACAAAAGAAAGGAAGTGACTTCTCCCCAAATATCTACCACAGAGGTATCAGATATTGACAGTGAACTTCCTGATGTGTAATTCCTAGACTTAGATAATGTCTCCTACCGTGTTTATACATACTCCAGATGTTATTCATCCTGTTTGTATCCAATGCTGGTTCTGGTATGAATTCTCGAGGAGTAATGTGGACATTTAAGATTAATGTTCTAATGGCAAGGGACATCACTTAACTCTGTTTTTGTTTTGAAGGCAACAACGCCTCAGGACCTCGTGACCTTCAAAAAGGGGGGATATGTAGCGGCGAGGCTTAATAATAAGGCAGAATTAAGTGTTTCTGAGCTTCCCAAATGAGGCCCCATTTCTCTGTTCATCTCTGTGGTGCAGCCACAGAGAGACCATTAGGGTGATTTAAGGTTTCCTAGGACAGCTCCCAAAGGGGGGTGCACTTAGCTAAGCCTGGCTATCATGATCAATGGTCATCCATTGGCGCCTATCTGTCTAGGGAGTGCCAGTTGGACATCTGGACTGCATTCCTAAGTGTCAGGAGTAAGTGACTCATATCTCACCTTGATCAACCAATCAGGGACTGGTAGGGCCGAGTAACCCACGTGGGACTCTGATGCCCATGGAACTTTCAGCCAATCAACAAGCTGAAGTTCCTCCAGGTAAAAACAGGCAACACAGGCCTGGAGATTCAGATTCAACAAGATTCAGATTCAACAAGATTCAGATTCGGGAGATTCAGTAAGATTCTGGAGAGGATTCTGTGGACTGTTCTAAAGGGAATTCAAAGGAGAATTCCAGGGCAGGACGGCCCAGGAGCAGAAGGCTCCCAAGGGCAGGACATTCTCGCAGCGCGCCTCCTGACCATCCCGAGACTCAGCCCGGACAACCACGGAACGGCCAGTGTGTCCGAGTGCCAGAACTTTCCTTTGTTCTAAGAGTCTAGAGTGGAGGTTGCCAGAGAGTAACCAGCAGCAGGCCTCGTGGACAGGTCAGAACTGTGGACAGCTGAATCACTATTCAGAACTAGCTCTTCATCAGGAACGAACCGGTCCTCTTCCTGACTTGCTGGGATCCACAGTCATCTTTTCTCCTGTGCACAAACTTTGCTAGTTAAAGCCAACACTAACTAGCCGGTCAGTGAGCATCAGCAGCGCACCGTCGCAAGCCGCACAGCACAGCCTGGCACGGAGCCAGAGAGCGCGGATTGGACAGCAACAGCCTGCAACTGTTTCTTTGTGCCCGCAGGAGATCTGAATCCCCAGAAATTGGATGAGTATTCAACTTCAATGCATTACAGCTCGAGAATTCAATTGTTATCCAAACCAGTTGATATCAGTTTAATTCCTAAGAGTTATGTACTTGTTTTGAGTATCTAATGTAGAAGTTGTAACCAAGTTCATTTATGAAACGGTCTAAATGAATGATATACTGAACGTATGTCCTCTTGATGTGTAACACTTCGTAACTGATTGAATATATACCTTTTGTATTCTGATAACCCTCTCGATAAGATCTGTTAGGTTTATATGCATATTCTATGTATTAATAAATTTATCCTCGTGTATTAGTACCTGTGTGTGCGCGTTGTTTGAGTTATGTCGCGTGGTTGGATTCTAAAGCCATCAAAAGAATCAATTTTGTGATTTACTGCTACAATTAATAATTGTCTCAGTAAATGCCCAAACCCTACAGAACTGGTGCCTTCAGAGAGCCACTATGATTACATATTTGGCGTCCCTGAACGGCTATGAAACACTACACCAGTGACTGGTGTCTTGCTGTGAGTAACAAAAAGGTTGCTGTCCCTCCAGACAGCAGTGTCTTCTGGTCCTGGTCAAGGACAGTGTGAGGAGAACCTGTCCTCAAGGGGGTAGTGAGGTCACTCACTTAGCAGAGGAATACAGAGGTGGACTGAATAAGAACTGGCTATCCTGTGGCTGTGATCAGAGATCAATAATTTTAATGAAAAGGAAAGAAAAGCCCAGCAGTGACTGTCCCTTCTGTACTGAGCCTGGTGGACAGCAACTCTTCCAGTTGAGTCCCTCAGACCCCTAGTCTGTTCCTGTGCAGCTCCAGTCCACACAGATGTTCCAGCCCCTCCAGCTGTGGCCCCAGTGTGTGGAGCTGACTGTGTCTAACAACACAGTGGAGCTGAACTGATACTTATACACTGATACACCACCAGGCTGAACACAGTGAGAACACAGCTCACCTCCTCCTCCTTATTCTTACAGGTAGTAGTAGCAGTAGGAGGAGCAGTAAAATATTAATAGAAGGTATTAATAGTAATAGTAGGTAGCAGTAGTATCAGTGGCAGCAGCAGTTGTGGTACCAGCAGTAGTAATAGCTGTAGTAGTATTAGCAGTTATGCTGTATTTAATCTCTCCTGTTCAATATAACAGAGCTCCTGTGTTATAGCTTTACCTTGATAACTGCAGTATTAGGAACAGCAGAGCAGGAGTCAGTTTCAAATTTGAAAAAGCAACAGTATGATGAATTAAAAAAAAATCAGTCCATCTTAATACAGCTTAACAGCAGTGATATAAGGCAGAGCTTTATTGGAGCCACAGGTCAGACCCTGCAGTGAGTCTGTGGTTTGTGCTCCTCTGAGCTCTTCCAGCACAGGAAGCCAGGCTGTACTGTGAGGCTGTGGGTGTCAGTGTGATGAGGCAGCTGAGAGCTGAGCTGTACAGGGAGACACACAGGGAGTCCAGTGTTCAGAGCTCTAGTGCTGCACAGGGAGACACAGGAGAGTCCAGTGTTCAGAGCTCTAGTGCTGTACAGAGTGACACACAGGAGAGTCCAGTGTTCAGAGCTCCTGTGCTGCACAGGGAGACACAGGAGAGTCCAGTGTTCAGAGCTCTAGTGCTGTACAGGGTGACCCTCAGTGTCCTCCTCTCCCTACACAGCTCTCTCAGTGTGTCTCTCAGGGCTGAACAGGAGGGGCTGTTCCTGTCAGAATGGAGACTGACTCTCAGAGCTCCAGTGTCAGTTTGAGGAGAAGCTCTCAGACCTGACTGCTGCCAGAGCCTCTGAGCTTGAGTGACCATGAGCACTGAGCTCCTCAGCAGCTGAGAAAAGCCTCCTGTCTCCTGTGGTCACAGTGTGGTTGAACACCTGCACTGTCTTCCTGCTCCTTATCCTCTCTCTCCCCCTTTCTGTCTCTCTCGCTGTGTGTGCTCTTATCTGTCCATCTCTCTCTCTCCTCTTCTCTCACTCTGACAGTCTGTGCAGAGTATCTGAAGGGGATGTAACATTGCTTGGCAAAGGAAAAGACTTCTCAGAGGCAGAATAAAAAAAATCTTTATCTCCTCTCAGTCAAATTCACAGCTCAGACTCACACACAGAGCTCTGGGACCCTCAGTACTTTACACAAACTCCTACCTCCTGAACAGACAGAAGCTCATCTCCATCCTTCTCTTACTCCTGACAATTCAGAACCAGAGAACATTGAGACAATCAGTGCTGCTACATGAATAATATCAGACAGAACAGCCTGGACATCTCCCCCTTTTCTCCTTCCTCCCAGCCCTCTTAGAGATAGAGCAGAGCTCCTGGTTCTCCACTCTGTGAACTGGGCTCAGGGCTCACTGATCTGGCAGCTGTGGTATCTGTTCCAGGTCAGAAGCAAGAAGTTTCTATTTACCCTTTCCAGGACCTCCAGCCCTTCAGTATTACTGCCCTGAATTACTGTAAGTCAGCCTCCAACCCTCTGTCAGAAGTGTTTTACTGAAAATTGAGCAATATGTGATTATCTCTTATTATTATTTTTACTGATTTAATGAACAGCAGTATTGCCACTCTTATCAGTGTATCATGATTCTCAGCAGCAACAGACCGATGGTCGTGTCTACAATAGTGACCAGTTGACCTGTCTGTACCTCTGAGCAGTGGGACTCAGATCACACAAAGGGACCTGTCTGTGTGTGATTCCACACCAGCCCTGGGACTCAGCGTCTCCCACAAATCTCTCAGGGAGAGTATTGTAAATATACAGTACAGTGTCTGATAACAGTTACACAGTTAATGAAATCACCAAACTGGCTGAGGAACTGAGAGCTCGAGTGGAAATAAAACCAGGAGATGCTCTTCAACCTCCAGGATCAGGAGTCTGATCCTCCTGGCTTCTGTTCTGTGGAGATTCGTGTAAAACGCTTAAAAGCGCTTATTACAGGGACTTGTGCCCTTTCTCTTCTGCTCTACGGGAGTAAGCTATACAACGCATTAGTCTGTAAAGTTAATTATATATTTTTTCTGTTAAATGAATTTAATTCCTCGGTTTGTCGCTCTCCTTCTCCAGCTATTATGAATCGCCTCTCAAAACAGCCCAGTGTTTTTTTTTTTGTGGAGGAGATGTTATATCTATAAGAAAAGCCTCCCGGGCTCCGGACAGAGTCTCCTCCAGCGAAGACGCGCTCTGCTCTGTCAGAAAGAGCGCTGTGACGTCACAGACACCAGCCTGAGCACCGGGATCAGAGAGCGACCGCGGGAGGCGCGCGGGGTGCACGGAGGAGAGTTATTGATCACTTATCTATCGACAACCAATTAATTCAACTGAAGAACCGTAGAATAATCGATTAACCTTACTGATTGGTGACTACTGATTCTTTTCCCGTTCTTGACCCTGTTTTAAATATCCAGAAAACAGTCAAAACAGCATGTATCGATCAATTACCATAGTGCGTTTAGTGTTAATAATGTTCAATCCGAAATGTAAGAATTATTATTCAAATTATTATTTAGGAATTGTATCCTAGAGCTAGAAAATTATATTCCAAGTTGATAAATGTGTGTAGGCAACAGTTTAAATGCATTTTTCCACTGTTTACAAATCATAAGTATGGTAACCACGGCAACATGTGCCACGTCACTGTGCCCGGCTAGGTCTCGACTTGTCACAAAGGGCTGTGTGACGTCACGGACAGCAACTAGTACTAATGCTAGTGTATTCATGTTAATAGTAGTGAGAGTACAACTTGTAGTTTTAATTTTAATGCCAGTGTTCATGTGAGTATTAATGATGATAGCCCTACTGATAATTTTAATGCTAGTATTTATGTTAATTTTAGTGATAATTATATAGTTACTTTTAGGGTATTTACACTAGTAGTCATGTTAGTTTTAGTGATAGCATTACTGTTATTATTAGTATTAGTAGTGTAGTAATAGTTTTTGTCAGTTTTAGTGGTGATGATGATAGTGTAAATCTTAGTGATAGTCTTACTGTTGTAATGTTAGTGGCATTTGTGTTAGTGTTAGTTATAGTGTATTTGTAGTTATGAGTGTATGTGGAGTGCGTTTGTGAGTGTGTGGGTGTGTGTGTGTAAGTATTTGCAGTGTCTATTTGAGTCTGTGAATGTGTGGGAGTATTTGTGTGAGTGTCTGATTGTGCGTACAAATATGTGTGGTGTCTGTGAGTGTGTTCTGTCTATGTGTATGTCTGTGAGTGTGTGGTGTCTGTGAGTCTGTGTTGTGTCTACGTGTGTCTGTGAATGTGTGTCTGTGAGTGTGTGTAGTGTCTGTGTGTGAATGTGTGTGGCTGTATACAGATGCAGCCATTCAAAACGACCGGGGTACGCCATGGAAACGCAGTGGGTGTGGCACGTCATAACGCAGTAATACCACAGTAAGATAATGGTATCCGAAATTACCGCCAGGTGGAGCTAATAAAGCTTAACCTCTCCTGTACAGCATTTGAGCTGTCTCCAGAAAACAATTAGTTTAGTATACTGATCACTGCTGAGGGACAATCTTTATTCAATTAAGAATTTAAGTTGTATACTCTTTAGACTTTTAAATTTAAACTGTGTATTACAGCATGCTAACCATTATACATTAAAAAGCTGGCATATTTTATGAAAGCAAGATTGCTCAGTTGGACAAAAGTACACAACCTACCACCTTTATCGTAAATATTTTAATTAGGCAGAAACATCTTATGCATCAAAGTCTTTACCGAATATATTACTAATAGTATTAATAATAAATGACCCTTGACAAGCTGTAAACTCAAAGTATTACCCTGGTCCACATTCTTTGTAACCGTCTTTGTAAACAAAAAGACTTTATTTTTTCATTGACAAAAAGTAACACCACAGCATTTCGTTGATCCAATCACACATTCGTTTCCAATCATACAAAGTAATTCTTGAGAATCTCTGATTCACCATGCCTTTCACATGCTCATAAAATATATTAATTTAGGAACATAAACATTTTACTTTATGTAAACTGTACTGTATATGGCTGGTCTTGGTAGTTTAAAGAAACAATACACACCAGTGTTCCATTTCTCCCTAAACATTTTAATCATCAAAGTCTTACATGTGGTTATTTTGGAAACGTTTTTACGTGCTCCTTCTGACCATGTTATGTATGTTTATATAAAGTTTTAAGCTTTTCTGCGAATACGCTTGATACCGGAGCCAACAAGCATACTTTTAGAATTTGATTACTAGGGAATATAACATGGAATCGCGTATCTAAAGAAATTAATAACGATATAATTATATTCATGTACTGTAGCACAAACAGTAGTATATGTTTACGGCTATTTCACCACTTGTCATGTGATTGTGTTAGTGGTGTGATGTTTAAGTAATTGACTTATAAGTGAGAGGTTGGGTGTTCAACTCCTGCTTTTGCCACAAGTTTTCTTTGAAAAACTAAAATAGCAATATTATACTATATTGACTTTTTTATATTTCTAAATATCACAACATGTTCGAATCTAAGTCATTTATTAATAACAACGAATAGTTTCAAAATCCTACTGATATCATTATCATCAATATGTGAAAAAAGTGAATCCTGTTTTTTATGGTCTGTAGCTCAAATCCTGCTTAACTAAAAATTAGACACAAGAAGAGTATTATTGGACAATGCTGTGAGGCTAAAGAAATAAATAATGATATTAATGCAAAGATCTAAATGTATTTAACGCATACGCCTGACATTAGAGGGTGTGTCTGCTTGCCTGTGTGGTGACGTCACTGTCTTTCCCTCTGAATACCTAGCAGGGACCTGTGCCTTTAGATCTCCCTTCAGATTTAAAAGGTTATTAATAATATCTTCAGTGTCCCATTAACATTGGAATGTACTTCCAAGTGTAAAAAGAGGCGATACACAACGTGTCTCCTTCATACATTTTCAGTTTACAGACCGTACAAGAACATTTTTTTATGAATAACGTCTTCCATATCGCATTAAAATTGGAACGCAAATCCACCTATTTTCTAGCCGCTTCATCCAGGATGGGTAACAGTTTAACAGCTCACCCTCCCCCCTGCCTGTCTGACTTTCTTTTTAAACCTTCTGTGCCCGAATTGTTTTTCGTACACTAAAAGTGGTTATTAACTATCAAAACCTGTTTTTTCACTTTAAAAGTCATGGAATTTCTAAGTTAAGCAGGAACACAACATTACATCTCATTTTTAATTTTTTTAAATTAAAAAATTCGATTGCCCAGCCTAAGGGGCATTTATAACTTTGTGGCATTATTATATAGGATGGACACAGTGACTAAGACACTCGTTGAATTTTTCTGTACAGCTGGTACAGCACCCCCCTGCACGCCAGCAGAGAGAGAGACACACAAACACACACTTTTTCATTGACAAAAAGTAATGCCACACTCTTGTTTAACAGGAATGTTTTGTTTCTGGACAGACTGTTAAACTAGAGGAAAAGAGCGCCTCCTTCTTCGAAGCATTTCATTGATCCGATCACATATTCTTTTCCAATCGCACAAAGTAAGTGTTGAGAATCTCCGATTCACCATGCTACTAATGGTTTCCTGGAGATTGCAAGGCAAGACAATTTTGCTTCTGGACCCATCGAAATTTACTGATGTGGTCCACCCCCAGTAAATTTCAAAAGTCACAAGATTTCAAAACAAAAGGGCGGCATAGCGGCGTAGCTGTCGGCTCTCGCTTTCCCATCTATGCCTCCTTCTCTTGGCTGATGGGCAACAGTTGGAAATCTGGCATCTGTGAATTCCGCTGTGTAAACGGTGCTTCCTGAGGGGAGATAGACAGTGGGGACAGCATCAGCCAAGTCCTGGGTGGTGGTGAGAATAGAGGCCAGGATGGAGTGTCCTGAGGTGTTGTGTGCTCTGGGGGAGGCAGAGAGCTGTGTGGAGATACGCCTTCCGCCATGCACTGCAACCTGCATGGTGGGGAGAGGCACTTATCAGGAGATGAAGGTCTGTTCGGAGACCTGCCCTAACATTTTAACATACTGTCTCTGGCTTCTGCATCTTCAGGAGTGTCTCTAACCTCACAATCCTCCCCAGAAATGAGTCGTACTGCTGCTGAAAGTCTCCATACAGGTGCTGCTTCTACAGGTTGGCACCCTGGCCAGTAGCCAAGAGCAGAGACCCACAGCCTGTGGCAGAATAACAGAATCCATGTAAGAAATAAAGTCACACAGTAGTATTCAGCAGTTGTGGAACAGACATCAAAATAAACTTTTCTTTTCATCCGTCTTACCGCTTTCTTTTTAACTGTCCTGGTAGTCTTCGAAGATCGTTTCGCGTGTGCGGTGTTTTCCTGAAGAACAGGCTGCGAAGAAATATTTATAATAGAATGTATAATTCAATACAGCAATAATACCTTGTAATATGTGCTATAATCGCATATTTCAGATGAAACCTGCTGTATTTGCTTACCCTTTGCACTTTGCAAGCCGCACCACGTCTCTTCCCATAAAAAGTCTTTGTCTCCATACTCTACTATGGTTGCTGTAGTGCAGGCTCTCGGATTTTTTTGTAATGGGAACTCAACCCAATCCCTTGGTGTATTTATATTATATTCTTATGTACAATGGCCCTAATGAGCCCAATGCTATGGATCAGATTTTAAAGGTGGTAGTATGTTACATCTTTCACCAATGTTTAAAGGGGGTTCTGGTTGATGAAAGTGCGGCCTGTTTGATTAATCATCCAGGTCAGTGGGGTCACACATACCTTGCTATCGGGTACGCCGATGTGTACGATGATGTGTCGATTGCTGCGTTGGAAATTTATACGTCTCTCAGTATAGCCCGAATTTTATCAGCTGTTCTGTACATTGCCAGGGGCCTGGGTACATATACTATTACACAGGATACTGAGCAGGATATAAAGCACTTGCTAAGAAATATAATTGGCAACCGATCACCATACAACTATGCACACTCCTTACTTGAAAATGTAGATGGAAAAATACTAGACATGACTTTTGATGCGTTGCAAAAGAAACATTATACTTATTTTTACAGAAGAGAAAAATATCTATGTAAAACCAGCGCTGTGAAATATTCGCAATGTGAATAGAGCTTTCACTGTTTTACAGACACGGGTGAGCCATCGTCCGAAGAATGAAGAATTTTGAATGTATACATCTGCATTCTTACAAAGAGTGCTTTACACTCTTCTTTCTGCAAAGCTTGATATGAAAATCAATGAACCGATTGCTAATGCCCATAAATTTGTTAAAGACATAGATGCGTTTGTAAAGAACATGAGTGAAATTACTGCGATTCTGATGTTTTCAGATCAGAAACTGAAGCCTGGCGGATTCAGCGGTGTGTATTCCAAAATACAACGTATTTTACATAGAACCTGTGGTAACACCGTCCCTCTGATCACTCAGGCTAATTTATTTGCTCTGTTAGGGTCGCCCAGCTCGGTGTTCATGGCTATAGAAATGGCGAGAGAAAGGGCGTTATGAACGCTTTTTCAGATGCTGCTGAGTTTCTGAGCAATGTTGGGGTAATAGCTACCTGTACCGAACTAATTTTCCACACCAACATTTAATTGGCAATTGCAACCAGAAGTCTATAACGTGTGTGAAATGTTCAAAAGTGTATACTGGGATGTTTCTGTATTTGAAAAACTGCGAATGAAATAAAGTGGTTCACATGCTATTTGTCCTGCGAGTTCTTTCCGTGACTTTACTCGGTGTGTGCTTGCGCGCTTAATGTTTTTTTTTAGACATGCTATCACAGACAGCCAGTCTGACACCCAGCCACGGCTGGCATTCACACCCCGGGAACTCGTGGCCCTCACCAGACTCCCCATGCCGCCATAACTCCCCGATTCCCTAGGGTTATAATACAGCTCGCTCAAACCCGCGGCAGTCATGATCGCCTTCCAACCCTCGTCGCTAATACGCATTTTCATACACTTATTTATAAATCCAGGGGACAGCGGTGGTGGTCATTTGGACCCTGAGGCTCAGGACCGCTCGGGGGAAAGGCAGGACAACAACACTCATAACGATGCACCATTGGATTGGGGGCGGGACATCCACCTATAACGACGTACCATTGTCTGAAAAGGGGGTGGGACATCCGCTCATAGCTGCCTCCTGTTGGCTGAAAAGGGGGCGTGGTACCTGTCAAAACGTTTGATGAAAGGTGTCGCTTTATACCACTCTAGTATTCTTGTTAGTATTAATGAAACTGTAACAGTTTTAGTATCAATGCTAATATTCAAGTGATGATTGAGCTACTGTTAGTTTTAGTATTAATGTAGTATTCATGTTAATATTAGTGATAATTATAGTGCTACTGCTACTGTACCAGTGAGTGTGTGAGGTGTGTTAGTGTGTGTGTGTTTGTAGTGTCTGTGAGTGGGTGTGAGGGTGTGTACCTGTGAGTGTCCGTGTGTGTGTTGTGTGTGTGTGGTGTCTGTGAGTGTGTGTATGTGAGTGGTGTGTCTGGCAGAACTGACCCATCAGCAAAAGTGGACAGAGATGACTGAGGTCCAGAGCCACTCGCGAGTGGCACCAGTTTCTAGAGTCCAGGCCAGTGTCCGGAGAGCTGTGAGTCCACTGCTTTCATCATGATTAGTAGTAATGTTAGCAGTAGTAGTAGAACTAAAAGTATTAATAGTAAAAGCAGCAGCAGTTGACACCACAAGTTCTATCTGGAATGATGTCCCCTCAAACATTGTAATATCTCCAGACTATTATATAGTATCGCCTTAGATAGAGTCTTCATGAAGGTATGCATTGGCTAGCTCTGCACTATCAATTTACTGGTCTTTTAAAGAAATAAATCTCATACAATGATCACACAAGTTGTGTAATTTAAGGCACATGAAGAGACATCTGTGTTCTAATTGAGACAAAAAATGTTGCTACAAATTAGCCACCAAGTTGTTCTACCTGTCCGACCGTCTCTTTCCCTCCAAATTGTGCAGTGAGCACAATTCTTTTAGTTTTTTCTCTTGTATTTTCCTTGCTATTTTACTGTCCATTACCCCATGTGGAGATGAATCCACAGCCGAAACCTCTTTTTCACCCTGTGTTTGTGTGGCGTCAGTCTGTATGAGGAGAGCAACTTGTGCACCTCCAGTGGTGCTTATACAGCAGTGCACAGCAGTGCATAGTAGAGTCATCCTGAAGTTGTGAGTTCAAATTTTACCTGGAGCAGCATTGTCTATATCTTTATCAACTGAGGGTAACGGTGGACTTTGTCTGTTCTTTTCACTTGAAAGAGCTGTATTAATGCAGGCGCACCTGTCTCCAGAGGAAGGTTATTGCAGCTCCCAACACAATATACTGCAGCCTTGTCTGATACTGATACTGTCACTGCTTGTGGGCCACGTGTCCCTGCTGTCAGCCTACATGCTCATACCAGCCTCATACCTTGTTCAGCCACTGATAGAAATATTACTGCTCTAATACAGGAGCAAAAGAGAAAAGAAAGCATACCAAGATTGAAAAGAGCAATCTTCTCAAACTCTTAAGTCAACACAGATGGGATCTGAAACTCACATGCATAGAACAAGGCAGTCTATACCCTTAGCCACTCAGCCACCTCATCAAGGGAGGGGAAGGGGGGATGGCACTCAAGATGGTCATCTTTCCCTGTCCTCAAGGGTCATTTTCCTCTTTCACCTGCCATTTCACTATTTTCCTTGGGAGATGTCATGTCACCAAGCTTGTGCTGTGCTTCAGTGACGGGTGTAGAGGACATCCTGTTGTAGACGGAAAGCACATTGATCTCCTTGGACATGAAAAGTGCCAGATAAAAGACATCTCTTATTGTTTCCCTTGGTGTTGGTGCTTTACAGCATGTAAAGGTGGCAACTTGCTCAGTGAGCAAGCTCAGCACACACAGAACGCAGATCTCTTAGAGTGGTGTGTCCAAGTGTCTGTAAAAGGGCAGTGATCTGCTGGTGCTGTGGCTTAGTTGGTTAAAGTGCCTACCTGCTAAACAGGAGTTCCTGCCTTGTCAAACAGAATTGATCATCACGAACAATCACATACCACTTAATTTAGTTTAATGCAAATATTCATTTCCTTTGTTGAACAGCTTGTTTTTCAAGAAATTCATACAGCTTGTGAAATACGAAATACAAATCTTGCTTATGAGGTTGGAAAAAATGGCAGTGAGTTTTTTCTTTAATCAAAAACCTGCAAATGGAGATAATTAAAATGTCAGAGTCACATTGGTGCAATTGGTTAGCATGTTTGGCTGTTATCTGACAGGTTGGTGGTTTGAGTCTGCCCAGAGAAACTCATCTCTTTATAGTAAACATCTCTGCAAAAGAAATGATTGAATTTCTCTACAGAACCTTGACTCTTTTCATATCTGCTGTTTGCAACGAGGCTGAAGTTGGCTTCTTATTCACTAGCATCTTCGTGTTTTTCGTTCCACCTTAAATGCTGCTGCAGTGACGTTATATCGCCTTTCGCCTGTAGATTGCTCTCTTCGGTCAGTACTTATCCGGATGGAATACTGTAGATAGATAGATAATACTTTATTAATCCCGTAGGGAAATTGATGAAGACATCCTCAGTGACATCCTGTAGACATCCTCATTGAAAGGGAATATCAAAATAAATAGCGATTGTCAGAATTACACTTTTCTATGGAATATATTTCAGAAAACCAGAAAATAATTTTAAAAACTCACAATAATATGAACTTACACTGGAAAAAGGTGATTGTACTTTCTGCTTATTACTATGGCCCTCTCTCCTGATTATAATTTTAAAAACTCATCTCAACTCAATTTTTAAAATCATCTTACAATTCTGACACCGAGGTGTGAGAGACAATGTAGCAGACTATCAAAATCCTGACCTGAAATTTTACTGTACAATTTATTAAAATATTACCCTCTGAACATTGCATTAGAGAATACATTGGCAAATGGTGAGTTTTATTCCATGTTGAAAAGAGAAGAAAGAAAACACAATTTTGTGGAGCCTTCTTCAGGTGCAGTCAGCAAAGATAATCTTTCGGTAAGAGCGGTTGAGGTCGACTTGGGTTTATGGGATGTCCAGCTTCTTGGGGACTGAGGCCTTTGCTGGGAAGAGATTGCTCATCCTGTGAAAGGGAAAGGTCAGGAGGTATAGCAACAACAAGGATAGGATTGGTGGAGGTGGTAGGGGTGTTGATGTCTTTTCTCTGTAGATGATGATTGAGTTTCTTATCCTTCTCTGAAATGAGAAACTGGAAAGATTTTGAGTTGAGGGATCTTATGAGGTTAGTTATAAAAGGAAGATGATGTTGAGCTCTTAGCCGGAAAAATTCCTTAACGTCTTTGATGTTGGCATCAAAGATAAAATGCAGGTCAACAAAGATAAAAAGATAATTATCTTTGCTTACTGCACTATCTTTCTTACACTGAAGAAGGCTCCACAGCCAAAACATTGTGTTTCCTTTCTTCTCTCCGTGAAGGTCGATTGGATTTGTCAGTAAAACCGAAACTTAACCCTTTTTATAAATGCGAGTGTTTAACACGTGTCAGAATCACCGGGAATGTCCAATAATGCCCAACATCCCAACTCCCCAGAAAACCATATTCACCCATGAAAAATGATCATCGAATGGCTGGCAGGAGACATCATTTATACTCCCGTTGCATCCTCTGCTCAAATATTTTAAAATTACAACCCAGATTTGTTTGAGAATGTGACAAGCATTGTTACATTAGCGCTGTGCCTTTGGATTTTGATATTTTGACAATTTTATATTTACCTTAATTTTAACATAAATGCTATACGATCTATTGTAATTTTGTTGAAATTTTAAAATATGTCAGCTGAGGATGCAAAGGGACGAAAGGGAAAGGTCAAAGGGTATAGTAACAACAAGGTTAGGATTGGTGGAGGTGGTAGGGGTGATGATGGTTTTTCTCTGTATAAGATGATTGAGTTTTTAGTCCATTCTCTGACGTGATAAACTGGTAGAGGTGGGAGTTGAGGGGTCTGATGAGGTTAGTTATAAAAGGAATATGATGTGGAGTTGTTACCCATAAAAATTCCTTAACTTTTTTGATGTTGTCATCATAGATAAACTGCAGTCAGCAAAGATAAAAAGATAATTATGTTATTTTCAATGCTGAAAAGAGAAGAAAGGAAACACAACGTTTCGGCCGTGGAGCTTTCTTCGGGTCGCCCATATGAAACGTCGTGTTAACTTTCTTCTCTTTTCAGCATGGAATAAAACTTTACTTTTTCCAAATCGATACATTGTTCTTTGGTGATTCTTCAGACTATAACATTCAGTACAATACTGTAACAGTACTGTAGAACTCACATCTTATGTATATTTTATTATCATTGTGTTTATATTTGGAAATGTTAATAATTACTTGTTAATTTGGAAAATTCCTTCCCCCCCCAAAAGCAGGCATCCTAACATTTCCAGCAGACAAAAGGTTAAATGAGTTCTTAAGAGTTCATAGTGAAAATATTGTTTTACACAATATCTTCCTGTTATGCAAGTATACTTATTTTACAGGTGACAATGTGGTTAAGTTTGCTACCATGCAGTGCTGGAGCCCTGTGTTTCATTCCTGACCTGTTGTTCTATCTGTGTGGAGTTTGTATGTTGTCCCCATGTTTGCATGAGTTTCCTCCAGGTGCTCCAGTTTCCTCCCACAGTCCAAAAACATTCTAATATTATTTTAGGAAGTGAGCTCAGAAAGACCTGTTCTTTCATGATGATTTTTTTTAATGTCAGTTTGTCACACCTGTCAAAGTGTTTATTGTTTGAATAAACATTTATCTTTCCTGTGTTCCTTTCATTTGAATCCAGATGCTTTTGTGTCTGTAGTTATCTGTAAGAAACAAACATTGAAGTTTCCTCTTCTTCTGGGTTAGATTTTATCATTGAGAGTGGCCAAGGGCTCCTTAATTTTTAACTGATACTTTTAATTTCATACTTTAAAAATTACAAGCAAATAAAAAAGTTTCTAAAAAGTTTATTGTAAAACAAAACTTTAATATAATTTATTTTAAAAAAAATTCCCATCAAAAGTGGTACATTCAGAATTGTACATCAATGAATGTTTTTTTTCTTCTAATTTCTGAAACATGAAATTATAAAAAAGAAAGACTGAGCAGAAATGGGATGTTCAAGCCTCCCTTTTCTAAAACACAAGCTGCAGGTACTGTAGACACAGACACTGAGGACAGTATGGAAACAGTGGAGTGAAGTGGACTCAGGTCAAAGACAGTGTCAGTGTGGAAACAGTGGAGTGAAGTGGACTCAGGTCACAGTGTCAGTGTAGAAACAGTGGAGTGAAGTGGACTCAGGTCACAGACAGTGTCAGTGTGGAACAGTGGAGTGAAGTGGACTCAGGTCACAGTGTCAGTGTGGAAACAGTGGAGTGAAGTGGACTCAGGTCACAGACAGTGTCAGTGTGGAAACAGTGGAGTGAAGTGGACTCAGGTCACAGACAGTGTCAGTGTGGAAACAGTGGAGTGAAGTGGACTCAGGTCACAGACAGTGTCAGTGTGGAACAGTGGAGTGAAGTGGACTCAGATCACAGTGTCAGTGTGGAAACAGTGGAGTGGACTCAGGTCACAGACAGTGTCAGACAGTCTCAGTGCTCAGAGTTGTTCTAAGACTGTGACTCTGTTGGTGAAGCTCTTCTGTGTCTAGACCTGCAGGAGGAGCTTCTCCCAGACAGCCCTGTCAGTCTCACAGCACCCATCCTCTCCCTGAGACTTGTCCCCAACATCATCGTAGTCAGTCCTGTCAGGGGCAGAGACTCCTTCTTCAGAAGGCAGTGTGGGCAGGACCCTGTCCACTCCAAGGCCAGTATGGGGGACACCTGACAGAGTGACACAGAGTCAGAGACAGGCTGTGGAGAGGCTGATGGACAGGGAAGACTCTTTTAGCTGATATTTGTGGTTTAGGAGGTCACTAGAATTGAATTCATGACTTTTTAGTCATGGGTACAGTTTGTATTGCAAAATTGTAAATGTGTGATTTCTCTATAAGAAGTAATTGTTTATTAACAATGCTGAAAATAGATAGTGTCACAAAATTAATGTTTTAATTAAATCAGGCCTTGACAAATATGGTTTGTCAAATGATTCAGTTACTAAAATAATAGTGCTACAAATAGGGATTATAAAAAGGTGAACATCAGAAATGACTCAGTAGATAAATTAATAATTGAAAGAATCAGTATTACTACAATAATCATGATCCCCAACTTGTAAGGATTTTGCCAATAATATACCCAGGCTTATGGGGCACATGGATTCTTTGTTCTTTGGCACAGCTTTGGGAGAAAAAAATAAGTATTTCAGGCACAATTAGTTAAACAAATATTTGCTAGCAATGACAATACATGGCATAAATATACAGCACACATGTACAAATGTATTTACAAATTTACTAAGGCGTTTTAGAGACCTACATCCTAACCATCCAGAAAAACCCCAAACTGCTACCAAGTATTCAACTTTTACAGAACACCTACACAGGCCAAAAGAAGAGGTATCGTTGATTTTTTAAATCAAACAGAATAAAATCTACAGTTAAATCTTTTCTTGTGAATCTGTATGCTACAAATTGAATGGTAACCTATCTCCCTGTTCTAAATATGCTCCCACTCACCAGTAGATGCTTTTTTTAGCCAAGGGGATCTCTAAATAATAATTTAAAGTTTCTAAAAACAACAGAATGGCAATCTCTCTTAATGAGGTTCAAATACTAATCTCCAATCTGGTCTTTCTGGTTGATCTGGAAAAGTACCCTTCTGTCTTCACTGGACTGTTGATTACTTCACTTACCCATATCTTAACAAAACTAAACAAAGGTAAACTTTATAGTTGATTTGATCACTGAATCTCACATGCCTACATCTCAGCAAACATCCCCTTGCTTTGAAGCCCCTGAGAACAAAACATGTACAGTAGTGTAGCAGTAAATCACAAAGTTGATTCTTTTGATGGCTTTAGAATCCAACCATGCGATATAACTCAAACAACGCACACACACAGGTACTAATACACGAGGATACATTTATTAATACATAGAATATGCATGTAAACCTAACAGATCTTATCGTGAGGGTTATCAGAATACAAAGGTATATATTCAATCAGTTACAAAGAGTTACATATATCAAGAGGACATACATTCGGTATATCATTCATTTAGACCGTTTCGTAAGTGAACTTGGTTACAACTTCTACAGTAGATACTGAAAACAAGTACATAACTCTTAGGAATTAAATTGATATCAACTGGTTGGGATAACAATTGAATTCTCGAGCTGTAATGCAGTGAAGTTGAATACTCATCCAATCTCTGGGGATTCATATCTCCTGCAGGCACAAACAATCAGCTGCAGGCTTGTTGCTGTCCAATCCGCGCTCTCTGGCTCCGTGCCAGGCTGTGCTGTGCGGCTTGCGACAGTGCGCTGCTGATGTTCACTGACCGGCTAGTTAGTGTTGGCTTTAACTAGCAAAGTTTGTGCACAGGAGAAAAGATGACTGTGGGTCCCAGCAAGTCAGGAAGAGGACCGGTTCGTTCCTGATGAAGAGCTAGTTCTGAATAGTGATTCAGCTTTCCACAGTTCCGACCTGTTCACGAGGCCTGCTGCTGGTGCTAACCTCGGGTGGATCCTCTGGTTATTCTCTGGCAACATCTGCTCTAGACTCTTAGAACAAAGGAAAGTTCTGGCACTCGGACACACTGGCCGTTCCGGGGTTGTCCGGGCTGAGTCTCAGGATGGTCAGGAGGCGTGCTGCGAGAATGTCCTGCCCTTGGGAGCCTTCTGCTCCTGGGCCGTCCTGCCCTGGAATTCTCCTTTGAATTCCCCTTAGAACAGTCCACAGAATTCTCCACAGAATCTTTTGAATCTCATTGAATCTCCCGAATCTCTCAGGCTCTCTGTGTTGCCTGTTTTTACCTGGAGGAACTTCAGCTCGCTGATTGGCTGAAAGTTCCATGGGCATCAGAGTCCCACGTGGGTTACTCGGCCCTACCAGTCCCTGATTGGTTGATCACGGTGAGATATGAGTCACTTACTCCTGACACTTAGGAATGCAGTCCAGATGTCCATCTGGCACTCCCTAGACAGATAGGCGCCAATGGATGACCATTGATCATGTAATGTTTCATAGCCGTTCAGGGACGCCAAATATGTAATCATAGTGGCTCTCTGAAGGCACCAGTTCTGTAGGGTTTGGGCATTTACTGAGACAATTATTAATTGTAGCAGTAAATCACAAAGTTGATTCTTTTGATGGCTTTAGAATCCAACCATGCGACATAACTCAAACAACGCACACACACAGGTACTAATACACGAGGATACATTTATTAATACATAAAATATGCATATAAACCTAACAGATCTTATCGAGAGGGTTATCAGAATACAAAAGGTATAGATTCAATCAGTTACGAAGTGTTACACATATCAAGAGGACATACGTTCAGTATATCATTCATTAAGACCGTTTCGTAAAGTGAACTTGGTTACAACTTCTACATTAGATACTCAAAACAAGTACATAACTCTTAGGAATTAAATTGATATCAACTGGTTGGGATAACAATTGAATTCTCGAGCTGTAATGCATTGAAGTTGAATACTCATCCAATTTCTGGGAATTCAGATCTCCTGCGGGCACAAAGAAACAGTTGCAGGCTGTTGCTGTCCAATCCGCGCTGTCTGGCTCGGTGCCAGGCTGTGCTGTGCGGCTTGCGACGGTGCGCTGCAGATGCTCACTGGCCTGCTAGTTAGTGTTGGCTTTAACTAGCAAAGTTTGCGCACAGGAGAAAAGATGACTGTGGGTCCCAGCAAGTCAGGAAGAGGACCGGTTCGTTCCTGATGAAGCGCTAGTTCTGAATAGTGATTCAGCTGTCCACAGTTCCGACCTGTTCACGAGGCCTGCTGCTGGTTACTCTCTGGCAACCTCCACTCTAGACTCTTAGAACAAAGGAAAGTTCTGGCACTCGGACACACTGGCCGTTCCGTGGTTGTCCGGGCTGAGTCTCAGGATGGTCAGGAGGCGCGCTGCGAGAATGTCCTGCCCTTGGGAGCCTTCTGCTCCTGGGCCGTCCTGCCCTGGAATTCTCCTTTGAATTCCCTTTAGAACAGTCCACAGAATCCTCTCCAGAATCTTACTGAATCTCTCAGGCTCTCATTGAATCTGAATCTCTCAGGCTCTCTGTGTTGCCTGTTTTTACCTGGAGGAACTTCAGCTCATTCATTGGCTGAAAGTTCCATGGGCATCAGAGTCCCACGTGGGTTACTCGGCCCTACCAGTCCCTGATTGGTTGACCACGGTGAGATATGAGTCACTTACTCCTGACACTTAGGAATGCAGTCCAGATGTCCATCTGGCACTCCCTAGACAGATAGGCACCAATGGATGACCATTGATCATGATAGCCAGACTTAGCTAAGTGCATCCCCGTTTGGGAGCTGTCCTAGGACCTTAAATCACCCTGCACTAATGGTCTCTCTGTGGCTGCACCACAGAGATGAACAGAGAAATGGGGCCTCATTTGGGAAGCTCAGAAACACTTAATTCTGCCTTATTATTAAGCCTCGCCGCTACATATCCCCCCTTTTTGAAGGTCACGAGGTCCTGAGGCGTTGTTGCCTTCAAAACAAAACAGAGTTAAGTGATGTCCCTTGTCATTAGAACATTAACCTTAAATGTCCACATTACTCCTCGAGAATTCATACCAGAACCAGCATTGGATGCAAACATTATGAACAACATCTGGAGTATGTATAAACACGGATCTCAGTCTCAGTCTAGGCATTACACATCAGGAAGTTCACTGTCAGTATCTGATACCTCTGTAGGAAGATATTTGGGGAGAAGTCACTTCCTTTCTTTTGACATGCTACCTTTGACTCATTCATGCTACCCGGAGTACATCTTGATGTGAGAGTACATCATTCAGAGTACACTGTCAGTCATGATCCAGCTACCCGGCAGCAGTGTTACAATAACACCAGTTCCTGTTCCCAGCCCCCCGATAAACCACAACACCTGTGTTGGGTGTCTGCTAGGGTGGTTTGGAGGTTTGTTCCATTAAAGCAAACTCAACTACCTGTACCTCTTCAGGCTTACTGTTTCTTGGATTTCTATCCAATTCCTTAGTGTGGCATCTGAAGGCATCCACGACCTCAAGTTTGGTCTTATATTGTCTGGTTCCAGACCGTACAGTGTTAAGTTACCATGCTGTACTATGGCCTCCTCGGGAACTTACAGGAACTGTTTGATTAGGTAGCTGCATTGCGGTAGCTGTATCATGCCTGTCACAAGTCATAGTGTCAGTTAAATGTGGTGTGTTGACCAGCCATTTACGTCCCACCTGCTCTTCATGGGGTTCATTAACCTCCCTCTGCCCATTAGTAGCTTTACACCCTTCATTGGTGAATCGTTTAGACACAGCCAATGGATAGCTTTGGTAGCCATACCCATCTCAAGATTTGGAACCGAATTCAATCTTGGATTGCCTTCTGGGTGAGCTATGAGCGATGGGGTTAATGTCACATACTCCTCTACTGAGAAGAGTGGAATCAAGTGGGTTGGGAATTGTGCCGTGGCTAGACTGGCTACAGTGGCACTAAACTCCCTTAACAGGTCTTGTGTCAACATTCTGGCCTGTTGCACACAAGCATAAACCCACTGTATAACACCAACAATCATGTCCACTGGTTGGGGAATAAGGTTTAACCCTGTTGCATAGGAAGTTGCCTGTAGGATTTTCCCTAAGCTTTCCAACTTTTGCTGCTGTCGATACAGTCTGTCACTACCCTCTGGCCTCTCTGACACCTGCCTTCTTGGGGCAGTCAGGGTGAGAGTGCCAGTAGCACACAAACCTACCAAAAAGAGCAAATGCACAACAGTGGTGGCAGCAATCAGTCCTCCCAAAAGTCTTTTAGGGTGGCTGATCCCAGTCATCTCCTTCTGAGTGACTGTTGCCTTTCTAAGCTGGCGCAGCGTGTACATGGTGTCTTTCTCAGTATGCCATGTGGCATCTTGGGCACCAACATCCTGGAAATCTGGGGAGATCTGACACAGCTGCTGATGCTGCTCCTCCATTTCCAGGGCATCTGCTTTTTCGATTTGTTCATGCCTGTGCTCTAGGAACCCTGCAGGGGGTGGTGCAGCGGTGGAGCATGCCTGACCCTCGGCTGAGTGGTCATCTGGAGCACCTGAGTGATCTGAGATTGTTACCCCATTCTCACTGTTCCGGTCCACCGTGCACACTTCCTGATTGAGGAATCCCTCTATCGGCATGTTTACAATCGTTCGCTGGGGGTAGGTGTAGGACACCTGCTCGCTCCCCCCTTCCCTCGCTAGGGGTTCAGGGAGCTGCCCCAGCACTGGGATAGCTAGTTCACTGTCTTCGAACTCGCTATCACCCACCAGGCCCATGTCAGTGCAGGCGGGGATTCTGACACCCCTCTTTGCGATGTCCTGCACTGACAGGCGGGTGGCTTGACCATCCAGCTCCAGTCTGGGTGAACCACTGTTGGTCAGACTCAGACTGACAGACTGAGCTGGTGGCTGTAAGAAAACCGGCTCGACTTTCATTCCCTGTCCCTTCTGGGGGACTGGGTGTGTTGGAAACCCTGCCGTTGAGGCAGGAACAATCAGGTCAGTCTCACTCACTACCTGGTAGTTGTGAGAAATAATGTTACCTGACTGCAGGTTCCCTGGGTCACAGCAGAGGGAATCGGCATCTGGGATCAGGTGTGTCCACAGCGCAGTAGTCTCAGCGTCCAGCTGGACCTCCTGTCTAACCTGTGAATGTTGCACCAGGGGCACCTGGCGGTGGCCCCGTGACAGCTGCTCAAGCAGATCCTCACTAATAGAGGACCTCTCAGGGCTAAGGGTGAGGGCTACATCACCAACCTGCTCTCCTGCCATCTGGATCCCTTCCACCACTGCAGGGTGGTGGTCCTGACCCCTCTTGGGTGCCAGGGTGCACAGGGAAAGCTCCTTTTCATCGCCAGGTGGGGAGATCTGCTCCTCTTTAGGGATGTAAAAGGGGTGTGCTTTACCTGGTGGATCAGGCGGCTGCTTGGAGCACCGCTCCTGTGGCATGGAGGCTGTTGTGACCTTGGCCAGGGCACGACTTCCCTGTATATCTGGGAAACAAGATAATATTTTTATTTCTTGTCCAGAGGGAACAGAAGGAATCTCCGCATAGGCTTCTGTGTTCGGTGGGCACTGTGTGAGCACAGTCTGCCTCTTGGCCCCCCTTTCCTTCTGTACAGAAGGCTTAGGAGCCTTGACCTGTTTCCACACTTTGCCTTTCTGGTGATCCACCAAAGGTTCCTCTCTGAGTCGCATGCCCTTTTCTTTTTCTACCCGTTTGAGCTTGCCGTGTGACATCAAACACCTTTCAACCTCAGTGTCAATCAGTGTCTCACTGGGTAAGACATCTCCCATGGCAGCCTTGAGGTAAAAGCTTCCTGCTTTTCCTCTGTGTTTTACTGCCTGCTCTGTGACTTCAGGGGTGGAGTCAGCACTCGCTTGGGAGTGGCTGACCTCATCCAGGCAGGAACCCTTCCGCTCAATCAGATAGACTGAGGGAGTGGGAGGGGGCGGGTCTCCGCCTCCTCCAGTGGAGAGTATCAGCTCATTCACGCTTCCGGCAGCCTTGGGGAGCGGTTGTCCCTGTCCTAATAAAGCTTGTTCAAGCCTGGCCAGGCGGGTGGCTACTGAATCCTTTTGTTCAGATTTTTCTAGCCCTTTCCCTCCCCCGGTGTTCTCATGGCACTTAGGACGCTGGGTGCGGTCCTGTGTGCCTGCTTTGGAACGGGGCTTAGCCAGCTCAGGAGCCTGTGCTCCTTCGAGCAGGGGGGAATTAACCCTGCTGGCTCTGACGGCGAACACAGTCGCTTTAGCAGCTTTTTGCTCAGAGCGACTTTGGACATCATACTCCCAGGCTTTCTGCACGAATCTCTTAATATCAGTCACTTTCATGGTCTGTGCATCTGTATGCATTAAGATCATCTTTCTGACTGATGGGTGGAGATTCGCAATGAATAAACCCTTGAAATGTATGTTCTCTTCGCAACCCTCATCATTTCGCCCTGCAAAATAAGTTCGTCTAAGTCTCTCGTAATATTCGCGAGGGGACTCTGCTCTCTCGTGCTTAATGTTAAGGGCGGCGGCTATCGCGGCAGTCGGGTCAATAAACGCACTGTATTCTTCGATAAGTGCTTGACATAGCTGCTCAAAGTCATTACAGACTTCTTTCATCTGCCTAGCCATCCACTCATGTACAGCTCTGCTGGTAGTTTTCCTGACCAGAAACACTTTCTCCTGTTCTGTGGCGTTTGGCAGGAACTGCAGGTTATACCTGAGGTCTTGAATATAACTCTCGATATTATTCTCTGACACTGCGGGGTCAAATCTCTCTATGTCCTTCGCTAGCTCTCTCAGAGAATGGAGATTTATTCTTCTAGCTTCTCCGCTGACGGAGATATGGAAGAGATCGTGGTCAGACTTGTCGCTGCTAGAGAGAGTGCTTAATAGCGACTCGAATTCAGACCTTTTAGCAACCATCGTTAAACTTAAAGAGTATTACTTTTAAGTACGAAATCACAGTTTTACCACAGAAAACCACAAGATCAAGTATGCAATCAACCCGGTAGATTGCAAAAGATCACAAAACAATCAAGCACTGCTTAAAGAGCAAGGGGAACTTTTTTCCTTTCGGCTTTCAGCACACTGTATTGTCGTGTATGAAACCCGCGGCGTTTTATATGAATTATTCCGCTTGGTTGACTCATTTCAGTCTTGCCACGCCCACCCAGGGACGCCATAAATGTAGTGTTTCATAGCCGTTCAGGGAAGCCAAATATGTAACGTTGTGGCTCTCTGAAGGCACCAGTTCTGTAGGGTTTGGGCATTTACTGTGACAATTATCAATTGTAGCAGTAAATCACAAAGTTGATTCTTTTGATGGCTTTAGAATCCAACCATGCGACATAACTCAAACAACGCACACACGCAGGTACTAATACACGAGGATACATTTATTAATACATAGAATATGCATATAAACCTAACAGATCTTATCGAGAGGGTTATCAGAATACAAAAGGTATATATTCAATCAGTTACGAAGTGTTACACATATCAAGAGGACATACGTTCAGTATATCATTCATTAAGACCGTTTCGTAAATGAACTTGGTTACAACTTCTACATTAGATACTCAAAACAAGTACATAACTCTTAGGAATTAAATTGATATCAACTGGTTGGGATAACAATTGAATTCTCGAGCTGTAATGCATTGAAGTTGAATACTCATCCAATTTCTGGGGATTCAGATCTCCTGCGGGCACAAAGAAACAGTTGCAGGCTGTTGCTGTCCAATCCGCGCTCTCTGGCTCGGTGCCAGGTTGTGCTGTGCGGCTTGCGACGGTGCGCTGCTGATGCTCACTGACCGGCTAGTTGTGTTGGCTTTAACTAGCAAAGTTTGCGCACAGGAGAAAAGTTACTGTGGGTCCCAGCAAGTCAGGAAGAGGACCGGTTCGTTCCTGATGAAGAGCTAGTTCTGAATAGTGATTCAGCTGTCCACAGTCCCGACCTGTTCACGAGGCTTGCTGCTGGTGCTAACCTCGGGTGGATCCTCTGGTTATTCTCTGGGAACCTCCACTCTAGACTCTTAGAACAAAGGAAAGTTCTGGCACTCAGACACACTGGCCATTCCATGGTTGTCCGGGCTGAGTCTCGAGATGGTCAGGAGGCGCGCTGCGAGAATGTCCTGCCCTTGGGAGCCTTCTGCTCCTGGGCCGTCCTACCCTGGAATTCTCCTTTGAATTCCCTTTAGAACAGTCCACAGAATCCTCTCCAGAATCTTACTGAATCTCCCAAATCTGAATCTTGTTGAATCTCCCGAATCTGAATCTCCAGGCCTGTGTTGCCTGTTTTTACCTGGAGGAACTTCAGCTCGTTGATTAGCTGAAAGTTCCATGGGCATCAGAGTCCCACGTGGGTTACTCAGCCCTACCAGTCCCTGATTGGTTGATCAAGGTGAGATATGAGTCACTTAGTCCTGACACTTAGTAATGCAGTCCAGATGTCCATCCGGCACTCCCTAGACTGATAGGCGCCAGTGGATGACCATTGATCATGATAGCCAGACTTAGCTAAGTGCATCCCCCTTTGGGAGCTGTCCTAGGAAGCCTTAAATCACCCTGCACTAATGGTCTCTCTGTGGCTGCACCACAGAGATGAACAGAGAAATGGGGCCTCATTTGGGAAGCTCAGAAACACTTAATTCTTTCTTATTATTAAGCCTCGCCGCTACATGTGTGACCCATATAAAAAAAAAAAACATTTGTAAAACGAATATCGAAGCTGCCTCTAAATCTGCAAATGAAGATGAGTCGATAAACCACTTGTTTTTCGTATAACTATACATATATTCATTTATTACTGATTTCATTCATTGAGCACAGATACAATAGACTGTTTGTGACTATTCACTGTTTGACATGTCTGCACTGGTACAGAACCTAGCAATCAGAAAACGGGTGAAACTGTCTTGAGAATTAGCATACAGTACCGAAGCCCCCATGACCAAATAAAGGATAACCTCGATAATCAGCCTAAATAATGCAGACTACAGCAAAACGACTGACTTTGAAAAGGGAATGAATGTCCGGAAGGAGTAGTGTAACCAGCTTGAAATGCTTCTCCGGACCTCTAACTAAAAGAAACCGGGAACCAGCAGTGGCTTTCGAACTGGGATCCTATCGCAGCACGTGGTGTCATAATTCTTCCATATCTGATATTGGACCAAGCACATCAGGGGAGAGCGCGAACGCAGTCCCCCACTACCAGAAATTATGCAGTCGAGATTCCCACATTTGGGGAATTCGCAGGGGTCAGCACAGCCGGAGTGCAATGGCCGAGCCTCGCCCTAGGTGAATCGATTTTTTAAGAACTTTATTTTCTTTTCACAAAAAAATACAGGACATCACAAATTAGAAAGCTTTACATTAATATACATACTTAAAACAGTATATATGATCACATCTCATTATATTTTGACATGGTACCAGTTACATAGCAACAATTTCTTTTTTTCTGGTGCAAATCACATTCTTTACTTAAACATGATAATGTTTTTCACAGTTTCTTGAGATATTGACCTATGCTCTCTATTTCCCACAGATTTTCTGCTTCCTCCCTCCCTTCTCTCCACAGATCTCTGAGGTAATAGTTCTCTAGGGTGATGAACAGGGCCAGGCTACCTGCTGCCTTGACTGGGACCTCGATGCCTTTGAACAGCCCCATGTTCCTCACTCTCCACAGGGCGTCTTTCCCACTGTTCACCACGGCCCAGATCCTGTCAAACACGTCAGGAGGAAGTTTGACAGGAGAGATGCCATTGTAGCGGCAATGCTTGTTAATAAGACAGAATTAAGCGGTGGTATGCTGTCCTAAATGAGGCCCCATCTCACCCTCCATCTCTGTGGTGCAGCCACAGAGAAAGTATTCATGCAGGCTGATTTAAGATGTTTTCTTTTGATAAGGGACAGCTCCCAGATGGGGATGCACTTAGCTAAGCCTGGCTATCATGATCAATGGTCATCCATTGGCGCCTATCTGTCTAGGGAGTGCCAAATGGACATCTGGACTGCATTCCTAAGTGTCAAGAGTAAGTGACTCATATCTCACCTTGATCAACCAATCAGGGACTGGCAGGGCATGGTAATACCACGTGGGTCTCCAATGCCCGCCAAACTCTCAACCAATCAGCACACATCTGTGTCTTGGTCAAAAAGGGACGCAAGCTCAGATCGGGGCTCTCCTTGGCCATTTTTGCGCATCCTCAGAGACAATCATGTGACAACTGCTGTTGTCTGCAAAGGGACTTGGACTTTGTTCTAAGCGCAAGGCCGAGGATCCCGTACGTACTCAGAATTCTACCAACGTGAATGCTCCGCTTGATCAACGGCAGCCTACAGTTGGACCCTCGTCGACAACCTGAATAGCTTATTCAGAAGCAGCGCTGGACCGGGAACGAACCAGCTTCTTCCCAGGCAAAAGAGTGACTTGTGAGGACTCGCGGTCACACTCTGTGCATAGAGACTTTCTACTAGCCAGCCGGACTACTGGTAGATCTCCTCGGAGCAACGACTGCCCTGCGCGCCGCAGTCAGATTCCTCCGCCCGTCCTACTCCGAGCTGTACCTCAACTGGTTGGCCGGTAGCCAGAGGACGCCGGGACAATGCCCATTGGACAACCGCTGGAACAGAGGCTGCGACAGAGCCTGTCAGCTGGCTTGGTGATCGTGCCGGGAAATTCAAAATCCATACACAGTGGATAAGTAAACCCCATGTTCTACATTGCGTCTCGAGAATTCAATTGTACCTCAACACAAGTTGTTATCAATTTAATTCATGAGTAATGTATTTATCTCCGAGTTTAGAGTAACAGTGGGTAATAACACTGATTAGCGATTTGGTAACCGAACGATATATATTGACATATATTCTCTGTTGTGTATCTCTTTGTGTTGGCATCTCTTCGAGATTATATACCTTGTATATTGATAACCCTCACAGTAAGGTCTGCCGCTCGTATCCAGGCAGACTAGTATATGTTTGGTGCACAATTTATGTATCTCGTGTATTGAACCCGTGTGTGTGCGTTGTTAGTTGTTCTGACGATTGATTTTCTAAAAGCCACAACGAACAACCTCGTGATTACTGCTACAATTAATAATTGTCTCAGTAAACCCATCAAACCTCTACAACCACGATACACCACCATAAACTATATTAATTTAGGAACATAAACATATAGTGTAAACTGTATATGGCTGGTATTGGTAGTTTAAAGAAAAAATACACACCAGTATTCCACTTTCTTCCTAAACATTTTAAGCATCAAAGTCTTACATGTAGTAAGATTTTACCACGTTTTGGAAACGTTTTTACATGCTCCTTCTGACCATCTTAAGTTTATATACTTTGTGAAAAGTCATAAGATATTAACATTTTCTGTGAATGTGCTCGTTATCTGAGTAAACAAAAGTATACTTTTAGAATTTGATTAATAGGGAATATAATATGGAATCACGTACCTAAAGAAATTAATAACGATATAATTATTTTTATGTACTGTAGCTCAAATAGTAGTATAATACACTTTCTATGGATACATGTGCTTCTACGCAACGCAGAAGCACATCCACAAGTAACATTACCTAGCTAAGAGAGGACATTGGCTAGCCAATATGATAAATACAGTGGAAAAAAGCAATTGGGAAAATAAGACCTGCTGATCTGTTATACATACCAGGAAGAGAACAGAATATGATTTTTTTCTGTTCAAAACGTGTGTTGTCTTTATGAAATTCATGTATTTTAAACGTTTAATTAAGAAGAAAAAAACTTACAGAAAGATACTAAGCTGATCACGAGATAGAAAGATCACCCGTTTTTCGCGCATAAAAAGTGGCTATTAACTGGGTGAACTGTTATTAACTGGAGTCAACTGGGTGAAAACACATAATATGAACATGAAACAAAACAAAAAATAAAAATAAGATACAATCTACAGACATTAAAACCGGTGTCATGGAAATATAACTATCAAGGAAGGCACAAGAGAGAGTTCTCACCTGAGTAAGGTCTTTATTTCAATATTGCGAGCCCTGCTGCCACTTCGCAAAGTGCAACCAGAGACTCAATTTGTTACAAGCAGTACAGGGTTTTTATAAGACGTTGCGCTGTAAAAAAGCTCAGCGCTTTGTCCCTTCTAAAACTTCCCCTTTCCCTAAGAGAAAACAGATTACATCAAAAAGTGAGAGAAGAAGCACTAGATATGTTATTCAAAGCTTATCAGTTACTTTCAGCTAATTCTAACGACCCAGACAGCATATATTGTTTTGGTACATTGTCTTCTAAAGTAACCTAAACAGTGTACTTTGTTGACGCACTGTTTTCTAAAATTCTGCACGTACTGTAGCACAGCAATTACATCCTTGAAATATATTATCTAAAAGCACCAATATATTTTTTTTACAAAGCTCTCTACATTTTAAGAATCAATTTACTTTCCACTTCAAGACTTATTCGGCTGGCGTTCTGGGAGTCGCGTATTTCAGAATTGTATTGAGATCGTTTTCCACAGAGCTCAGATGTCAAAGCACAGCAGCAGCTCTCCACAGCGATCCTCTATAGCGCCCTTTCTCCCGCAGCTCCGTCCTCATTGGAAGGAAGCAAGAGTGAAAGGCTGAAGTGAAATAGAGCGGGGACGAAGGCTGTGAAGAGAGAGAATGTGGGAAGAAGAGAAAAACGCAAGGGAAAAAAAGCAGCGTCGTAAGAGAGGTGACGGAGCTATCCTCTCTATAAGAAGGGTGCCAATGAGCTTTCCACTCGCTTGAGCTCATTTGATCTTTGAAACTAAGCAGCGACGGGCCTGGTTAGTACTGGGATGGGAGACTGCCTGGGAATACCAGGTGCTGTAAGCTTTTAAGCGCAGGAGGCGCCCTATCCCCGCTCGCTCGCTTATTCCCCTTTTCACACGTGCAGTGCGGCTTTTCCGTCTGTTTATTTGTCAGCTTTGGCGAGACACGGGTGCTTGTGTATTAGCGTGAGCGTTTTTTATTCTGATCATGAACAGTTTTACAAGTCCGCAAAGGATCGAGGAAAGGTTTATCGCCAGCTGAAAAGAGACACAGCGCTTCGGCTGTGGAGAATTGTTCGGCTGGCGTTCGGGGAGTCGCGTTTTTCAGAATTGTATTGAGATCGTTTTCCACAGAGCTCAGATGTCAAAGCACAGCAGCAGCTCTCCACAGCGATCCTCTATAGCGCCCTTTCTCCCGCAGCTCCGTCCTCATTGGAAGGAAGCAAGAGTGAAAGGCTGAAGTGAAATAGAGCGGGGACGAAGGCAGTGAAGAGAGAGAACGTGGGAAGAAGAGAAAAACGCAAGGGAAAAAAAGCAGCGTCGTAAAAGAGGTGACGGAGCTGTCCTCTCTATAAGAAGGGTGCCAGCGAGCCTTGCTCTCGTTTACGGCCACACCCCCTTGAGCACGCCTGATCTCGTCTGATCTCGGAAGCTCAACAGGGATGGGCCTGGTTAGTACTTGGATGGGAGACCGCCTGGGAATACCAGGTGCTGTAAGCTTTTAAGCGCAGGAGGCGCCCTATCCCCGCTCGCTCGCTCATTCCCCTGTTCACACGTGCAGTGCGGCTTGTCCGTCTGTTTATTTGTCAGCTTTGGCGAGACACGGGTGCTTGTGTATTAGCGTGAGCGTTTTTTATTCTGATCATGAACAGTTTTACAAGTCCGCAAAGGATCGAGGAAAGGTTTATCGCCAGCTGAAAAGAGACACAGCGCTTCGGCTGTGGAGACTTGTTCGGCTGGCGTTCGGGGAGTCGCGTTTTTCAGAATTGTATTGAGATCGTTTTCCACAGAGCTCAGATGTCAAAGCACAGCAGCAGCTCTCCACAGCGATCCTCTATAGCGCCCTTTCTCCCGCAGCTCCGTCCTCATTGGAAGGAAGCAAGAGTGAAAGGCTGAAGTGAAATAGAGCGGGGACGAAGGCAGTGAAGAGAGAGAACGTGGGAAGAAGAGAAAAACGCAAGGGAAAAAAAGCAGCGTCGTAAAAGAGGTGACGGAGCTGTCGTCTCTATAAGAAGGGTGCCAGTGAGCCCTGCTCTTGCTTACGGCCACACCCCCTTGAGCAGGCCCTCTGATGTCACAGGGGCGTAGTCAGCGTGAGAGCAGGAAGAAGGAGAGGAATAGAGGATTTGTTTGTCTCAAGTAAGACTTTGTTTTTTGTGAATTTTTGTGGTTTTTTGGTGTTTTTGGTTGATTTTTGAAGCCCTCCCCTTCAGCCTAGTGCTGTTTGGGGAGGGGAGAGACTTTTGGTTTTTTGTTGTTGCTTTTTTGTTGCTTTCTGAGTCCTGTTTGTGTTTTAATGGAAGGAAAAAACATGGAGGCAGAGAATGTTATTGTAGTGGAGGAGGAGAGTGGTGTAGGAAAGAGAAGGATGAGGAATTCAGACCGATCCCCCCGGCGGGTTTTTGCAAGGGCGCATACTGTTGTGGTGGATGTGAGCGGCATGGAGAAACCATCTGCTATTATCGCAGCAGTGCACAGCGTCTGTGGGGAGGGCTCTCTTTTTGCCTGCCGCCCCCGGACGCCAAAAGAGTTTGAACTGACTCTGGACTCAAAAGATCATGGGGACGCGGTGGCTGTGGGGCTGGATGTGCAGGGCACACCCTGCTACTGCCGCTGGCTGGAGCCGAAGGAGGTAGTGGTGTCCTTCCTCCACCTCCCGGCATATATCTCAGACGAGACTATCAAGGAGAAGCTGAGTAGCTGGGGGGTGAGAGTGATTTCTGACATCAGGATGCGCCACTACCCTGGGACCACCATTGCTGATGGCACGAGGTTTGTTCGGATTCGCTTTCCCGAGCATGTAGCCTCGTTGCCGTACAGCACCCGCTTCGCCACGGCAGAGGGGGACCAGTACTTCAGGGTCCTCCACGACCAGCAACAAAGGGTGTGTCATGTCTGCCTGGACTCGGGGCACATCGCCAAGGACTGCCCTGAGTTCCTCTGCTATGAGTGCAGACAGCCCGGCCACCGCGCCAGGAACTGCACCGCTGCCAAGTGCCCGGACTGCCTCCATGCGCTCATGAGCTGCAACTGCGAGCCGGAGCTGGAAGATCCAGCCGCCGCAGGAGCAGCTGCCCACAACGCCGAGGGGGGTTGAAGATGGACTACAAGTGGCCGCTGCAGCTGACCATGGAGAGTTGCCAGCAGCGGCGCCCCAGGACCCCAGTGAGCCAGCAACGCCCCAGCCAGTGATGGGGGAGAGGCAGAGAGAGACCCCTCTAATACTGGGTACAGCGCAGCAGAAAGGAGCCTGGGACCAGCCAGCATCTCCACCAGCAGAGGCGCCCCGTTGCCCTAACAATCCTGCTGCGTCCCACTCTGTGCCGCAAGAGAAGCGGTGGGAGGTTGCTCCACAACAGGCGGTGGTGCAGCGTGATGCAGCTGAGATCCTACGGGCACCACCACCACCAGAGGCGGCCCCTCAGCGTACCAGTGGGCTTATGACACCCCAGCCTGTGCAGGGAGAGAGGCAGAGGGAGGAGGTGACGGCACCAGCACCACCACCACCATCACCATCAGCGGTGCCCCAGCTTACCGGTGAGCCAGCAGGGCCCTCTTCTGGGTCCAGGGATGAGAAGCCTGCTGGGGTCAACAAAGGCGCTGCTGTGAGGCGTGTGACCAAGCGGCAGCGGCAACAGCGACAAGAACCTGGCAAGGTGGACATAGGCCCAGACGAACAGACACCCGAGGACCCAGAGGAGCCTGAGGGGAAGCGCCCGGTTGCCCTGCAGCAGCCACAAGACACCGCCCTGCCAGGTGAGGGAGCCTCTTCAATACTCGGGCAGGCACCGTTGGCAGAGACTGAGGAAGGGGAGTTGGATATGGTCATGGGAGGAGAGGTAGGGGAAGTGGTGGAAGAAGGAATGGAGGATGGGTGTCTGGAGATGGATGGGGCAGGGACGGCGGAGGGGGAATTACAGAGCATGAAGATGGAGGGGGAAGGGGAGGTGGTGGAGATGGATTGGGTGGAGAGGGAGGACAGGTAGGAGGGGGAGGGGAGTGGGCGAGCCGGGGTACAACTGCCTGGGCCCTCGAGACTTGCGGGGCTTGCATCTACAGGCTGATGGTGGCGAAACGCTTCAGAGTGCCGGTCTCAGAGGTGTTCTGGGGTAAGATCTTCCCCCAGCTCGAGCCAGGGCGTACTTGACGGATCTGCTGGATGGCCTGTTTCGCTCTGTTCGAGGAGCTGTTCTTGATGGGGTGCCCTGGAAAGAGCTGTTCCTCTTTGCGTACCGCGGGTCTGAGGGGGGGGTGGGTTAACGCCATTTTAGTGAACCTCCTCCTCAGCCTAGCGAGGACAGCTGTCTGGGAGAGGAGGAACCTCATGATGTACAATGGCCTGAAGCTAGACCTTGTCAGGGTGTACATTGCCAGGGTGAAGGAATGCTTCTCTCTCAGCCTGGCCTACTGCAGGGCTGAGAGGCGGACGGCCGACTTTCGCAGGATCTTCTTAAAAAATAACATCTTTGTGGACCTGCGGGAGGAAGGCCTGTAGGCTCTGAGATGGGGGTGTCTTTGAACAAAAGACACACACGGCTCCACCCTTTTCCACCCCTGAATAGCATTGGCGAGTTGAATAGCATTCAATTCACATCGAATAGCATTGGCCCCTGAATAGCCCCTGAATAGCATTGGCGAAACTCAGCACTGGGCCACTGGGCACAATTTCCCACCATTTCCATAGTGTAGTGGTTATCATGTTAGCCTCCCACGTGAAATGTCCCTGGTTCGAAACAGAGCAGCTTTTTTTGTTGCCATGCACACTGTTTGGGGATTCACCTAGCGCTGTGATCGAACAGACCCACTCACCTCTTAGTGTGGCGGGATCTGCACAGTGCATGTCGCAGCGCTTTCTGCTTTCACTTCAATGTGCTTCCTGATGTCGAGTTGTGTGCTGTGCAGAGGCTCTGAAAGTGAGAGCAATGAAAAGGTGCACAGCGCTGTGAAAGAAAACACAGAGAAGTGAAAGGCAGTCCTTTCTCTATGACCGGGGTAAAGTTAGCTTGAAGTTTGAAAACGATTTTGGCACGCCTGTAGTGCTTTCGCGAAATCTCTTAGAGTTACAAAAACACTTGCTTTGTGTATAAAATGCATTGTGAATGCTTTCTCAGCCTTCACTTTGTCATTTTTATGACATTTTTTTTACCACGCTCGAATATTGTTTTGTCCATATCTTCACAATGGAAGCACAGAACGTCTTCAAACCAAATGCATTTTAAAGACCGCAACTTGTGGAAATTTCCACAGTCTCTACATCAAACTTTCAGTGAGCTAATTTCGTTTTTTAAACCTCCGGTTTTTCATCGATGCGTAATTACGCACTAACTGGAACCCGGGGGACCGCTGTGTGCACATGTTCACAATGCGAGAAATACTGTTCAATACGGCTTCATGCGAAAAACCCGTATATGACCTTAGGAAGCAGAACAGTGCAGTCTCCAATTACCCAGACTGTAAGATGACAAGATGAGTTGATGGAAAGAGCACAAAAGTTCAGCTCGTACAATAGGCAACGAAGGTCCCAGCGTCATCATCGCACTTGAAAGGACTGCCTTGCAGACCAAGGGCAGTGGGCGGTGCCCGGTAAGAGGGGCAGAGGCGGTAAGACATGATGCTGAGAAGCATGAAGTTAGGGGGATTAGCTCAAATGGTAGAGCGCTTGCTTAGCATGCAAGAGATAGTGGGATCGATGCCTGCATTCTCCAGGTCTGAGTTTGGGGCTCCAGGAGCCTGGTGTTCTCCTTTAGCCTCTGCGACTTCTGACAGGTGCTCCTCCATTGCGGAGAGAACGTCCTTCAGTTGTCAAGCGTTGAAGGGCCACACCTCCTTCCCAACCTCAGTCTGTACTGAGTGCGTCTCCGGCATTTTCTCGTCCAATTTGTCAGCTTAGCAAGTGAAAATTATATCTGAGTGAAAACAGTGCTGATAATACTCTCACGAATTGTTAGAAGACGTGCTTTTGATCATCGATTGCTTAACAATCACATTCGTTCGCCTTGAGCCATCAAGCTCGTAGTTTTCCTTCAAATCTTGAAAGCTCTCAGTGAGAACATCATAGGCTGCAGGACGCCCCGTAACTTGAGTACTTCAACAGAAAGAAGAGCAGACAGCTCCACAAATATGCGAGGCGCAGAGAGCGCAAGGCGAGCCGCACACGTTTCGGTGGCTGAGAGAGGGCAGTTTTTGCTTCTGCATTTCCCAAGTAAGGACACATGACAACAAGCAATCGCGGTGCTCATCTACAACATAGTGGTGATGAGTTTTCAGTACGTGTTCTTTTGAACGAGCAATGAGGTTGCCGCCTTGGACAGCTGACTGCACGCTCTCATTGAGCCACGTGATGAGTATTCACCAGGCTCTTTCAGTCAGTAGTCACATTCCATCGTTTGCCATAAGCAGACGCTGGGAAGTGATGTGGATATCAGTTCCCAGTCTTGTGGACGAGGAGGAAAAGGGCACACAAGGGCTCGTCCGGGAGTTGAACCCGGGACCTCTCGCACCCTAAGCGAGAATCATACCACTAGACCAACGAGCCACAGCAGCCCTTTCCATTTCAATCTGTCAGCGAGCTTGAGGACGGGAGGAGAGGCGTCATTCGCTCGTCCAGTTAGACCTTCATCAATAAGTCAAGAAAGCCGCAATTACACGACTGCCTTGCAGACGATGGGCAGTGAACTGCGCCCGGTAAGAGGGGAACAAGCGGCACTAGGTGACGCCGAGGCATAAGCCCCAGCGAGGGGGCTTAGCTTGTATGGTACAGCGCTTGCTTTGCACGCGAGAGGTAGCGGGATTGATTCCCGCATCCTCCAGGTGTGTGCTTAGAGCTTGATGTGCCGAAAGGTGTCCTTTAGCCTGTGGTCACGCCTTGCATGGAGAGCATCGTGCAGCTGTCAAGTGTTTCACAGCCACGCCCCCTTTTCATCTTCTCTCTGGCATAAGCGTCTCCGCCACTCTCTCTTGACATTTCATGTCAGCATGTCAGAAGTTCGAGTGACGTTTTTAATGGATGAGTGAGGGCACGATGCTGAAGCAGAGAGGCCACTTCAGCTAGAGAGACTTGTGCTAGGTGAGATCTGAAAGACGGACTCGCAACACAAACAGACCAAAAAAATATCGGTGAGATCAAAAGGCAAATGCAACATCCAGCAGAGGGTGTCGCAAGATTAGGGAACATGCGAGTGAAATCCATGTGAGGCAAACTTTCCAGCACGTCCGCTGCAGCTGGCGTCATTGGCGTAGTAGGTAGTGTGTCAATCTCATAATCTGAAGGGCGTGAGTTTGATCCTTACACATGGCAGGGCTGCTTCCTCTTTTGCTCTTTTCAAACACTTGCGGCAACTGTTCGCTCATAACCACGTCTGGAATGTGTGACCTTTACACGGGGGAGAAGCAACGCCGCATCCCTTTTCTAAAGAACATTCACATTCAGAAATAAGTCAAGAAATTTGCCATTACTTTCGCTCGCGCTGCTGTCAGCCTGCCCATGTTGCCAAAGAAAGATTCACTCGACGTCAACATGACAGTACAGTACCACACTCCGTAAGCAAGAACTTCAGTGTTTGCAGTCACCCAATATGCCGATAGTCAAAGGAGCACAAAACACGAAGCGTCAAAAGACAAGATGAGTTGATGGAAAGAGCGTTGAATTGATTAGCACAAAAGTTCAGCTCGTACAACAGGCAACGAAGGTCCCGGCGTCATCATCGCACTTGAAAGGACTGCCTTGCAGACTAAGGGCAGTGGGAGGTTGCTGTTTTGAGACGGAGGCATTGGGATGGTGGGCCGAGATCTATTCTTCTTAAGGAATTCTTCATCGTGAAAGATCGGTCCACAGGTCATCCAAAGAACTCAGGGAATCATGTGCTTCTGAAGGGAGTGAGGTGCTGAAACACATGACATGCCCCCTTGATCTCACATGCACAATTCTGCTGCAACATGCACAGCTACCGTCCACACCAGGCAGTGGGGCTTCAGCAGAATTTGCTACGCCACCTGCAATTACATATCCAGCTGCACACATATACATGGCCCTTCTGTCCTTTTCAGGATCTCAAAAAAAAGCATAGCGTGGTTTTCCTGCCACCTGATTGACCTCATCTCCCTCAGAATGTGCCCCGCCACATTCATTGCTGAAGCAGGACAGAGGCTAACGGACACGTCAGAACAGTGAGGTTCAACGATCTCTCCAAAATATTGTGGTTGTAGTGGAAGAGATATGTTTTAAATTGTACCTTGGTATTTCAAACTCTCTCTAGAATGTTATGCATTTCTATTTTATTTTGACAGGAACTGTTAAAAGGCTAATGACACTAGATGAAAAGAGAAGAAAGAAAACACAACATTTCAGCCGTGAAGCCCTCACACCTGAAGAAGGCTCCACGGCTGAAATGTTGTGTTTTCTTTCTTCTCTTTTAAGCATGGAATAGACCCATTACTTGTTCCTTTGCTGCCTACACATGCTGACGCAGCTCCCCACCTGAACTGCTAATGATACTAGATGCCTGGTAGTTTGTGGTACTTGGTTATTGTCTTATGTTTGCTCAAACTGCATATGTGTGATTGCATATTTTTGTGTATTTTCATATGTCAATATTTAATTCACTGACATTCCTGTATGCTTGTAAGGAAGGCAGATTGGATTTGACACAGGACGCCTGCTCATATATGTTAATCTTTGTTGGGCTAGAAAAACAATGATAAAAAGTGAATGAAAAAAGATCTCTCCAACATTTCCCTTCTCTTGGCCATGGTTACACTGCCCTTTCTTTCTGTCTTTTGTCCTTCTACAAAGATTCCAGGGCTCTTTATCCACCATAATATCAGAAGCCAAAAATAACCATCTAATGTGTAAACAGCATTTGTAATGTTGGTAGCTGGAAGAGGTTAAGTATGTTTGCAAGACCTAGTTGATTACACCAGACTTACTTTGTTGTTGTCAGTTTTTTTTTTCTCTTTTAAAGGCTGTGCTGGACTGTACCACTATCATAGAAGATTTTTTTCAGGACACATCACAGTTCCATAGTAGAAGTTATCAATAGTAGAATTCCATAGGACATTATTTATCAACATCTAACACTACCCAGTGTGAGACTCTGCCAGTAAACCTCAGAGCATTGAGTTCTCCACTGGTGAAGATGGCTTTCTGAAGTCATGAAGTCCACTGCTGGGGTGCCTGAGAGACAGTGATTGAATCCTGGCTGGAATTAGGCTCTCTGTTAGTGTTGATCTGTGGGAATTATGTGGTAAAAAGGGAAAACTCCTTTACTTTAGTCACTTTGAAAGTTCAAATGTACAGATCTTCAGAAACCCCAGTCTGAAGGATGAAGCAGGTTCTGCTCAAGGAATTGCCTACGTTTTGCTCCATTCACTCCAAGCAGATAGTCCAACATTTGCCTTCTCTTGGCCATGATTACACTGCCCTTTCTTTCATCTTTGTACTTCTACAAAGATTCCAGGACTCTTAATCCACCATAATATCAGAAGCCAAAATTAACCTTCTAACATGTAGAAATCATTTCCAATGAAAGGAGGTGGAAGGGTTTAAGAATGTTTATAAGACCTGGTTGATTACCACACATAGACATACTTTGTTGTCAGTTTTTTTTTCTCTTTGAAAGGCTATAGGAGGGGTGTGATGGACTGTACCACTATCATAGAAGATGTTTTTCTTCTAAGGACACTTCTGTAGCGGCAAGGCGTATTTAAAATATAGGAATTAAGTTTGCTGCTCCCTTGCCAGTCCCTCTCTCCCTCATCTCAGTGCAGCTGGATACAGAGAGGCCATTCCATCTGGTTCACATTTAAGGTGTTTTTCTAGCTCATAGAGTTTCCTCATAAGGAACAGCTCCCAAGGCTGATATTCACCATCCACCCTAAGAAATGGTCATCTCTGGTGCCTTACTGTCTGGGAGATTCCATGGGAGAGTCTCATCCCAAGGTTTACAACCCTAAGGTCAGAGGTCATTGTTACTCATCCTCCACCTCAATCAGCCAATCAGGAACTGGAAGGGCAGGGTAACCCCACGTGGGTCTCGAATGCCCGCGGAACTTTAAGCCACTGAACTACTGTAGTTCCTCCAGATAAAAAAGGCAGCACAATGCCTAGTTAGTGTTGGCTTTAACTAGCAAAGTTTGTGCACAGGAGAAAAGATGACTGTGGGTCCCAGCAAGTCAGGAAGAGGACCGGTTCGTTCCTGAAGAAGCGCTAGTTCTGAATAGTGATTCAGCTGTCCACAGTTCCGACCTGTTCACGAGGCCTGCTGCTGGTGCTAACCTCGGGTGGATCCTCTGGTTACTTTATAGCAACCTCCGCTCTAGACTCTTAGAACAAAGGAAAGTTCTGGCACTCGGACACACTGGCCGTTCCGTGGTTGTCCGGGCTGAGTCTCAGGATGGTCAGGAGGCGCGCTGCAAGAATGTCCTGCCTTTGGGAGCCTTCTGCTCCTGGGCCGTCCTGCCCTGGAATTCTCCTTTGAATTCCCTTTAGAAAAGTCCACAGAATTCAGAATTCTCCTGAATCTCTCAGGCTCTCTGTGTTGCCTGTTTTTACCTGGAGGAACTTCAGCTCGTTCATTGGCTGAAAGTTCCATGGGCATCAGAGTCCCACGTGGGTTACTCGGCCCTACCAGTCTCTGATTGGTTGATCAAGGTGAGATATGAGACACTTACTCCTGACACTTAGGAATGTCCATCTGGCACTCCCTAGACAGATAGGCGCCAATGGATGACCATTGATCATGATAGCCAGGCTTAGCTAAGTGCATCCCCCTTTGGGAGCTATCCCTTATCAAAAGAAAACATCTTTAAATCAGCCTGCATGAATAGTTTCTCTGTGGCTGCACAACAGAGATGAACAGAGAGATGGGGCCTCATTTGGGAAAGCCCACAACACTTAATTCTGTCTTATTAACAAGCATTGCTGCTACACCCCCTTAAGCATGCCTGCTCTTGTCTGATCTCAGAAGCTAAGCAGGGACAGGCCTAGTTAGTACTTGGATGGGAGACTGCCTGGGAATACTAGGTGCTGTAAGCTTTTAAGCGCAGGAGGCGCCCTATCCCCGCTCGCTCGCTCATTCCCCTGTTCACACGTGCAGTGCGGCTTTTCCGTCTGTTTATTTGTCAGCTTTGGCGAGACACGGGTGCTTGTGTATTAGCGTGAGCGTTTTTTATTCTGATCATGAACAGTTTTACAAGTCCGCAAAGGATCGAGGAAAGGTTTATCGCCAGCTGAAAAGAGACACAGCGCTTCGGCTGTGGAGACTTGTTCGGCTGGCGTTCAAGGAGTCGCGTTTTTCAGAATTGTATTGAGATCGTTTTCCACAGAGCTCAGATGTCAAAGCACAGCAGCAGCTCTCCACAGCGATCCTCTATAGCGCCCTTTCTCCCGCAGCTCCGTCCTCATTGGAAGGAAGCAAGAGTGAAAGGCTGAAGTGAAATAGAGCGGGGACGAAGGCAGTGAAGAGAGAGAACGTGGGAAGAAGAGAAAAACGCAAGGGAAAAAAAGCAGCGTCGTAAAAGAGGTGACGGAGCTGTCGTCTCTATAAGAAGGGTGCCAGTGAGCCTTGCTCTTGCTTACGGCCACACCCCCTTAAGCATGCCTGATCTTGTCTGATCTCAGAAGCTAAGCAGGGATGGGCCTGGTTAGTACTTGGATGGGAGACTGCCTGGGAATACCAGGTGCTGTAAGCCTTTTATTGCAGGAGGCACCCTATCTCCACTCACTCGCTCATTCTCCTTTTTACACGTGCAGTGCGTCTTTTTGGCTTTTTATTTGTCAGCTTTGGTGAGACACAGGTGCTTGTGTATTAGCATGAGCGTTTTTTATTCTTATCATGAACCTTATATACTGTATCTCTACATCCTTTAACGGCAGGTGCCTGGGTGTTGACATGTTGTGATGTAATATTTATTTTAAAAGTAAACATTTTAGTAAAGTCTGTTATATTGTTAAAATCTATAAGCGTTATAAATATCAATTTTTGCTCGTGCTTATAAGTTATTGCTGCTAAATGTGTCTTATTCAATTATTTTAACACTTTTATGACCTATCCACTAAAATATAAAGACCCGCCCTACAATGCTCTTCTCAAAAGATAAAATAAGTTTTACATTTTTTGATTCAATGTAATTTCTTTTCTAGAGAAACACACATCATTTGAGGCTTGGGTTGCATGTTAATATTTTTAAGGTTTAAAGACTTTACGTTCACAGTACGTGGAAAATCATTTCAAACTTTTGAAAAGTTGTTGAGAATTTGTCATTGAAATAAGCTTACATATTTTAATTCAACGTGATTACTTTTCACTCTCGATAAAACACGTGTGATTTTGGGGCGGGGGGATATGGTGGGGCGTTCTAAAACATCACAACCATTTGAAAAATGTCTTGAGCTATGTAGGCATGGTTACAAATTTGGAGTTTATGCTTAAATTAGCCGACTTGCCGGTTTTGAAGTGTGACACCTGAGCTGTCAGGCCCCAATATTGACTGCTGCGAAGATGGCTTCTTTGAGTAGTGAATCATCGGATTCCTCTGCTATGCAAACTGAAGAAGTAGGTTGCTAAAATATTTTTTCTGATAGTGGAATTGTCATTTCAATCTGGGTTTAGCGTATTTCGTTTTCAACACTTTGTCTTCTTTTTAGCAAAAGCTGACCCAGCACTCAGTGGTGTGTGACAGTGGCTGTCATGTGAACTCTGACGGTGATTCAGGTGTTGGGGGTCCGTCAACGACTGATGAAGAGTTGCTACCAATGGTAAATATTAAACCACAGCAAGTTCGAAGCAAACGAAAAACTCTAACACAAAAGAGGCATTACAATTGTAAATATTTTAGGTAAAAAGCATGCCTATTTATTTTGTTAAGCCTTCCTTTTCTTTTTTCCTTTAATAGAATAACGAAGAGGTCGACGCATCAATCTTCAAACTACCATCAAGCTTGAATGTTTCGTGTCTGTTCATGTGTGCTCGCCAAAATGTGATTAATGATGATGTTCAACCTAGTTTAGCTAACGATGGCTCTAATGAGCCCTATGCTATGGATCAGATTGGAAAGTCGGTGGTATGTTGCACCTTCAACCATTGTTTAAAGGGGGTTGTGGTTGATGAATGCGCGGCTTGTTTGATTAATCATCCAGGTCAACGGGGTCACACATGCCTAGTTATCGGGTGCGCGGATGGGTACTGTGGTATCTCTGGGGGAAAGTTTATGTAAATGAAATAGTACTCACACCACACTTTTCTTTCCTGAGTTTCGTGGCGTTTCTTCCTCCAACTATCTTCCAAATACAGTCCGTAATCCGTTCCCTTAATCCTGATTCCAAAAGTCCGTAATAAAGCCAATCCGCGATGTATCCTTATCCAGTGTCCGTAATCCAAAAACCATAAACCTTTTCTCCTTTCAGCAGTCCGTTATTCTTTAGCCCGATCTTTAACATACACCTCTTTCCTCTCTTTTCCTCCAAACCGCATTCACCTTATCGGCTTCCGCCCTGTTCACTGCCTCCAGGGCACTTATATTTCGGTTCCTGATGCGGCTCAGCTGTGTCTCATTGTTTCTCAGGGTAGACCCTTTCCATTTACCGGTCAGCTGATTCTTTTTGGCAGCCATTTTGCTAAGGTCCATATCTAGTATTTGAAGTAGGTCATTCCGAAAATACCTGCTATGAATGACCCTTCCCCTGGTCATGTTGCAGTACAAAGATGTGTTGTTTGCCGCATTAGAAATGTATAAGTGTCTCAGTTTAGCCCGAATTTTATCGGCTGTTCTGTACATCGCCAGAGGCCTGGGTGCCTATACTTTTACAGATGATACTGAGCGGAGTATAAAGCACTTGCTGAGAAAAATAATTGACGACCGCTCGCCATATGAGTATGTACGCTCCTTACTTGTAAAGGTAGATGGAAAAATACTAGACGTGACTTTTGGTGCATTGCAAAACTTATTTTATACTTATTTATACAAAAAAAAAGATCTATGTAAAACCAGGGCTGTGAAATACTCGCAATGTGAATAGAGCTTTCACTGTGTTTTACAGACACAGGTGTGCCATCGTGAGAAGAATGAAAAATTTCGAATGTATACGTACATACGTACGAACTTTCATACGAGCTCTTGCTCTTGAATATTTTTTTGAATTCGCTAAATCACACAAAACACCAGCATCACTCATCGTAAGCATCTGACCAATTACATTCCTGAATTTTAAACGCATTTAGTATTTATTTTTAACTTGTTTTATTTATTTTTGTAAAAAAAAATACACACCTGTTTTAAGTATTCTTGCCATTTTTAGCATATTGTAAGTGGATATTTTTCAAACATTTTGTTTTTAAATCATATGAAACACAATCAACCCATTGTAACTTCCCATTGATAATTCCTGAGCTTTGTAGCTGTGTATTATTTCTTTTTACCTTGTTTTAATATTTTTTTTATTATTATTGCATTTTACAGAGCTTTTTAATATATTGTGAGCATTTTAGTGTCATTTTAAAATAGGACTATCAATGCTCCTGACTTTTAAACCTGTATTTCTTCTAACATTAATCTCTCCACCTACAGATGAGGAGGGAGGTATTTGATTTTAAACTGGTTGATTTGGGGGGGGGGCGGGAAATGTACATTCATTTCCTTGTGTGTATCACCAGTGGGAAACTTTTTGGATGAATACAAGTAGCCTCGCCATTCCATGCGTGACGTGAGCAAAGTGTAATTCCTGTCTTTATAGTGTGCTTGTTAGAGACTTAGCTGGCACCCAGAGCACTTTAAATCCCGGAGTCAGCAGCCCAAGACAAGAGAGCTTCCTTCGTCTATGTTTTTTTGCGTGAAGGGGGGAAACCATGCATGTGCTGCAAACGATCTTAGTATCGAAGTGCCGTCCCACATAACCGATCCGAACAATCTGCTATACAGAGGAGCACTGCCGGAGCTTATCGTTGGCAAACTGAAGACCAGGCCGACCTCTTCTGTGACTCTTGAACACTGAATCTCAAGGTTGTGAATTCAAGCTCCACGCTGGCGGGAAATTCCATAGGTAATGATCACATTTTCTTGCATGCTAATCAAAAGAAATATTAAGAAACTTTTCCCGATACCAGTTTTTTACAAAAGTAAAGGCACATGGCACATGTGTGCCACATCACGTCCGAGTTTAGTGACAACTACCTCAGAGATTGTAAGCTGGGTAGTTTCAGATCAGATCACTTTTTTTATCAAAGGTTCAAGCAAACCCGAATACTTTTGCAAGAGACATTTCAGAATTCCAGTCAAATCCAGTACGATTGCTGGATCCTTCGAATTCGACTGAACTATAGCACAGATCTGCAGTCCACCATTAGAATACTGTGGGTGTGTTGTATAAGCCATACCGCCCAAAATAGTTCTAAAACAGGAGATGCATCCTCGTTTAGGAATGTGGTATAAAGTGAAATGGTCTGGGAAGAGTCCTACGTTTGAACAGTTCAAAATAGACGTAAAGGGGTATTTACGGACTCTTTCGAAATGTAAGAACAAGCTGTGCGGACCTTATCTTTATTTACCTTGTGTAATCGTTTTTCATAAAGTGTAATTGTATTATAGCATGTGCCCCTGACGATTTTCTTGATACGTTATGTGTGCTCTTGTTTGTATTTTATGTAGTTTTGTTGTTCAAATAAAACGTAAAAGACACAACTTTCCGGATGCGGCTGCTGTAAAAATAAAATGACATCAAGGGTGCTGTACGCAGAGGTCTGAAACCTGCTCCACAGAAGATCTTTATCCAGAGGTGTTAAAGAAGTTGAGATCTCGCCATGAGAGGGGAAGCATCTCAGAAAAAGCAGGTGCAGTCGATTCCACGGTCATAACGCCACTAAGTCGGGCGACAAGAGCAAAACCCACCCGGCTTCCTCCGGGCAAGTAATGAGACAAAGAAACAGCACACAGTGGGTAGCGTGGCCGAGCGGTCTAAGGTGCTGGATTAAGGCTCTAGTCTCTTTGGGGGCATGGGTTCAAATCCCACCGCTACCAGGTGCTTCTGTTGAAACCCCCTTTCAGCTGGCTTCAGATGAAAGGGAGGGAACTGCTTTTTGGCAGTCTCTCGAGAAACTAAGCAAATTGTTTAAAGATACTTTCTCAGCTTGACATCAAGGCACAAAACAAAAACCTTCCTGCGTCCTCTCAACCCAAAAGCGCTTTGCCACTTTTTGCGTTATGCAGGGAACGACGTCTGCCCAGATCACTTTTGTGTCAATGCAAATCGTAGTGTGCCCTCCGTTTTAATGTTGGCTGTGCTGGCGTGCTGCTTCTGTCTGTGAAACTTGAATGTTCTGCTTCTTCACACCGAATCGTCGGCGGGGGTTGAGCTTGTTAAATCTTTGCGCATAGCGCTCCTTTGGAAGTACTTTGTCCAAATTCAAAAGCGATCGTGGGATTTACTTCATGCGTTCAAAAAGCATGCCTCGCACGACAGATTTAAATGGGGAATGGAGCCTGCTTCTTGCTGTTTTTCCTGTGGTTGCAGTTACAAAGTTGATCGTGCTTTCACATTCTGTTAACAGTATTCACTGGCTGAGCTTTATCAGTTGGTTCGTAAAGGAATCTCTGCTTCGGTTCCAGAAAAGTCATCTGTAGTGTGTTTTTTTCCGTGCCCATGGCAGTCTTTTAAAGCTGGTAGTAATGGCGGCGAAGGTAACCATGCATGTGCTGCAAATGATCTTAGTATCGAAGTGCCGTCCCACATAACTGATCCGAAAAATCTGCTTTACAGAGGAGCACTGCCGGAGCTTATCGTTGGCAAACTGAAGACCAGGCCGACCTCTTCTGTGACTCTTAAACTGTAAATCTTAAGGTTGTGATTTCAAGTTCCACACTTGCAGGAAATTCCATAGGTTATGATCAAATTTTCTTGTATGCTAATCAAAAGAAATATTAAGAAACTTTTCCCAAAACAAGTTTCACAGTGACTTTGTAGGTGACATTTTCCTGATGAGAATAAGGTTTCGTATGCGATCAATAACAGCACCAGAATAAAATACCGGAAAGAAATGACCTGTCACTAAGAGAATTCATTAAATGACGCCGAGACATAATCAGAAAATCAACATAAAGAAAATGTTAATCACTTTACATATTCTTTAGCATTTTTATATATACACATTCTTATAGACGTTCAAGGTGTTCTAGTCGCTGTACTCTTCGTAGATAATCTAAACGAAATTACAGTACAGGACACGCAGTGTGGAGCTCACACAACGAATACTCTTGAACACAAAAAAAGTAAAGGCACACAGCACATCACGTCTGAGTTTAGTGACAACTACCTCAGAGATTGTAAGCTGGGTAGTTTCAAATCACTTTTTTATTAAAGGTTCAAGCAAACCTGAATAACTTTGCAAGAGACATTTCAGAATCCTAGTCAAATCCAGTACGATTGCTGTATTGATTGTACTGATTGCGGATGCTGTAAAAATAAAATGACATCAAGGGTGCTGTACACAGAGGTCTGAAGTGTGCTCCACAGAAGAACCTTATCCAGAGGTGTTAAAGAAGTCGAGATCTTGCCATGAGAGGGGAAGTGTTGCGCCCCTGAAGAGGGAAATGATAAAATAATCAGTCACTCAACTCGTTTCCTCATCAGTGGCTTTTAGTGTGATTCTATATAGGATAAACAATTTACAGTAATACAATATAACAAAGAATATAAGCTGAAAGTTACACAAATGCTTCTTAATATTTTTCTAATTATACATTAAGAAAATATTCTGCATTATGTCTTATTCAGTCTTCTCCTTAGTATATTCTACATTTCAGTAAAACACAATCTAAATCGGCGATATCACAAGACCACGTTAGTATTTCTTTAAAAACATAATGTTCACTAGCAATATAAATGTGGAGCACTTTGGTTATTATAAAAAACACCAATAAATAAAGAAAACCAGGAACAGTGAAATAATCTAAGGCTATTACCGAACATTAACTAAATTGCTAATCACTAAAACATTCACATTTCATTTAATATACCAAATACATGGCATTTATGCTAACCATGAGGATTGGCGCTACCAACTTTGTTCTAATAACTCGATATAATTTAACAAATACACTCAAATCTGACCGGAAAATACTTTTGTCAAATAAATCATTGACAAGTTTTCTGCAAATCACAATTGTGTTTTATACACTTTTTACCTGAAGAGGGAAATGATTTATAGTTACTCAACTCTTTCTTTCCTCATCAGTGGCTTTGATTAGTGTGAATGAGGAAAGGCAATGGGAGCTCCCTCTCACTGTGTTTCACAGACATAAGTAGTAAATTATCGATTAAAACTGTAGACTCTACGGGTAGATAACAGATAAAAAGATTGAACAAAATAACATTCCAGTGAAAACTATACGAAATGACAGCGTCCATTTTACTTTTACATGTATCTATTTTAACAGCTGTGTAACTTTTAATAAACACAGTATCACGTATTCCATTCAGTTTTTTTCCAACAAGCAATGTTTGTTACTTCCAATCAGATTGCAATCAATTTTTTTTTTGCTTATCGTACTTTTGAGCACACGTTCTCTGCTATTGTGTGCTGTATTATTCTTTCTTGCCTCACCAGGGTTATAAGGTGGAAGGCAGAAGGTTATTCTTTACATTTATACTCCAGTTCTTTCTTCTATCACCCATCTAGGCTTATACTTCTGTCCTCTCCACACCTCACATTCTTCTCCGTCATCACCACCTTTCGCAGCCCATCACTACCTGTTTTTTTTACCCTTTTTGCTTGTCGCACAACCCTTCTTTTAACTTTTTTTAAAAGTTTGTCTTCTTTTCTTGACTTAGCATTGCTAAACAACATTCGTATTAATTCCCTTCCCATATTCTCATAACTTAATAACAATACTATTGCCATTCATTTAGCAGCAGCTGCAACTCACAACTGGCAACCCACTGAAGCTCAGCAGGTGTGAGCCTGGTCAGTACCTGGATGGGAGACCTCCTGGGAAAAACTAAGGATGCTGCTGGAAGAGGTGTTTGTGGGGCTTGCAGGGGGTGCTCACCCTGAGGTCCATGTGGGTCCTAATGCCCCAGTATAGTGATGGGGACACTATACTGTAAACAGGCGCCGTCCTTCAGAGGAGATGTAAAACCGAGGTCCTGAATCTCTGTGGTCATTCAAAATCCCAGGGCGTTTCTCGAAAAAGAGTAGGAGTGTAACCCTGGCGTCCTGGCCAAATTTCCCATTAGCCCTTACCAATCATGGCCTCCTAATAATCCCCATCTCTGCACTGGCTTCATTACTCTGCTCTCCTCCCCACTGATATCTGATGTGTGGGGAGCGTTCTGGTACACTATGGCTGTCGTCGCATCATCCAGGTGGATGCTGGATAGTGGTGGTGGAGGGGAGTCCCCATTACCTGTAAAGCGCTCTGAGTGGATTGTCCAGAAAAGCGCTATATAAGTGTAAGCAATTATTATTATTATTATTATTAAATTAAACAGGACTATACTTAACATTCCAAGACTATAAGGAATTCAATGCAATTAAGAAATTAATTCAATGTAGACCTAATTCATTTTAAAATTGAATAAAACTAAAAACTTTATACATTATACACATAAATTAAACTCCATGACAAAACTATTTCAGTTTTAGTTAACTGTAAATAAGAGTATAGTCATAATTTAATTGACCAGACGAACTCAAAAGTGTCTGACTACAAAGTGACTAATAGACATCACTAATAGACATTTTGGGAACAAGTAAAGGTTTGTTTCATGCTGAAAAGAGAAGAAAATAAATGTTTCGGCTGTGGAGCCTTCTTCGGATGTCACATGCTGACGCATCTACCTACTTGAACTAAAAGACATTTTAGTTGACTTGACTGGTGACTGACCTGGTGACTAGATTGGGGTTTTTAAGTCACCTGACTGGAAAAAACTCTTCCCACACTAACTGCAGCTGAATGGTCTCTCTCCTGTGTTAATGCACTGGTGCCTTTTTAAGACAAGCGATTGACTAAAACTCTTCCTACACTGACTGCAGCTGAACGGTCTCTCTCCTGTGTGAATGTGCTGGTGGGTTATTAAGTTACTTGACCGACTAAAACTCTTCCCACACTGACTACAGCTGTATGGTCTCTCTCCTGTGTGGATGCGCTGGTGCATTTTTAGGTGATGTGATTTAATAAAACTCTTCCCACACTGACTGCAGCTGAACGGTCTCTCTCCAGTGTGAATGCGCTGGTGGATTTTTAAGTCATATGACTGAATAAAACTCTTCCCACACTGTCTGCAGCTGAATGGTCTCTCTCCTGTGTGGATACGCTGGTGCATTTTTAAGTTATGTGATTTAACAAAACTCTTCCCACACTGACTGCAGCTGAATGGTCTCTCTCCTGTGTGAATGCGCTGGTGGATTTTTAAGTCATATGACTGAATAAAACTCTTCCCACACTGACTGCAGCTGAAAGGTCTCTCTCCTGTGTGAATGCGCTGGTGGATTTTTAAGTCATATGACTTACTAAAACTCTTCCCACACTGACTACAGCTGTATGGTCTCTCTCCTGTGTGGATGCGCTGGTGCATTTTTAGGTGATGTGATTTAATAAAACTCTTCCCACACTGACTGCAGCTGAACGGTCTCTCTCCAGTGTGAATGCGCTGGTGGATTTTTAAGTCATATGACTGAATAAAACTCTTCCCACACTGTCTGCAGCTGAATGGTCTCTCTCCTGTGTGGATACGCTGGTGCATTTTTAAGTTATGTGATTTAACAAAACTCTTCCCACACTGACTGCAGCTGAATGGTCTCTCTCCTGTGTGAATGCGCTGGTGGATTTTTAAGTCATATGACTGAATAAAACTCTTCCCACACTGACTGCAGCTGAAAGGTCTCTCTCCTGTGTGAATGCGCTGGTGGATTTTTAAGTCATATGACTTACTAAAACTCTTCCCACACTGACTGCAGCTGAAAGGTCTCTCTCCTGTGTGAAGGCGCTGGTAGGGTTGTGAAATTCTAGACTCACAGAAACGCTGCTCCTCCCTGTGCCATAATTGCAGTTTGTCCACTCCATCTGAGCAAGGCCTTGAGTGACTCTTCCTCATTCTCTGATCATGCTGGGGTCTCTTATTCTGCAAATGCTCCATGGAATGGTCTTGCTCTGTGTGCTGAAACTGAGATTTGTTTTCTCCACCGTGTCCTTCAGTGTGCTGTTCAGCAGTGTGAAACATCTGGGGCTCCTTCTCCAGCTCTTTGAGACTAAAACTCTCAAGTTCATTCAGTTCTTCCTCTCTTTGCCCAAGAACAAACATACTCTCCAGCTCATTAAAACTTTCAACAATGTTCTCAGTAATCAGATTATTAAACCTGGGTGTAAAGTGATCAGATACCAAGGGATCATATGATTGTTTTAGACTCTGCAATGACAGTCTCTCCACTTGAACAGAACAAGGCCTAATTATCATCATGCGCTGTAAGAGCTGCTGTTGCTCCTCCCTGTACTGACTCTTCTCTGTGTGCTGTGAATCAGTACTGTTCTCTTCACCAGGTACATCAGTCTGCTACTCTGCAGCATCAATCAACTTGGGCTCCATGTCCTGCTCTGTAAGATTTAAAACATCCAGTTCTTCACTGTGCTCTCGTACAGAGACACAGCCCAGTTCATTACAACCTTGTGTAATATTGTTTGTGTCCAGATTATTTCTCTTTTCTGTAAAATCATCACATACTAAGAGCCCAGGTGTCTCACTCTCAGGTTCTGTGTTCATCATGGGCACAGAGTACAGATCCTCGACAATCCGTCTGCTCACTGTGTGCTGCTCCCTGAGTGTCTCTTTCCCTTCTGCGTTAGTGAGCTCTTTCTCCTGCATTAGACTGGACCCCCACTCCTCCTCACTGTGTTGCTGTTCAAGAGGAGCCCTTTCCCCAGCATCAGAGAGAGCTTCTGCCCCAGTATACTGGCTTCTGAGCCTGTAAACACAGGACAAAAAGACAAGACCTTTATAATAATAATAATAATAATAATAATAATAATAATAAACTTTATTTTATATAGCACCTTTAAAGGTAGCTTCTCAAAGCTCTTTACAGAAGGCCAACAACAAAAAATATATATATCAATATAAGCACGTGAGAAAACACAGTTAGACAAGACAGTAGATGGTGGTACGAAGTCCAGTATGAGCAGAGGGGTAAAGAACAGTTAAATAAAGGCTCTTCTGAAGAAGAAGGTTTTGAGTCTGGATTTGAAGGAGTTTAGAGAAGGTGACTCTCTGATATCCTTGGGGAGAGAGTTCCAGAGCTTGTGGCAAAACAGGAGAAGGCCATGTCACCCAAAGAGTGTAGACGGACTGGGGGACAAATATTTGAACACAATTAGAAGAGCGAAGGTTGTGAGGTGGGGAGTAGAGCGATAACTCAGACAGGTACTGAGGTGTCAAGCCATGGAGAGCCTTATAAGTGAGCAGGAGGATTGTTAAGTCGCTATGAAACTTGACAGAAAGCCAGTGCAAGGACTCCAGGATAGGAGTAATCTGAACACTTGCACTAGACCTGGTCAGGATTCCGGCTGCCGAATTTTGGACATACTGGTGTTCGTTCAATGTGGATTTAGAAACACCAGAGAGTAGAGCATTACAGTAGTCGATTCAAGATTAGACAACACTTTTCAGCCACAGTTAGTGATAACATAGAGCGTAGTCAGGCAATATTTCTGAAGTGAATGAAAGATGTTTTGACAACATGCCGCACATGTGGGTTGAACGTCATATATCATCTCCACGTTTTTCCAATATAGACTGAAGCTCAAGTATAAGACAATCTACAGATAGAGTTACAGCATTGGTTTTACAAAGTTCATGGGTGGTGCCAATAAGCATGACTTCAGTCTTGTCACAGTTAAGATGAAGGACATTTTGAGTCATCCAATATTTTATATTGGAGATGCAACTAAATAGAATAGAGACAGCCCCATCAGCGTCAGATTTGGTATGGATGTATATTTGAGTATCATCAGCATAGTAGTGTAGTGTCAAACAAATGACAAAGTTCAGGTGTCTGTGAAGCAGAAGTCCTTTTATTCATATCTCCGGCTTGCGACCACCAGACTTAAAAAATAAGTAGCTGAAGATGGTCCTTTATACCTTAAAACACAAAAAGTTACTATGACATATTCTAAACAAATGATGAAAAACCAACACCTGCCAATTAATTATATCTAAGTTGCAGACTAGACAACAGTTAGTTCTTTACATATTCTGGGCGTACAGGCTGCTTACCAAATGCATGCCCTAATCTTACTGACCAAGGACAGGCAGCATCTTTATATACATTTGAGCACAAAGCCTACGTCAAGCCACTAGACTGCATAGTTTGCAAAAAACATACAAAAACATGAAAATGATATCATTATCCCACTTCCTGGGCATCTCTCTTATCTCTTCATTCTTCAGTAGTGATAGCTGAGGCCATGTGATCTAAAAAGCTTTACACTACACACACGCGTACTAGTACACTGATGATCAATTTGGGTTGTTTAAACATAGCGGAATAAGTGGGTATAAGGGGATGTTCTGATTTAGCTTTGGGAGAAACCTAACTACCATGTAAAAAGTAAGTCTACTGTAATAATATCACAATCACATTACATTTACATTAACACTGTACTGAGAGAGAGAGGGGTAAATACAGACACTGATTGGACATAACAGCACATTAACACTGCACCGAGAGAGAGGTTAATAGATACATACTGACTGGACACTGCAGCATATTAGCACAGCACTGAAAGGGGTTAATACAGACATGCTGACTGGACACTACAGTACATTAACACTGCACTGAGAGAGAGGGGTGAATACAGACAGACTGCCTGGACACTACAGTACATTAACACTACACTGAGACAGAGGCATTTATACAGACACGGACAAACTTGAAATAACAGTACATTAACAATGCTCAGAGAGAGGGGGGTAAATACAGACAGACTGACTGGACACTACTGGACAATAACACTGCACTGAGAGAGAGAGGGGTTCATACAGGCACACTGAGTGGACACTACAGTACATTAACACTGCACTCAGAAAGGGGTTAATACAGACTGACTGGACACTACAGGACATTAACACTGCAATCAGAGAAAGGGGTTAATACAGACACGCTAACTGACTGGACACTACAGTACATCAACACTGCACTGAGAGAGAGGGGTGAATAAAGACAGACTGACTGGACACTACAGTGCATTAACACTGCACTGAGAGAGACAGGTGGGTTAACAGACAAACTGACTGAACACTACAGTACATTAACACTACACTAAGACAGAGGGGTAAATACAGACACTGATTGGGCATAACAGTACATTAAAACTGCACTAAGAGAAAGGTGTTAATAGTGACATGCTGACTGAACACTACAGGACATAAAGACTGCAATGAGAGAGAGGGGTGACAGACTGCCTGGACACTCCAGTACATTAACTGCACTGAGAGAGAGAGGGGTTGATTCACACACACTGACTGCACACTACAGTACATTAACACTACACTGAGACAGAGAGGGGTTAATACAGACACACTGACTGACTGGACACTACAATGCATTAACATTGTACTGAGAGAGAGGGGTTAATACAGACACACTGACTACTGACTGGACACTCCAGTAAATGAACACTGCACTGAGAGAGGGGTTAATACAGACACACTGGATTAATATTCCAGAGGAGTTAATACAGACACAGACCCTGGAGGACAGTAATACTTAAACCAATTAAAATATTTTTTATATACACAATCATTAGTATACATATAAAATCTAGACCAATACAACGTAAATACAATACTTATAAATGTTGTTTCCTAATGACGTTTGATTACAAATTGATTCAGTGGAACAATGTTTGAATGTGAACGAGGTTTGTTCAGCACCGTACCCGGACAAAACAGTTCAGTTTCCAGTAAAGAATCCCGTTGGTACATCAAACAAGTCTTTCCCACTTCACTCTGCATCGCTCCACTATATTCTCACCAGGGAGGAAAGTTTTTTTTTTTATTTGATGACAGTTTGATTGTTAGAACGCGTACTGATAATGAGAATGTTTACTGCTGTAAGATGTTTTCTTTAAAATAAAGTTTGTTATTTAAAAAAATCTCACCAGTGAGAAAGTTATAGACACTGGTTTTAAACACACACTGACTTCATACAAGTCACCACACTGACCTGACAACCGTTTCATGTCAACAATATCTATACGTTTTCTTTCCTAAGACGTTGTATTATTCGCTGATTCAGTGAAACAATTGTTTAACCTGAACGAGGTGTTTATAACCGTAACCGGACAAAACAGTTCAGTTTCCAGTAAAGAATCTCGTTGCTACATCACACAAGTCTTTCCCACTTAACTCTGCATCTCTCCACTATATTCGCACCAGTGAGGAAGTTAAAGACACTGTTTTTGAACTAACACACACCTTGACTATATACAAGTCACCACACTGACCTGGCAGCTCCAGTTTCGTGTCCATTTCTTCTTTTATTCCTGCAGTGACTTCACAGGGAAGCGTGTGTCCAACACGATCTGTCTGTCCCTGATCTCCTCCTGCTCCCGACTCCTTCTCCCACAGCTGCAATCTCCACTTCAGGCTCTCGTTTTCCTTCTTCAGCTGCTCCATTTCACTTCCGACACTGTCCTCCACACACTGTGTGATTTTAAACACGGCCCGTCTCACCAGGATCTGGGAGACGCTGCGGAGTCTGTCTTGAAACTCCTTTTCAGAGTCAGACATCCTGTTTCGAAAAACTTCAGACACTTCATACACGATCGATCTGAGCAAAACTTGCATGAAAGAGTCAAGCTGGGTTTGCAGATTTAACAAGCACTCCGCCATCCTTCTTCAGAGCCGATCAGAAACAAAGGCTGATTTCCGAAGTTTAAACAGAACAACTATTTTATTCTTCACAGATTCTGTTGTCGGGGCTGTGATCTGTTCAAGCATAAACACAGTTGACGAGACGTTGAGTATTCATAACCTGAAGTTATTTAAAAAACAACAACAACAACTTTATTCTTTATCTGAAGAAAATGACTGAATCACCAACACGTGGGTGAAATACATGCAGGGTCGCGCAGTATGATGACGTCTTTCGTTAGCGCGGCCGCGGTTTCAAAACAATTGAGAAGCGGAGCTAAGAAAGAGGAGTTTCTGCAGCCGGATATAATCTGCACTGCACCTCCTAACGCCACCTAGTCAAGAGGAGTGAATCATCTGTGACATTCGCCGTTCATAACGGAACAGATTCATTTTTTTTGCCCTTCCACAACCCTCCTCCCCAACGAAAACGTCTCAAGTGGATTTTTGTTCTACATTTCCATATGCAGGTTTTTGGATAAAAAAAATGCTGTCATTTTCTTGCCAGCTGGCAGAATTTCTTCTGCACCGATAAACAAGATTTCTATTTCATATTTCACAAGTGTTTGAATTTCTCGAAAAACAAGTGGTTCCAAGAAAGGAAATAAATACTTGCATTTAACAAAATCAAGCCCTATGTGATTGTCCTTAATGATACTGTAACGCCCTCGCCTGGTGGTGAGGAGGAAGCGCCCCTAGGCGCTCGTAGTACCGCCGGGCATGCTGGGAGTGGTAGCCGGGGAGAGTCTGAGGGTCAGCACGATGACCAGCGGCTGACCCTACCTGTGTAAATAATGTCCTAGTAGTTCGAGTGCCCTGTGTAGTCTTGTAAAAGTATAGTGTGTTGTTAGGTAATTACCACCCTAAATATGTGTACGTGTTCGTCAGTCTCCTCATGTGCGTGTACATGCTGTGTTTGGATTTGTGTGGTTGTAAACGAATAAAGCTAATGCTTGTTTGTTAATCGCGTCTCCACTCGTTCTTGTTTTGAAAAGAACCTGCAAACGCTACATTGGTGTTAGATGCGGGCAGAATAGACAACTCGTGGCAGACAATACCCGATTCTATTAAGTGCCGGCTGACGCTGGAAGAAACAGAACCCATCGGCAGCGCACATAGGGAGCCTGAGCAACTCCTGGGTGTGACAGATGGCCACAGCCCTTACCAGGGCTATTCAATAGTGGTTCCGCCGGTAGAATTGGGACGAATGGCCGCTTCTCCTGGTCAGCGGGCACCCCGGATAGAGGATACTCTCCCTGCCGGAGCCGATCAGCGATTCCCACACCCATCGGCGTGGGTGCGCCTGCCAGGCGCTCCTGGACGTCCCGGAGGAGGACAGAGACGAATACACGGCGCTGGCGGCGGCTCTCCACCTGCACTTCGGTGTGGAGGAGGCGCCGGACTTGATGCGGGAGAGGCTGGCCCTGTGGCGGCGCCAACCAGGAGAGCGACTGGGCCCGGTTGCCGCTGATGTCGCGTTCCTCGCCCGCCGAGAATACCCAACTTTCCCCCAGGAGGCGCAGCGGGAGATGGCTCTCCAGGCTTTTCTCAAGGCCCTCTCACCAGAGGAGCTGCGGCGCCACGTGCAGCTGGCCGCGCCAACATCGCTGGAGCAGGCCTTGGCCCTTGCTACACGGGCTGAGGCCGTGTTCGGGGTGACTGGAAGCGCCAGCAGACGCAGTGCGCCCTGCCGGCTGACCGAGACGGCGACGGAGGAATCCAGCGAGGGGGAAGAGGAGCCAGCCCGGGCAGCGACCCCCGCGGAACAGCCCCGCACGCTGATTTGCAACCGCTGCGGGAAGAGGGGACACCGAGCCCGGTTCTGCCGGGCACCCGAACCTCGCACTCCCCGATCGGCGTCGGGAAACGGGAACGGGGCGACTCAGCGTGGGGAAGGCCGCCCCTCGATCACCTCAACCCCCGCCCCGGAGAGCGCTGTTAAGACCGGCGCCCCTCACGCCACCGTGGGGCGAGTCGGCTGTAGCCGGGGCCTGTACCTCCACTACAAAATCGAGGACCAACCCTGCCTGGCCCTACTCGACACCGGTTCATCGGTAACCCTACTCCGGCCGGACGTCCTCCCCGACACCGAGGGCACCAACCCCCCAGGATGGGAGGCCTCCAGCCTGCGGCTAAGGACCGTGACGGGACAGCTCGCTGCAGTCCGGGGGAAACAGGTGCTTGCCTTCCATCTAGGTGCAGCGACGGTGCGCCACCCCTGCTACCTCGCACCCATCCAGGAGGACTGCATTCTGGGGCTGGACCTACTGCAGCGAGTGGGGGCCAGTTTGGACTTGAGCCGGCAGGAGTTGGTGTGGCAGGGGGAGCGACTTCACCTGGTGGAGGGCAGGCCCGGCGAAGGCCGAGGGACGCGGGCTTGCCGGAGCCGGGAGAAAAAGAGGCAGTGGCGGCGGCAGTCGCCGGGGCAGACCAGGCCTGTGAGCTGGGGAGCGAGCGTGCCGGATCCTGCTCCCGAGTCAGCCGGGGGGCCAGACAAGGAGGCGGCTGCGGGAGCTACTCGCCCAGAACGAGGATCTCTTTGCGGCGAGAGATGAGGACTGCACCCGCACTGCCCTGGTCCAACACGAGATCAACACCGGCGATGCTCGGCCTATCCGCATCCCACCGGGACGCATGATTCACGCCAAGCGGACCGCCGCCGAGGAAAAGATCCGGGAGATGGCCGCAGCGGGGGTGATTGAGCCCTCCGCGAGCCCGTGGTCGGCGCCAGCTGTACTGGTCAAAAAAAAAAAGATGGCTCGTGGAGGTTCTGCGTCAACTACCGCAAGCTGAACGAGGTCACCCGGAAAGATTCCTACCCCCTGCCGAGGATAGATGACGCCCTAGACTACATCACCGGGTCGACCTGGTTCAGCTCCCTGGACCTCCGCTGCGGCTACTGGCAGGTACCGCTTGCTCCCGATGCTCGCCCGAAGACGGCCTTTTCTATCGGCCAGGGCCTCTGGCAGTTTACTGTCATGCCTTTTGGCCTGTGCAATGCCCCGGCGATGTTCGAGAGGCTGATGGAGAGGGTGCTGGCATCTATCCCGCGGAACCAGTGTGTGCTGTACCTGGACGATCTGCTGGTTCATGCCCGGGGCTTCGACCAGGCCTTGACAAACCTCCAGGCGGTGCTGGCCTGCATCCGCCGTGCTGGCCTGAGGCTCAACCCCCGCAAGTGCGAGCTCCTGCGGCGGGAGGTGACCTTCCTGGGACATGTTGTTGGACCGCGAGGGGTGGCTACACCCAGGTAAGGTCGCCGCAGTGAGGGGCTGGCCGACTCCACGCACCGTCGCGGAGCTGCGCAGCTTTCTGGGGTTGGCCTCGTACTACCGGAGGTTCGTCCGGGACGTTGCCAGCATCGCTGCCCCGCTGCACCGCCTCACCGACAAGGGCCGCCGTTTTGACTGGGACTCCGGCTGTGAGACTGCCTTCGGCCGGTTGCGTGAAGCTCTGGTGGGGGCCCCCGTGCTGGCCTACCCCGACCCGCGGTTGCCGTATGTTCTCGATACCGACGCGAGTGACTCGGGGGTGGGCGCGGTGTTGGCACAGGAGGGGCCGGATGGGGAGCGCGTAGTGGCATACTATAGTCGGGCTTTGACTAGGCCTGAGTGGAACTACTGCGTGACCCGTCACGAGCTGCTGGCGGTGATGGCGGCGGTCCACCACTTCAGGCCGTACCTGTTCAGGACCCGGTTCCGGCTGAGGACCAACCATGCGTCCCTCACCTGGCTGCTCCACTTTAAGGAGCTGGAGGGGCAGATGGCGCGATGGATAGTGATCCTGCAGGAGTACGACTTCACTGTCGTGCACCGTGCGGGGTCTCGCCATCTCAATGCCGACACTCTCTCGCGGTGCCCCTGCGAGGCCGCGGACTGCCACCACTGCGCCCGGCGGGAGCAGCGTGAGGTGGCTGTCCGCACCGTGGCGGGGGTGGGCACCGCGGCCACGGCCCGGGAGGGGCCGCTGGGGGTGAGCCTGCCAGACCTGGCGCAGCGTCAGGCAGCTGATCCTGACATGGGGCCGGTGCTCCGCTGGAGGGCAGCAGGAGTGCGGCCTACGCGAGAGGAGCTCGCCCCGCACCCAAAGTCCGTCAAGGCCCTCTGCGCCCTGTGGGAGGCCTTGGAGGTAAAGGACGGGGTGCTGCGCCGGGGGTGGTGGGTTCCCTCCAGTGGCGAGGTACGGTGGCAGCTGGTGGTGCCTCGGTCGCTCCGCGGGGCGGTGCTCCGAGCAGTGCATGGCCAGCCGGGTGTGGGGCACTTCGGCGTTAAAAAAACCCTGCAGCGTCTCCGAGGTCATATTTCTTGGGGTCTTTGCCACCAGGATGTGCAGCGGTACTACCAAAGCGGGGGGGGTGTGATTGGCGCAGAAGGGTCCCCCCGAGCGCTCCCGGGCCCCCCTCCAACAACACCAGGTGGGGGCTCCTATGGAGCGGGTGGGGGTGGACGTTTTGGGCCCGTTTCTGTGCACCAAGGCCGGGAACCACTACGTCTTGGTGGCCATGGATTATTTTACAAAGTGGCCGGAGGCCTACGCCCTCCCAGACCAGAGTGCCCCCACGGTGGCCGATGCACTGCTGGAGGGGATGTTTGCCAGGCTGGGGGTGCTGGAGGAGTTACACAGTGACCAGGTGCGTAACTTCGAGTCCCAGGTCTTTGTCAGAGTGTGCCAGCGCCTGGGGATCACTAAGACGCGGACCACACCGCTGCATCCCCAGAGCGACGGGTTGGTGGAGCGGTTTAATCGGACGCTCGCCACCCAGGTGTCCCGGCACCAACGGGACTGGGACCGCCACCTCCCCCTTGCGCTCTGGGCGTACAGGACCGCGGTCCAGGAATCCACCGGGTGCACCCCGGCCTCGCTCATGCTCGGCCGGGAAATGCGAATACCGGTAGACCTGGTCTTCGGCCCGCCACCCGGAGACGGGTCGGCACCGCCGGCTGGACCGGACTACGAGTGGGACCTGCGGCAGCGGATGCAGCGGGTGCACAGCTTTGCACGGACCCACCTGACACAGGCGGGGGTCCTGCAGAAGCGGCACTACGACCTGCGCTGCAGGGGACCTACCTTCCAGCCCGGGGACTCGGTTTGGGTGTACAACCCACGCCGCCGCAAAGGCCTCAGCCCTAAGCTGGCGCCGTCGTGGGAGGGTCCCGCTGAGGTACTCGGGGTGGTGGGTGAGGTCTGCTACCGTGTCCAGTTGCGAACACGGGGGAGAGTGGTGGTCCTGCACCGAGACCGCCTGGCCCCCTACCGAACCCGGGAGGAGGAGCCGTGTGGGGAGGCTCTAGAGGAGCAGCCGGGGCTGGAGCCGGCCGATAGTGGGGCGCCCGTGGGTCACCAGCCGTCACCGCGGCGTAGCGGCCGCTCGCGCAGGGTTCCGCAGCAGTTGGCCGAATACGAGTACAGCCTGAGGGGGGTGTTCGACATCGGCGAGATGCCAGACGCTTCAGGTGGGGGCAGTGTAACGCCCTCGCCTGGTGGTGAGGAGGAAGCGCCCCTAGGCGTTCGTAGTACCGCTGGGCATGCTGGGAGTGGTAGCCAGGGAGAGTCTGAGGGTCAGCACGATGACCAGCAGCTGACCCTACCTGTGTAAATAATGTCCTAGTAATTCTAGTGCCCTGTGTAGTCCTGTAAAAGTATAGTGTGTTGTTAGGTAATTACCACCCTAAATATGTGTACGCATTCCGTCAGTCTCCTCATGTGTGTGTGTCGATCCTGTGTTTGGTTTTGTGTGGTTGTAAACGAATAAAGCTAATGCTTGTTTGTTAATCGCGTCTCCACTCGTCTTTGTTCTGAAAAGAACCTGCAAACGCTACAATATTCTTAGCGGCCTGTTGGTGAATCAAGCACAGATACCGGGGCACATTTTCACCACGTTTAACAGCTATGAAATTTAGACACCGTTGTATGCCTTAAAATAATATAGATTTTAACATTATAACAGACTAAAACGTTTTCTAAAATGTTTCTTAAAATAATTTCTACAGCCCAGTACGTGCACCCCCAACGATACCGAAGATTAATGGTTTTATGTGGGGGGGTTTCTTAGAAGAGTTTATCGGTTTGTGTATAAGTACCAGCGGTTTAACAGGCGAAGTTTTGGCTGCATTCCATTTCTTACAGTCTCACGTTATCGCCTAACTCGTCAGAATGGATCACGCCAATGGATCAAGCCTGCGGAGAGAAATCATAACGCGCCTAAAGACTTGGTGTTGGGTGATGTGCTAGATTCAGTGCGCGGTATTACACAGTCACTATCAACGGCGATCACTAATGAGGTGGCCAAAAAACGAGCTTTAGAGCGTCTAAGAGCGGTTTTAGCCGGTGTACAGACCTTGTTTCCAAAACAGATCCAGGTTTTCACCGCTAACCTCTTAGATATAATTTCTACAGAAGATGCCGCTCTAAGCTCAGGATTTCAGACCATGATGATGATATTTCATGCTTCATTGGTGCAAATCCCCGGTGATAAATGACTAAACATGTGGTCTAAAAAGTGTTTAAAAGACCGAGCGCTTGCCAACAGCAAGCGTTTGTACATAAATAAAAGAATTAAACTGGCAAAAGCATGTTTGTTGCGTCGTCAAAGATTCAGAGAGAGGCATCAGATTTCCCAAGGGCCGCCCGAACCACGCAATGAGAATGCCGTGGTAGAAAATAACTTAATGCCCGAGGGTGTTGTAGCAGAACAGGATGGCGGTAACCGAGAACCGGTTGTACTGAACGATCTGAATCAGGTTGGTGGCGGTGCAGGGGCGAATAGAGACCCCTTAGTTTTCCTGGAGCGTATACGTAGTTATAACAGGTCTTATAATAATTTTAGAGCAACAGAGCACCATGAAGAATTTCGTTTTGTTAATCTCGACAGAATAACCTCGTATGTACAGGCTATAGACGCTGTGCATGGTGCAGTCCAGAGAATATTGGATGAACTTTCTCCAAACATCGGGGGGAATGATTTTGTACAGCTGCGTTTGACTGCGGGTGGTTTTAACAAACCCTTGTTCTCACGCAGGAGACACCCCGGAGAATTAAATGCTGCCGATTTTTTAAGCCACATCTCGGACCTCTTACAGAGCCACACAGAGGTTCTCACCGATGACAGCCACCGCTTAGTGGTGACGATAGTTAGGAATATGCAGGGGGGTGCCCGCCGAAGATTTAAATCCGTTCTGTACAGCCGGGTAATTGCTCAGAAAAAAGCGCACCTTATCAAGTTACATTACACGGGCGGTAATCTGTGTTTCGCCAGGTGTGTGTACGGTTTGTTGAATGAGGGTTATACCGATGGGGAAATGTTACAGGGCACTAAACGAATGCACAAAGAGTTGGGTTTTCCAGAGAATCGGAAAATTAGTTTGTCAGACATTACCGCTTTTGAAAAACATTTAAAGGTGGTCATTAAAATTTTGTACCACGACCAGGGTGATTGGAAATATTTTACAACGGGACCCACACCACCAAATTTCTAAAATACTTTTTGTTCTACTGCATGAAGAGCATTTTTATGGGGATTTAAATATGAAAGCTTTCGTGGGGGCGGCGTATTTTTGCACTAACTGCCATGCGGTGTATAGCCACAAGAACGCACACGCCTGTGTTAAAGCTTGTAAAACCTGTTTAGATCCCCAGCGTTGCAAAATTGATGCAGAAATTCAGAATTGCCCGGCCTGTAAGGTCTTTTGTCGTAGCTCTCAATGTTTGGCGAGACACTTTCGGAATGCAGCGACGGGTGTTTGTAAGTGTGAGCGCAGGGTCTTTTGTGAGAAATGTGGGGTTTATAACCTCGCAAGTCCCAAATGTAAAGAGAAACTGCTCGCGTAGTAACAACGTGATCAACACCCCAGACACACATTTGTGCTACATACCGCCTTTGGACAACCCCAAAATTTCAAACAAGTACATTTTTTTCGACTTTGAATGCATGCAAGAAACGGGGACACACATACCAAATTACGTCCACGCCCTTCATATTGACAATAAACGAAGCTGGGAATTTTATGGTGAAACTTGTCTAAAGGATTTTGTGTGTAAATTTATCGATAGACGTTTCACAAACCATACGTTCATATCACACAATGGCAAGGGATATGACAATTACCTAGTAATCAGACAGTTGTTAGCTGAAAAGATGGACGTTGAACTAATTAATCAGGGTGGTAAGATAATGTGTATGACCGTAAAAGCTCTGAACATCAGATTTATCGATTCTTTAAACGTTCTATCTATGAAATTAAGCAAACTGCCGGCCGCCATGGGGTTCCCTGGGGCTAAGGGGAATTTTCCACACTTGATGAACACTTCAGAAAACCAAAATTATGTCGGCCCGCTGCCGCCGCCAGAACTTTACGGCATTAACTACATGCTGCCGAGCGAGAAAGCCGGGTTTTTGGTTTGGTATGAAGAATGCAGGGGAAGTGTGTTTAACTTACAGAGAGAGTTGAAAAGTTACTGCCAGTTGGATGTGGCAATTCTAAGAGAAGGCTGTATCAGGTTTCGGGACAAGGTCATGAATATGACCAGACAGACACGCGTGACTGAGTCAGGGGCCTCCTGCGTTGTGTGCATCGACCCCTTTCAGTTTGTGACCATTGCTAGTGTCTGCATGGCCATGTTCAGACTTATGTTTTTACAGGAAGAGACGATAGCATTGCTACCCCATGAAAATTACCACCGCCAGCAAAAATGATTTTATACACCCAGCATTCAATGGCTTATGTACATCGAACACACAGAGCCCGTTAAAATCCAACACGCCTTAACCACGGCAGGTGAGTTCAAGGTTGGTCCATATTTTGTGGATGATTATGCTGTAATTAGTGCCGACAGCCTTTGAGTTCAACGGTTGCTTTTTTCACGGTTGTAGCGTTTGTTATTGTGAAAACGATTTTAATCTGCTAACAAACACTACTTTTGGTTGGTTGTACAGAAAGACGATGGTTAAAATTAATTTTCTCAAAATGAGAGGTTTTAACGTGCGTGTTTCGTGGGAGCACGAGTTCAGAGACACGCTTGTTGAAAATGGAGACTTGGGTAAATGTCTAACAGCTGCGCAGTTACCAGAGCCTCTGCAACCGCATGAGTCGCTTTTTGGGGGGGAGAACAAATGCGATTTGTTTGCATTACACAGCGCAGCCCGGTGAAAAAATTCATTACTATGATTTCACCAGTCTGTATCTGTTTGTGAACAAAACTAAAAACTAAAAAATACCCACTGGGGCACCCCCGAATAATATATAACAACTTTGGAGATTTAAAACGGTATTTCAGTTTAGTGAAGGTGAAAGTTTACCCACCCAGACGTTTGTACTTTCCAGTTCTTCCAACCAAAATTGACAAAAAACTGTTTTTCACACTGTGTCGTACGTGTGCTGTAACAGAACAGACCACTCCCTGTGAGCACAGTGATGAAGATCGCGCCTTGACTGGTGTCTGGTGCACCCCGGAATTACAGATGGCCTTAGATCTGGGGTATAGAGTGTGTAAAATTTACGAAATTAGGCATTTCGAAAAGGCCTCACACAATCTTTTTACAGACTACATCTAACTGCATCTGAAAGGGAAACGGGAAGCTTCGGGGTTTCCAGAGTGGTGTACAGATGTTGCGAAACAACAAAGATATATCAGCGAATATTATGAAAAAGAGGGTGTCCGGCTGGACCCCGGCAACATTAAAAAGAATCCGGCCAAAAGACAGCTTTCAAAAATTGCCTTGAACAGTTTGTGGGGGGAAGTACGGACAAAGAGACAATTTACCACAGACCACCATTGTGAGAAACCCCGATTAATTGTTCAGGTACTTATTTACGCCATATCATGAGCCGACCAGCGAAATCGATGCTGGACAACACATCAAGTTTGTATCAACAGGGCCCAAGTCGTACGGGTACAAGCTGTCTGGTGGGAAAGCCTGTTTAAAGGTAATAGGTGTTCACATTGAGCGTAATAATGGTGAAAAAGTTAACTTTGAGAGTCTGCGTGACTTGGTTTTTGACTATGGCGTTAACCCTTATGCTGAGTGCCGGGAATTTAAACACATTTCTATTCAACAGCCGATGATCGTGCATGTTAAAAAGGATTGGCGCATTGAGACCCGGACCTTAAAGAAAACCCAGAAGGTGGTGTACGACAAGCGGGTGCTGCAAGAAAATTTGACATCGTTGCCCTACGGATATTAACACAATGGATGTCAGGTTAAAACACCCTTTTTCATGCATTTTGTCCGGACCCTCGAATTGCGGTAAAAGTTATTTGATAAGACAGCTCTTGGAGAACGGTGATGCCGTTATGACTCGTAAACCCGAAAACATAGTCTGGTGTTACAGCTGCTGGCAACCTCTATACGCTGAGTTGCTTGTGAAATTTCCATACATTCAGTTTATAGAAAGACTACCGACGTCGTTTTCCGACGATCAGCTACTGCCGCCGGGTAGAGTAAATTTGATTATAGTTGATGATTTGATGGAGTCTGCGTGTGAAAATAATGAGATAGAAAAAGCTTTCACCAAATACGTACACCACCGAAACCTCAGCATCATGTATATCATCCAAAATGTGTTTTGTCAAAGCCGGAAAAGTAGAACCGTAGCGTTAGATACAAAGTACATGGTGCTGTTTAAAAACCCTAGAGATAAACTACAGATTACAACCCTGTCCCAGCAGATGTACCCCGGTAAAGCCAAATATTTTTTGGAAGCGTTCGATGACGCTACTAAAAAACCTTTCGGTTACTTGTTGGTGGATTTAAATGCCGACACCCCAGATGACTATCGCTTGCGAACAAGTCTTTCCCCCCCAGATGTACCCACGGCTTATGTATTTTTAAAAAAAATTAAAAGTCAGTGATCTTGCAACCATAGACTCAGTAAAAAAAAAAAAACACATTCGGTCCGTCGACATGTCTTCACGAGTTCAGCGAAACCTGACTCTTACATTTTCTGGTGAAAGCCAGCCCCAGTCAGCGGAAACCTACTCTCTGTGGGGCTTCAGGTGATCTTGTACAGGCAATAGCTAAAATCACCTTGAACACATTGAAAGGGAACATACTGTTATCTGCTTAGCAGTTTGGGACCCTGAAGAGAAAGCATAAGCTTTTAAAGACTGAGTCAAAAGAAAGACTCTTGGTGAACCAGTCCGGCAGTTTTATTGGGACACTGTTGAGTATTGCGGTACCATTGATTACAGGGCTTCTACAACACCGATAATGGAGCACGCTGAAAAAAAATGTACCTTGTACCTCAGAAACAGCTCGATCGACTCCGAGAGCGGTCCAGCAACGAAAGCGATGTGAGAAAAATAACAACCCGCAGGTTGGATGACTAAATGAGAGACTTTTTTCAGAACTCGCATCTGCCTGAATATGAAAAAGTGAGATTATATAATCGGGTGTTACAACGGTATTTGACATTAGTACGCCAGGAGTTTTCTGAAAAGGGGATTTTAACTGTTGTACTACCCAAAAATGCACCCGCCGATCTATCACCACAACAGCCGTCATCGACCGACGCTGACTTTGGGTATATTTTAGACAGCGCGTCTCAGTGGTTCCAGAGAAATGCCGAGATATTGTTAAAGACTATGGCACGCAATAAACTGTTAATAGCCTAGAATTAAAAAGGAAAATTTGTGTACAAGGGGGCACCCGTTGAGGGCTCTCACAAGATTGATCTTGTCAGGGCTCTCACACAACAGCAATCGGTTGCGGCTGGTAAGAAGCTTAAAGGTTGGGATGTGTTCACGGGGGCAATGGCCGAAATCAACGTACCGGGCACCTTGCTAGCCAATGCTGGTTACCGAGAGCTATTTGAAAAACTCAAGGCTGCCCCGTTGGGGTGTACAGCATCGGTCAAAACTTTAAAACCCCATGTCCCTCCCCCTTTTCAACCAATGGTGTTGTTACAGGGCGGATGTCCCGCCTTCCCCCACCGAGCAGTAGTGTGATAGAGAGGTTTAACCAAACTATTAAAACAAAAATGTGGAGGTACCTGACACACAAAAACACCTTTCGATATATCGATCTGTCTGATCTTATTTACTTTTATAATCATAGTTACCACATGACTATTAAACGAACCCCGGCTTCTGTTACGACCGATAACTCCCTTGAAATGTGGAGAACCGTCTATGGCAAACACTTTAAGTGAAAACCGTCAAAGTTTTCATTTAATGTGGGTGATCATGTGCAGGTGTCCAAAATAAAAGGAAATGTTTGAGAAGGGGTATGAACAGACCTTCACAGATGAAATTTTCATTGTTAAAGAGCGGACCCCGGCTCAAAGACCCTATTACAAACTGCAGGACTACGCAGGCAATGACATTAAGGGCTCCTTCTACGCAGAAGAGCTACAGAAAATAAACCCCAATTCTGAGAGCGTCTATCGCATCCAAAAGATTAAAGCAGCCAGGGGGCGTGAAAAAAACAAACAGATTTTGGTAAAGTGGTGCAGATAGAGCGATAAATTCAATAGTTGGGTAAAGGCTTCCGAGGTCAAAGTAATATAGAGGTGCTGAAAAATGAACCCCAATGTCTTCTATGTTACGCTGGCCAGTAATTCATCCTCAAAGATGTTTCCAAAGAACACCAGCGCGTGCTTCACAGAGCATCTGGCAAAGGCGATTGACCTGGACAGGAGCTGGGAAGTGGGTCTGGTCGAACTGCACTATCCGCATACGCTAAACACGTTTGATCAAGATGAAGATTTTCTGTTCGTCAGCGATGAGACTATATGGACAAATGAAACGTGTTGCGGAAAAATCCAAGTTTTAATATTTCTGTTAAACCTCTCTATCACTCTAACCTTCACATCACTGGCCATAATGAAGTGTTCAATATTGTCACATTTCAGAAAATTTTGGAAGGTCCTGTTAAGAAATTATTTTCCCTCGTCAGTTTGTAGCTTTTTAGGAGTACGACCCTCTTGAAATATATTTCGGAAAGCGCTTGTCACGCCCCCTCCAGACTTTTCAGTGGCACGGCCCAGGCATATTTAGACAACATGTCTATACGTGATGAGATGTAACAGAAACCATCGTTGAACTCACTGTAGTCTCTCATGTTCACCAAGTCGGCCTGCCACTGCCGGTCCATTTCAGGTACCAGCGTCCTGTTTCTCTTAAAGCTCACACGCCGCCACACGTGGCGCTCACACCCGGGGAAGTCGCGGCCCTCACCAGACTCCCCACGCTGCCGTAACTCCCCGCTTCCTTAGGGTTATAATAGAGCGCGCTCAACCCCGTGGCAGACATGATCGCCTTCCAACCCTCGTCGCTAATACACGCTTTCAAACACTTATTTATAAATCGAGGGGAATGCGGTGGCGGGTATTTGGACCTTGAGGCTCAAGACTGCTCGGTGGGGGAAGGCGGGACATCCACTCCACAATGACACACCATTGGCTCGGGTGGAGGGCGGGACAGCCGACCATCACAACACACCATTGGTTGAAAAGGGGGCTGGACATCCGCCCACCACGGCCTCCCATTGGCTGAAAAAGGGGGCATGGTACCTGTCAAAAAGTTTGACGAAAGACGTCGCTCTATACTACTTACAGGTCTTACTTAATATTATTTTGATTAAAAATAGTATTTTAATAAGCAATAAATGGCACATAAAATAGTTTGAAGGTGAAGACCACATAAAATCAACTACAAATGTGGGAACTTAAAATTTGTAAGATTATTAATTGCATGTAGCACATTAGCAACACTTCAGTAATGCTAATATAACAATAGTGTAAGAAAATCCTGATCCAATTCCTTTCAAATGTTGATACAAAATGTGAATGACTTCAGCGTTTCAGAAGTGGGTATTGGGTCTCCTGATGGAGATCAGAGATGAACTGAGGTGTGTGGGAAGGTGTACAGAACCGTTGGACTCCCAGTTCCACATCAAGAGGCTGAGCACAATGGATGAGTTCTGTACACACGAGCGAGTCCTTGCTGCTGGTATGATATTACTGTATATTCTCTCTGTGGTGTAGAAAATATTCACTAGTATTCTAGGTTACAGATGGGTCAAAATTTGACAGCCTACATTTGATTAATAGGATCCATCTCTGGCATACTTTCTTATTTTTAGTTTATAATGTATAATATTACTTATCTTTTAATGCCAAAATAAAGTGTTTTACATAATGTTCTATGTTCTAAAACGTTACTACAATTTAACTTTGAAATATGGTGACTTTGTATTCTAAGACTGAGCAAATACTGCAGAAAAGTGCAATTAATATGTAAAAATGTGTTCGTTCCATTGAGTAGTCATGGGTAATGTGTATGTCTGATTAGTTGATTGATGAAGATCCAGTAGTAAAAAAACTTCTAATATTATTTCAAATATATTATTTCCAAATAAACCAACTTTGGAGAGTAGGTGGCAGTGATGTCAGAGGGAGTGTGTTCACAGTGTTGTCAAGGTATTGCTTATTGATTTTTAAGATGTTTTTACATTACATTTTTACTTTGATCAATTTAAAATATGCACAAAATTTAGTTTATAGATACCTATGTGCTAAGCACTGAATTTGCAAGGTGTAAAGCTGCAAAACTGTCTTTTAAAGTATAAGGATTACAGTAGTACATTTGTACTAAATACTAAATATTTGAGTAAAAAAACTGACTGGAAACTCACTTGAAAAACATCTAAGCTCAGTGAGAATTTGGTTTTCAGACAAATGACAAATGAACTGATGATGGAATTCAACTTCGCTGGCATAAACTGGAAAGATCAACGACAAAAGAGGGGCCTGGGAAACACAAATCTTTATTGAGCAATTAAAGGTACTCTTATTCTATGTTGTACTTTCAAACTTTGGGTACTCTTTAATTAGGACAGACTATTGGTCCATTATTATGATGCAAGCTAAACTTAATACATTGATTAAGCTTTGAACTTAGTAAACCTTAATGGTTCTTTCTTGAGATTAATCATAATTTATTTGAGTACTAATATAAAATTTTCTCCTAGCTGCAGTGCTGAAGTCCCACCCAACAACAACAGAAATAAAGGAGTACAAAATGCTTTGTTTGAAGATTGCGTACGCAAGGCAGGGGGCCTGGAAGTCTGGACACTGAAAATGATAAGTTGCTGGTTCTAACTGTTAGGACAATAAGAGAGGGCTTTGCAAATGGTGAACAGTAAAAATTGGTCTTAACTTCACATTGTAATCATATTTTCTTGGAAATATAGAAGTTATATGTTTCAAAATTTACATCTGAATTGAAATGTGTTTTTGACTTAAATATTAGCATGTTCAGGTAATTAGTTTGTGTTTGTCTTTACTATATATATTGCCATGTTACAAGAATTTGTAGCTAAAGTTCACTAGTTGTGTCTTTTTATAATTAGCCTTTGTTGATTACAATATTGTATATCATGTATAATTTGAACTACATATTTTTCAGGTGTTTGATTATTCTGAAAATTAACAAATTCCTAAACTAAGTCATTGGCTTGATTTATGCCTTGATTTAAAATCTCTTTGATGTATAATAGTCCTCTAAAGTTATCTGTATAATAGAACTCCAACCATTTATATATAATGAACATATAATCATAGATGTATAATTGACGTATAACAATATACGTATATTAGAATTTCATTCTAGACAAATTACGGACCACATTTATACGTCTAAGGTATGCATTTAATAGACTTATATTCTACATCTTTTGCCCTCTGGGCCAATTGCTGTTCATGAGCTCCTAGCTCCACTTGTTCCCAGTGGAACCAGCCTGGAGCAGCAGAACAGAGGTTTTGATTCATTATATTGTCTGCCATTGTAAAACAAGTTATCCCTTAGGGATAAAAACTCTCCCTCGAGTCATGTGTATCTCCTGTATTTGCCCCATATTCCCAGGGCTCATCTCTCAGCTGAGTGATCAAAAGCTGAACTCCACATTGGGGTACAACAGAGCCTGCTGTGAAATTGGGCAGGGGAGGGCCGGTTGTGCTCCTGAACTAGTCCCCTCCTCTCCTACTCTCGTATTTGAATCGCAGTCTATAAACTCCAGCCCTATTGCTTTTTTATTTATTTTGTTTAAAAAACAGCTCTGGTGAGTTATGTATTTAACAATAACATTTCACAAATCTATCCAAAACAATTCTGGTACAATTCTTTTTTTACTTAAAGGTCTTTAGCTTAGTGGGCAAGACCTGGGTTCGAGCCTATACAGTGAGGCACGAACTAGGGTGGGAGTGGCGGGGGTACAAGCCCTAGAAACCAAATCCTTTACAATAAGAGAAGGACAGACAGTTAAATGGGGATAATTTCGAAGTTGCAAATATGAGATACCATAGCACGTTTTTTTTCACTCCCTGGCGAGACGGGCTTCCATAGTTATGTGTATTCTTGATATATCAGAAGGGGGCACTCTTCTCTTTATCACACGTAGTTCCGAATACCGTGTATGGAGTTTGCGTGAGTGACGTCAGTAACGAGCTTGATCAGACCCAATCTACTGCTTTCATCCAAAACAGCCCTTCATTTGGGCTTTAAACACTTAACAACATTGACATATTTAGACAATGTCTGCCTGGAATTTCCTCCCCCTTAAACATTTGTTATATCTCTGCAGCAGAACATAGCAGGAGCCTGGTTCAGGTCTTAAATTGAAGCTAGCCCCCTTGGCTTTGAGTGTGAATAGTCAAATTTCTTAATGTGCCCACTCAGCAGACAAACATATGAAAAAAAAACAGCTGGTGAACATGTTTTTTTGGTCTTCAGAGGTCAGATTTTTCAACTATATGCATGTCAAGGGCCTGGGAATGATTTGAAAACCTTGTTCTAGGTAACTACTAGCTTGGATAAAAATCTGGGACAAATTGATCAATTAGAAAAAATTCTACATCATGTTTTGTGAAGACTGGACCTGGAATGACATTAATAAATTAATACAAAATCATGAAAATATTGAAAATAAGAATAAAAACCATTGCAATTGCTATAAAAACCTTTAGACACTGCTAGAGAGCCTTTATCTGCTGTTATGCAATGAAAACAAAACCTCAGAGTTAACTTCTGGTGTGGGAAAAAAAGGAGCACTGATAAGAAACTGATACTGACACGCTGGGCTGGCCAGGTGTTTTTATTGGGATTCTGCTAGTTCATTAATTTATTGGTTTATTGCATAATAGTGTCATGTCTGTGGAAACAAACTTTATGGTTTTGTTGTGGCGATATTGGAGAATACGCGCATGTGAGAAAATTTGTGGAGCGGTTTCAAACAAAAGTTATCTCAAAAATAAAAAGTGTCATCTGGGCAGACAGGAGTACCTCCCCCGGTGACCTCGATACGGACTACCTCCACCTGTTACCCCTCACACTCAATGTTTCAGAAAAAGGGTTTTAATTTAAGCTTTGCCCAGCAGTGTTTGAGCAGAGAAAAGAAACAGAAGCGGTATTCGCGCCGGTCTAGCACAGTAACCACTAACTCAAATAATTCAATAATAATAATAATAATAAAAATAATAACAATTATAATACTAATAATAGCGAAAGAACACCGACTTCTTCTTAAAAAAAATAAACTATTGACATAGTGCGTCTCCAACACTGGCTAGAGACTCTGTGTGTCCGGGCTCAGCGGTTATATAGGACAGGACTCGGCGAGCTGCAGATGAAACTCATTGCTCTGCGCTCCCCGTGCGGAATGCGCGTCTCCTCCCTCCAGACTCGTCACACCGCCTTCATACTCTTCAGCGGGGGGAAAAAAACAACAAACTCACCTTTACTGTCTTCATACATCCCTCTTAAATCCCAGAGTCAGTACTGGGTTTCTCTGTTCGAGGTTACAAGCAGAAACAATAAAAGCGCTGAAAGCAGGAAGTTATTTTTGCTCGTAGGCATAAACGTGTAAAAATACATTTTCTGATTCCTAAAACCTAATAAAATCCACGTACAGTAAGTCTCCCTTTTGTTCCCAACGCACATAACTGAATATAAACCAGTCAAGTTCAGGTATTTTTCTGCTGAATATGAATACACTAGTTCTGGCGCAGCTGTTACAACAAAGATACTTACGAACTATTTTTTTCATACGAGCTATTGCCGTTTTTAAATGGAATATTTTTTCAATTCGCTAAATCACACGAAACACCAACAACACTCATCGTAAGCATCTGACCAATCACATTCCTGAATTTTAAAAGTATTTAGTATTTATTTTTAACTTGTTTTATTTAAAAAAATATACACCTGTTTTACATATTCTTGCCATTTTTGGCATATTGTAAGTGGATTGTAACTTCAAATTGATAATTCCTGATCTTTATAACTGTATCATTTCTTTTTACCTTGTTTTAATATGTTTTAATTATTTTTTGCATTTTATAGAACTTTTTAATATATTGTGAGCATTTTAGCAAAAGTTTTAAATAGGACTATCAATGCTCCTGACTTTTAAACCTGTATTTATTCTGACATTATTCTCTCCAACTGCAGATGAGGAGGGATGCATTTGATTTTTAAATTGGTTGATTTTGGGGGAAAATGTACATTAATTTCTTTGTACGTATCAACAGTGGGAAACTTGGCATTTTGGGATGAATTGCAATCTTTACTGCAAGGCCTTCAGACTGATATAGAAATGACGTGAGATTTAAATGACACGTTTGATAAATCAGACAGGCACAGTACAACATCTAAAATGGCAGAACCCTCTAAAGTACTGAAATATTTTAGGCACATTCATAATCTACAAGATGTTTGGTGGTTACTGTGTCCTGCTACCCTTTCGTATTTTTAGTGCACATGAATGTGTCCCACTTCTTTTACTAGTTTTTAAGGAAGATTCTGAAATATCTGATAAGGAGATCAAGCCAGAAAAAAAATGATGACAATTAGTAGGAAGAAAGATACAATGTATTGACAATGTAATATGCTTTAAAGGATTAAAAGGAAAATAAATACTTTATCTATGCAAACTAATTCAACTGAACTCCTCTAAACACTATAGCTTGAAGAATTGCCGAAGCACAATGTATCACTTTGGGTGACACTAAGGGAAGAGGAACACAACACTAAAAACCACAAACAACTTATTTTCAACAGCAAAAATATGCTTGAAAATATTTGACAAAAAAAAGAAACCTTACACACATGGAAACCAATATTTATCTGCTAGGGTAGAATGCAGCAGAGAACAGTAGGGCAGAAGGTTAGTGTAACTCTATAGTGCATCACAGAGGCTGGTCTCTTCCCCTCATTATGCAGGCTGACTTGTTCACAGTGAACTGTCCTCCTGCGATCCTCCTCGTCAGCTGCAATCACTGACATCAGACATAATGTTAATACTCTGACAGCACTTTGGCTGATTTGGTTAATGCGTTTTCCTATTAAAACAGGAGATCTTGAGTTCAAATCCCAGTGGTGCCTCTCTTCCTGTCTTGTCTTATAGAATGTATCACTATGGATGATCACGTGCGGCTTGATTTTGTTAAATGCAAGTTTTCATTTTCTTTCTAGAACAACTTGCTTTTCATGAAATTCATACAGCTTGCGAAAGATGAAACACAGATCTTGCTTATCAGTGCAAAACAAATATTACAGGCCGGCAAGAATAAAGTCTTTTTTTTTACCAAAAGCTTGCAAATGGAGAAAAGGGTTGCACGTGAGTCTCTGGGAGCTGTTAATTGAAAGGTTAGTGGTTTGAGCCCATTTCTCATTATTCTACTTAATTGGATTTCTTAGTAAAACCTTAACCCACTTGATATTTGCAGGAAATGCAGTTGTTTTGTGTGTCAAACTACAACAAGTAAACAAGTGAGTACATTAGTCATTATCACTGGGAATGACCAGTCATGGCCAACATTCAAGGGAATCATATTCAGCCATGGACTTTGACCTTCAAATGGCTGGCGGGAGAATTCATTTATACTCTCGTTGCACCCTTAGTTAAAATATTTAAAATTACAAAACAGATTTGTTGGAGAACTTGAAAAGCAAAAAAGACAGTTGGACAGCATGATTATGTTAGGACTGTACATTTGTATTTCAATACTTTTGTATATTTATCTTAATTTTAATATATATATATGTAACCATAAATGCTGTTCTATATATATATAAAGATTGTTGTATTTTATAATATTTTAGCGGAGGGCACAAGGGGGTCTATTATACCTTGCGAAACATCCAAGACAACTATAATAGAGGCTCATATTTTTTAAAAAAAGTGCTTTAAAAGAAAACCAAAATTTGTATGATATCATCCCTTAATACCGACGTTCAGTTGAAGGATTTGAAGAAGCAACACAGATAGGTGAGTACATTGATTTTGGACCCATGTTTGCATCTCAATAATCTTTCCTCCTGGAAAGAATTAAAAACAGGTCTGTTTTGAGTCTCATGATGAGTCTCTTCTGGATCTGAAAAAAACAGTGTAAATTTGTTTCCGATGTATTTTTCAATTTTATCAGATTTTTTCAGGTGAATGCAGTTGATACGTTCAAGTTTTTATATGATGACAGGACCTACACTTAGGGCTCAGTACTGATAACACTGCTGATATTGATGGAGTAGAAATAAGTGATGTATTGGCAGCTTTATCTGAAACGAGAAGTCCTAGAACACCTACAAAAATGTTAGGATTCAGAGGAAGAAATATTTTTCTACCTCACCCAATCCTATTGCATTAACGAGGCTGAAGTTGGCTGCTTATTCGCCAGCTTCTTATTCGCGTTTTTTGTTCCACCTTAAGTGCTGCTGCTGTGATGTTATGCCGCCTTTCGCCTGTAGATGGCTCTCTATAGTCATTTTTAAAAATACTAATCCGAGTGGATTACTGCACATATCCTCAGTAAAGGGGAATATGTAAGTAATGATTATCCAAATTGCATTTTTGTATGAAACACATTTCAGAAAATCGAAAACCAATTCTCAAAACTCACAATAACACAAACTGGCATGTTAGACAACAAGTAAATAAGACAAAGGCAAAACGTGAATTCTCAAAGTCTCAAAATCTTGCATTTTGCAAGAAATGTTATTATAGCAGTTTACAATGGGACATTTAGAACATGGCATATGAGAATATATGGTTAACGGAGGATGAGCAAAGGGTGATGACACTTTCTGCTTATTGCTATGACCCTCCCTCCTGATTATAAAATCGTCTCACAATTCTGCCACTGAGGTGTGAGACACAATGTAACAGACTCTCAAAATCCTGAACTTCAGGAAATGTTGCTGTACCATTTTTAAAATATGACCCTCTGAATATGGCATGAGAGAATTCATAGGGAAAAGCTAATTGCTCTTTCTGTTGTATTGCGATGGCCCCTGTTTAGAAAAAAACATCTCAGAATTCTGACACAAAGGTGTGAGACACAATGTAACAAATTATGAAAATCATGAAGTATAAGAAAATTTACTGTACCATTTTTTTAATATGACCCTCTAAACATGGCATGTGAGGATTTATAGTCAACAAAATAGCACCCCTTCTGCTGAATTACTTTTTCCCTCCTTCCTTGTAACCAAAACATCTTAGTATTCTGACACTAAGGTAAGAGAGACAAAATCACTCATCACGAACATTTGTAATTACAAAACTTCACTGTTGCATTTCTGCGTTGTGACATTCTGAACATGGCATGTTAAAGTATATAGAAAACCTAGATCAGAACAGGTTAAATGTAATTCATAGTGATTTATATTTTTTTAATTCTTTCTAAATGAAAAAATATGTTTTTCAGTGATTATGACACTTCGGTATTACATAAAATATGCTTCAATGCCAAAATAAATAATAATGGAAAAAATACCCACAGTGGACATTCATAGTTGCGATTATAGGAATGTTATATATCAGGTGAGTAGCTGTGTCAGCATGCGTAGGCTGCAAAGGAAAAAGTAAAGGATTATTCAATGCTGAAAAGAGAAGAAAGGAAACATAACGTGTTGGCCGTAGAGCCTTCTTCAGGTGTGAGAAAGACAGGGCAGTAAGCAAAGATAATTTTCTTTATCTTTGCTTACTGCAGTTTATCTTTGATGACAACATCAAAGACATTAGGAAGTTTTACGGCTAACAGGTAACAGCTCCACATCAACTTCCTTTTATAACTAAACTCATCAGATCCCTCAACTCCCAACTCTTCCCAACTCTTCCAATTTCTCACTTCAGAGAAGGATAAAAAACTCAATCATCCTCTACAGAGAAAAACCATCAACACCCCTACCACCTCCACCAATCCTAACCTCGTTTTTACTATACCCTCTGACCTTTCCCTTTCACCCCTTTGCATCCTCAGCTAACATATTTTAAAATTACAATAGACTGTATAGTATTTATGTTTAAAATTAAGGTAAATATGTCAAAATATCAAAATCCAACTGCACAGTACCATCATAACAATGCTTGTCAAGTTCTCAAACAAACCTGCATTGTATTTTTAAAATATTTCAGCATAGGATTCAACTGGATTATAAATGAAGATTCGACGATAATATTTTCTGGGTGAATATGGTTTTCTGGGGAGTTGCAATGTTGGGCATTATTGGACATTTCCCGGTGACCCTGACACGTGTTAAACACTCGCATTTCCTGCAAATATTAAAATGGTTATGGTTTCGCTGAGAAATCCAATTGACTGAAGACAACGTTTACATCGCAAAAGAGCCCCGCCCCTGGGTGGACTCGAACCACCAACCTTTCGGTTAACAGCCGAACGCGCTAACCGATTGCGCCACAGAGACTGACTGGTAGAGTCTTTTCTCGAATCACAAGTTTCCGGTTAAAAAAAAATCTCTTACCGTTTATTTTGCCAGCCGGTAATATTTCTTCTGCACTGATAACCAAGAATTGAATTTCATTTTTCGCAAGCTGTGTGAATTTCATCAAAAACAAGTTTTCCAGAAAGGAAGTGAACACATGCATTTAACGAAATCAAACCCTTTGTGAGTGCCCAAAATGGTACGTTCTGTACTACAAGATAGGAAGAAAGACACGGCTGAGATTTGAATCTCGGTTCTTTCGTTTAATAGAGAAGCGCTTTAACCAACTAAGCTACGGTGACAGGACAGCCATCACCTTTTACAGCCACTTGGACACACCGCTCTGAGACATCTGCGTTCAGTAAGCGCTGAACCTGCGCTCAGAGCAAATTGCCTCTTTTACATACAGTAGCAGCCCCGACACTGAGAAACGAAGAGAACTGGCTTTTATCTGGCATTTTTCATGTCCAATGCGTTTGACATCTCCCAAAGGCGACAGAGGTCTTTTGCGACACTATTTCTTCTTTTTTATTTCTGTACGCTTTGATAAAAAACGAGAAATCGTGCAAGGGAAAAATGTCTTTTTTTCATAGAGAAAACGTGCACCAGGAAATGTTGTGTTGAGAAGAAGTGATTTAACATGATACGTGACCTAATTAATCGGAGCAATTGCTCAACCAGCAAGGTCTGGAGAGGTTGGAGAGTCTGGTAGATGTGATAATTATACGGTGTTGTGGAAGAAAACAGTCTTTCTTTGAATTCTCAATCAATCGGAATTTCAATGCGAAACATAAACCCCTTGTCTGATTTAAAGAGGTTGTATTTTAAAACTCATAAAAAAATCAGAAAACACGTTTCTCACTTTAAAATTTTAGACGGAGCGGCGTATTACTAGTAGTGGCGCTGAGCACACTATGGGGGACTTCAGGTCATGTGAAATGCTAGCGGTTTAATAAACAACGCGTCTGATTTCGGATCATAAGATTGTAGGTTCGACTTCTACCTGGCTCGTGTAAATTTTATTCAAGCTCCTCAGTAATTGATGTATATTATGTGATGAACCGCACCTGAAAGCAAACGTTGGGTCTGTTTCCTTTGTTTTCCAGCATGAAATAGCAAATCGTTACAAAAAGCACCTGCTAATGTCCAATAGCGTTTTTTTTTTCAAATTACATTTTCAGGCTTCAGACACTATTTAATAAAAGAAAAGTGTCCGAAATTCCCTAACTTTCAGGTTTGCTTGAACCTGTATTTAAAAAAAAAAGTTACCTGAAACTTCCGGGATTCCATTCTCTGATGTAGCTGTCTCTGAAGTCGGACGTTATGTTTAGCAGATGTGAACTGTGCCTTTTCTCTTGTGTTCAAGGATATTCGCTGTGTGAGCTCCACACTGCGTGTCCTGTACTGCTCTATTTTGTTTAGATTGTCTATGTGGTATACAGATAGAACTCAACTGCATGGTGTGAATTCCGTGTTCAGGACCAGCAGAACCTGAAAAACTAACAGCTGACCTCGACGTGATTTGAACACGCAGCCTTCTGATCTGGAGTCAGACGCGCCACCGTTACGCCAGTCAGCGCCTTTGAATTCCCTAAAGGAGACAAATCAGCCTCACAAAAAAAAAAAAATCTGTGAAGAGCGCCGCTCTTCCGAAGAGAGTCTCTTCTTCCCAGACCACATTTTATTCTTCCTGCGCAGCTCTTGTGCAGGTGTTGTTCTCAATTACAGATCCAGGAACACTGATTTTTTCCCCTTTTTTTTAAATTAAGTACCCCATGGTGCAACGGTAGCACGTCTGACTCTAAATCCCCAAGTTCATTTTCAAAGTATATCTGAGTCAACTGATACTGATCAGGTTCTGCTGCTACTGAACCCGCAGTCTTCACCTTAAAGTTCAGTTCCCCAAGCCTTCTGACCTTATATGTCCATCCCTTCTCGTCAAAACTCGTATTTTCACAGGGTACCCTTCAGAAATCGCAGTATAGAATGAAAAAACTCCAGTAGATCTCGGCCGCTGTTGGTGATTTTCCTTTAAAAATAAATAAATCTCTAGAAATTTTACGGAGTGTATCACTTTCACCGAGACCGAGAAGTGTTAAGCTGTACATGAGCCTTTGTGGCTCGGTTGTTAACCAAAAGGGTGGTGGTTTGAGCCCTCCCAGGGACGCTATGAGCCTTTTAATGAACACAGCCATCTCACTTTATCTCCACGGCCGGTACCGCAATCAAATACAGAGCCCGTAGGAGGCAGTAAGCTCGCATATATAGCTCACTGTGTATATAATGAAAATGCAGAGGTTGGTTTCTCATCTGCGCGTTGCAGAGCCTTACGCAACTCGTACTGTACCAACAGCTAGCGTTTGATCCCTGCACGGGCTATTAGTTGAAAGGCCATTGTAAATGACGTGTAAGAGATTTATAGATAGATACTTTATTGATCCTGTGAGGGAAATTAATAAAGCTTATCCAGCTGGCTTTTATGTTTCACACTAAATTGCGATCTTGAAACCAAAATAATTAGAAATATGGAACACAACCGTTGTTCCCCAAGAAGGAAAGCTGTTTAACACTGACGTCACTCCTTTTTATTAACCCAGATTGTGAAGACAACTCTGCCCTATCAAAGGAAAATGTTGCACAAAAGTTGGAAAGCACACTCTGAATCCATCTGTACTGTATATTTGATTTCCGCGATCCGTTCAAGGCTGCTTGGTGCTTCGCAAGCAAGTCATTTCAGGGAAGAAACTCAGTTTAGAGAACTACAGGTGCATTTTCACTCATTGAGTTTGATCTTTGTACTCTCTTTTCATTCTCAGCTATAATATTTCAAAATTACAGTTCGGATTTGTTGGAAAACTTCACAGGCATTATTAAGTTAGGACTGTACAATTGTATTTAAATATCTTGGTATATTTACCTTCATAATATGGATGTAACCATAAATGTTCTTAAGCATGTTGTACTTTTGTCGTACTTTTTAAAACATTTTAACTGAGGACGCACACGACTATTATACCTTGTGATACATGCAAGACATCTGTAAACGAAGATGTAATTACAGTCAAATTGGCAATTAACAGAAAACCACAATTTGTATAAGAAACGTATAAATTTGATTGCTTCCATAGTATTTTGGATTTTCTTACGAAGATCTCACGAAGTATTGCCAGGATCTATATTTAGCGTTCGGTAGCGATAACACTGCTGATATTGATTGAGTAGAAATCGATGATGTATTGACAACTTTATCTGAAGCGAGAAGTCCTAGAACGCTGCCTATGAAGTGTTAGGATTCATACCAAGATATACTTTTTGTTTTCAACCCAAAATGCTGCTATTGCATTACACATTATATGAACATTACCAGTTTTGGTAGCTTCTCTGCGCGATTTTTCAAAACTGAAACTAATTACAAAATAACTTAAGATCAACCATGACAAAAAATTATAAATCAGGACTAATATTAATATCAACTGATGTTACTACAGAAAAAAAGATTTAACTGAAATATTAATGAGACTATGCAAGCCTAAAAAGTAGAACAATTCAATTTATATAACTTTTTTTTTTGAGAAATGGGCTCACACACCGGAAGACACTAACGTTTCTCTTCGTTAGAGTATGTGAATAACAGTTTAACTCAAAATGTTTGGAGTCCAGAGGGAGGACTCGCTCGCTGAATGATCTCTCAAGAAATCCCCGGTGAGATTCAACAGGTGTTTTTTCAACAGCCACTAAAAGTCTGATGACCTTCTCTGGATTTCCTGAATATGACGTCAAATTAGTTCAAATCATTTGGTAGTTAACAGAACGAAATGCTTTGGAGGTACATTTAAAACAGCAGAGCAACACTGTAGCACTTCGTGTGTGACTGAATTTAATTGTGTAAACCTGGCTCTCTATGAACACGAGCAAAGAGTTCTCACTCAACAGAAGATTGCGATGTGAGCACAATAATATAAAGCACCTGGTGATGCCAGCGATTGAACTCGGGACTTCATACACAAAAAGCATGCACGCTACCACTGAGCTACATCCCCTATGGCACAGATGGTGGAACTGACTTAAAGATGTGCATATGTTCACTGACCACAATCCACCCTTCATGAAGAATGCCTGCAGTTTCCCACTTTCGAGTTTCTTCTACTACAAAGTAAATCAATGGGAATGATGAAATAAGGAAGGGAAAATAATCGCATTGAAGCTTCCAGAGACTGGGCAAAATGAATAATTAATTTTTATATCCAGTC